>NW_025767080.1:1200000-1800000 GCF_003918875.1 Haliotis rubra
CAAATGACAAAACATTACAAATAGATAAATGTGAAATTTCACTATATTTAAAAGCAGGGAAAACACTAGTGCTCAACTGACTCAACATCTCATTGACTGTCTTGGTACTATGCATAACACCTTTTATTGTTGTCCCTTTGGGAAATGTCAGATCTTGCTATGAGGCCATAATTGGGAATACAGATCAATGCCAAACTTCCAATCAGAAGATGTATTTTGACTGGTTGTTGATTTAATGAACATGAGCAAGGAAAATTCTGTACTCAGTTTCCAAACCAACATGATGATAGAATGGTGATCAGATACACATGATACTCAAGGATGTGTCAGATCATACCGACTAGCTTCAGTCATAACTGAGAAAAGTTATTGAAATATTCCTGGCATATTTGACATCTAAACTTGTTCTACTTTGTAATGCATGCCCTGTCAACAAAGGTCATTTTCTGGACTGCTGATGTAGGAACTGATTCAGAAAAATGTTTTCGGTTCTTGACTACATCCCATCCCAATGTGTTGTTTATCTTCATAATTCGACCCGTGAAGATCCGGGGTAAAATAGGTCTTCAGCAACCCATGCTTGCCACAAAAGGCGACTATGCTTGTCATAAGAGGCGACTAACGGGATCGGGTGGTCAGGCTTGCTGACTTGAGTGACACGTCATCGTATCCCAAATGCGCAGTACTATGCTCATGCTGTTGATCACTGGATTGTCTGGTCCAGACTTGATTATTTACAGACTGCCGCCATATAGCTGGAATATTGCTGAGTGCGGCGTAAAACTAAACTCACTCACTCACTCTTCATAATTCATAATGTGCTCTGAAACTGATACTGTCAATTCTTTAGCGACATTTGTTTAATTTTGTGAGCTAACTGACCAATTGCCTTTTGCTTCTCAGTCATGTGACAACATTTTGACGTCGACTGCGGCTAGTCAGTGCCTGTCTCAGCTCAGCGCATTCCTGGGCCCAAGTATCCTGCGTGGCAGAGTGGAGCAACACAATCCAAGGTGAGGTTGTCTTGGCTACAACTATGTTAGTAGGATCGTAGCTGGTTGTGTATGGTTTAGGAAGTGTTCAAAATAGCAGGTTGCTGCATGAGCAGCTGGTGCAAATCTAATTAGATTTTCATGAGTCAAGTCTGCCCAGCTGACGCTGACGTGACATAATGATGGCATGACATATCAAGTATTGTCATTTGAAAGAATCAAGTGATCTGGAACTATTTTTGATTGGTATACATCTACACTACAGTCTACTGACAATGACGCCAAGAGACAATTTAGTGTTGGCAGGAAGTAAGGGAGGAAAGGTTCCCATTTCCCTGATGCTGATGGCCCTGATCATGGGGATTGGTTGGACAAAATGGTTGCTGAATATGAACAGCATGAGATAATCAAATCTTACCAAACCCAGTGCACAGGATGACATGCTTTGAAAAATCATTTGATGTTCATTACATATATCTAAAGTTTGTTCCTTGTTTTCTAGGTACTTGGAACAGTTGAATCAAATTGTAGGACCTCCAGTGATAATGTGAAGATATTTTAAACAAATTTATGATCAAAGCTTCCACCAAAGAGCAAGATAACACCTCCTTGTGATACAGTCCACGCTTTTGTATCAAACATGCATGTAAAACATGTGCTGATCTCAGACATGCATGTAAAATAATATGTGATTAATTTGGGCAGAGATCTCACACCATATATGCTTATGTCAAATAGACATCACACAAGATGTGCTTATTACAATTATAGAAATCATGAGCTCACCTCAAAAAAGAAATCTACAATATCTGCCTTTCTCAAGCAGATATTGCAATATGTGCTTTTATAACCAGATATCACTCAAACTGTTGTTGTCTGAAACACATAAGCCACACAATATGTGCTTATCTCAAACAAATATCACAATATGTGCTTATCTCAAACAGATATCACAATATGTGCTTATCTCAAACAGATATCACAATATGTGCTTATCTCAAACAGATATCACAATATGTGTGCTTAACTGAAACACAAACATCAGACAAAGCGTGGTTAACACAAGCACAGGCATCACTCAATATGTTACCTCTTATCTCCTCGGCTCACTTCTGAAACGAGTGATGAGTCCAGTTCAGTGCTGGAGTGTCTGAGATGAGTCCACCACTTTGATCTTTGGCTAATGAAGTTTGATCATTAAGAAGTCAGATTATTGAAGAAATATATGTTCCATCTGAACATGAAGTTGTATGATGTATAGTATATGGATTTGTATACATATCTATCTATTGTAATGTTGGGAAATACACAATGTGAGATGATGCTATTGTTGGAAGATCTGTGTTTGGGGGTGTTAGTAGTTTCCTCAAGAGTGGAAAGAATTTGCAAATGGTGAAATAATGTTTCCATGATTTATTGAAAAAGAAGTATTTGTTGCTTGATACAATACTACTGAATATAATAATCATAAAGTGATTATGTTAGCACTGGTGCTTTATGTTCTGTTATGTGTATGCCCCTCACCATCTGTGTCTAGAATCCGATCAAGCAAGGTATGTGAAGCAAACACTCACGGGGGCACAGGTCACCTCACTGGTCCAACAGATAGCTGTTGAGAATTGTGTCCCTTAGTTGAGCTAACAATCAAAGACTTCCCAGCTACATTAATCTGACTGCTGTGATATGAATGAATATTGAAATGGTGCCGAACCGAAAAGAGTGGCCCTTCACTGATAATCATATGGGGGAACTCACTCTGGAAGTAGTGAATCATGTTCTTGAGGTATCCCAGCTTGGTGAAGAAGCGGATGATCCAGTACACTGTGACTTTCAGTGTAACTACCTACTCCAGTCTTGATGCTGTTGATGTGCATTGCCACCTGTCGTAATGTCATATGTAGTATTGTTATTGATTAAAATGTGTCCTTGTTGAATCGTAAAGCTCAAATATTTTTGGTCAGTGTTCATTGTTGTAACTCCCAGTAATCAACACAACCACCTTGACAGTACTTTTAAGTAATCATACAAAATAAAAGTTTAAAGACTTTTATGTTGCGTGTTGTTTCAATATTTCGTTATGATGCCAAAGTCTTGGTATAATTCATTTGTGCACATCATGCAAATATCTATGAAGCCTAAGTCATAGGTTACAGTGAAGGACAAGAGTGAGTGAGTATGGTTTTCCGCTGCTTTCAGCAATATTCCAGCAATATCTTGGAGGGGGACACCAGAAATGGGCTTCACACATTGTACCCATGTGGGGAATCGAACATGGGTCTTCAGCCTGACTAGCAAACGCTTTAGCCAATAGGCTACCCCACTGCCTCTGTAGGACAAGAGACTAACTGATCTTTAGTTGATGATGTTTTGTGAAGGTTTGTATGTTTCAGTGGAGTGTGCAATATTAAGTGTGGGTGGGATCTGTAGGTTCTAGGAGCTATGAGGTCGCAGGTTGTAGTAGTTTGTGAAAGCATGCAACTGCCGGTTTGAAAATTATGTTCTTCAAATGATACTGATATTAATTATATTGATTTCAATCAAATGTCCTTTATTACCACAATGCAATTGTGTTTAGTAGCAGCTCTGCTTGTCATGTCAGTTTTAGTCCACAAATCATAACTGGTTTCTATTCAATACATTTATATAAAATCTTGATATTTTGGTGCAGACTTGAAGAATTTTGGAAAAGTTTATATTATAGTGTCAGATTTTTCTATTTTTTCTCTGTTGTAAGAAATCATGTGTTTGCTGACATGATGGGGTCGGAAAAACATATTTCTTTCTCTGAAACTAAGGTTAATGAAAATGGTACAACCCTGTTAAGATATATTAGCACCATAAAATCTTAAACAGGATTCCTGGTTTCTAACATCGATTGTCACTGTTTTAAGAAGGAATACATGTTCATGTGTCAAAATCTCTCCTTATCAATAAGTCGTATGAAATCCAGGTGTGAAAGCAAATAGCAAGAGCATACCCTGAAAGAAAGAACTTTATTTACAGTTCAAAGAGATTATAGTACAGTTTTCATCAACACATTTGTGTCTTTAAAAGAAAGTGTTTGAAAGAAAACAAGCAAGGCTCTTCTTAACTTGGGAAAGACTATCACATGAGCATTTATCGCGGATCCGGCACTGGCCCAAATCACCATCAAACAGTCAGGGATTACCAGTTACACACTCATGTTAGTTCCCAGGGGTTGGAGGCCACTGTTACAGCACCCTGTATGAAACACACTGCTGAAATAGCACCCTGTGAGATATGTAATCTCTAGGAAATCCCCTTTGCCAGGACCGAAAAACATGACAGTCCCTATTTTCATGGGTATATCACAGATTATTTACAGCAGTGGGAAGGAGGATATGCCTACCAACTGTTATATACATTTTTAGTGTGGTTGCTGTTTGAACGAAACTTGTTCACTATCGCTCTATCTGTGGCAACTCACTTAATTTTCTTGTGGCCAATTTTCTTATCTGCTTGAGCACTTCCTACTAGAAATATGGTACTGGAGTATAATAATCAATTTGGATTGGGGCTAACCATCCCGGTTTGGGTAGAATTATAACTAAAGTGATGTAATTACAAAATAATAATACGATATAATGAAATATATTATGATTATTATATTAAAGTGTCCTTTAGTGCAATTTACACACATATATGGGGTTTCCTTTATGAACAAGGGTTTAAATTAGAGGTACTTTATACACCAACGTCCAGTTAGAGCATTCAAAGAGCAAGGATCCTTCTATGGTACATACGTAGGGGACACTAATGTGTTCTTACCTTAGGACTCCTGTTTTAATATTGAGAACTTGATCCCGTTAAAGCAGAGAGACAATTACGCGCATATCAATTTTTGAAAGACTCGTATTTTAATGACAATGTAGACATGGCTCAAAGCTTTCTACACCCAGGAAACAAGTTTCATGGTACACAAGACAGACAAAAGATGCTTATATCTGCATTTGAAGAATATCACAGGTTAATACACAAGCACAGATGTATGTGTGTTACTCAGCGGTGAGGTACCAGACAAGCAATAAGAGCGGATTCTCCTTCAAGACAGGTCCCACCACATCATCAGAACCCATCTGTACAACGTGACACAGGGTTGCAACTGTCTAGAACTAAAGTGGTTTTTTTGCAAGTTGGTCGAGGGGGTTAATATTAACATCATTGAATTACTTAGGGCAATGATCTTAGTCAAGTGGTCAACACAAGGGAAATGGAACCTAATGTACAACAATGGTCTATCTTTTGAATGAGGTTTCCATGGCAACACAAGGGAAATGGAACCTAATGTACAACAATGGTCTATCTTTTGAATAAGGAGGTTTCCATGGCAACACAAGGGAAATGGAACCTAATGTACAACAATGGTCTATCTTTTGAATAAGGAGGTTTCCATGGTAACACAAGGGAAATGGAACCTAATGTACAACAATGGTCTATCTTTTGAATAAGGAGGTTTCCATGGCAACAAGGGAAATGGAAGCCAATTTACATTAATGGTCTATCTTTCCTATAGTGATGTTTCCACGGCAAGACGAGGGAAATGAAACCCAGTGTAGTGACAGTATGTACATTGTGGTTAAACATCTGGCATCCGTCACCGGCTGGATCTATGTGTTCGTTGTACATAAACGAAACAGTTACATTCTTTACAATCTTAAGGTTGTTTAACAAAACATGAAGTACATATGATAAATGTTTGAGATCAGAGTTCGTCAAAAAGAACCATTTGGTTTAAAGTTCGAAGTATACTTGTGTTAGTCTTGAGCACGCGTGGACATGATGAACCCTACCAGGCTAATATGATACAAGGGGCTCCTTTCACGAAGCAACCTTTACTAAGGTTAACCTGAACTCCCATTCTTTAATACTGCACTAAGGTTACCTTAGTGGCCTTAGTGCTTTGTCAAAGAAGGCCCAGGTGCCCCAGACTGGCCATGACGTTTCTTGCATCTGTCTGTATGTGACTGTCATACCGAGGGCAATGAGTTAGTGAGTTTAGTTTAACGCCGAACTCAGCAATATTCCAGCTATGCATATGAGGTCATGCTGGAGGCAGGTCGTACAGGGTGAAAAACAAAAACAAAATAAGAGCGGCATGAAATGTGGTTCTGTGAAGTCTAGACGTGTATGGATTCGCCTTTCTTCCATGAGTGGTTATATAACCAACCACAACATCACCTTGGGTGAAGGTCAGTACCTCTTCGAACATTATCACATAATATTACATGTCGGTCTACCAAGAGCACAATAAATACACGTCACGAGTGTTTCTGACAAGTTATGTAGGGTGTGTACCCCTACTCCAGGCCGTTCAGTGTGATATTCCGAGTTGACGGAAGTACGCGAGTCGTACCTGTGTCCACAACTAAACACGCCGCAAACTGGCAGTGGCCTTGTACTACGGTGGCCATCTTGCTGTGTTTGATGAATCCAGGGACTGTTTATTCATGACAACTCTTCCACGATCAAATGTCTAATTTCTAAAAGATACCACTCTGTTATATCCCACTGGTTTCAGTTCCATTTTGTTCAAAAGTTTCTTACCATGATGATCGGCTGTACGCACTTTTTGCTTGTTCATCACTTTGTATTCAGCGAATCGTCATCTTTAGACTGAACGTACGCACCAGAATCCTAACACTTAATCGACGTCTGACATACAGTTTCTGTTGTTGTACATTCATGTTAATGCCATGCCGAGATGGTGATCTGCAGTTGTGAGGGTATCCCTGAAACCCGACCACTACAGGTACCCATGTAGGAAACACAGACCTTGTGTCCGAGTCAACACAGCTGATCTGCACACCATCATCACACTATTATCACACAATAGTCACACCGTTGTCCTCGAGGTATCCACTGAAGTCCATCTACACACAAATGTTAACGTTCGTGTTACTGCACGGTGTCCGATTGAGACCAATCAGATTTTGTAGTTGTGACGTATTTAAATGTCGTCCAAACTGCATATAGCTTATGACTTGCCTTGAGATCCTCCCTAGCCCTGTTCCCCGCCCCATACATCTAGTTGAGCTTGGTTTGAGTCACCCCATCCCACCCCGCCCTTGCCTCAACACCCCTCCCCATTACGATGCCAGTGTATTTCGTTGAACTTGATGATTGGCACCCACCTTCTCTGAGATCAACGTACTAATGTATACTCTACTTCCCTTCCTCTTCTCCCTCTACTCCCCTAACCCCATACAACTGCTAGATTCACGACATGGGTCACGGCATCTGCCGTAGCTGTTGAAGGTTCTCTTGCTCCTGCTGCCGACGCTGATACTCCGCCAGGAGACTGTAGTACATGTCGTCGTCGGTTTGAGTTGAGATCTCGTGAGTCACCATGCTCACCTTGGGCGTGGACGTGCTCACGTAGCGCGTCTCATGCTTGGTGTAGACGATGCCGTACTTGAAGGTCTTGACGATGTACAGACAGCCGAGGACGATGAGCAGGAGACCTGAAACAAAACACTCATATATCCCTCACATGCTGCAACTTCACAAAGGTGTGGATTACCAGAGGCAAAGAAATACCGCAGGTTTACAAAAGAAACATGTACCAAAAAGCACTTTTGTAAACCGCCAGAAATTGCATTTTCATATTTTATAACCTCTAGAGATGATGCCGATATTTTACATCTGTCATTATATTAAAAGCATGCAAAAAGTTGAGGAAATAATGTATTGAAAAGAAGTGTATATCCAAATTGATGAAATAGTGCATGTAACATCTGATTGTGTAACTATGTATGTGAGCCGGAGGCCTAAAACACAATAGATGTCTTCCTCTACAAAAGAAATAAATTAAGACATAAAACTGCTGGAAGCCTGGTACAATGTTTGGTGATCCTGTCACCCTTCAATCCCTAGCATCTCCATTTGGCAAGGTGGAAGGAAGAAGGGAGAACCTATCATATTACTAGTCACGGTAGGACACAGGATGGGATTGAAGGACAGGATGGTGGGCGGATGGATTGAAGGACAGGATGGTGGGCGGATGGATTGGAGGACAGGATGGTGGGCGGATGGATTGAAGGACAGGATGGTGGGCGGATGGATTGGAGGACAGGATGGTGGGCGGATGGATTGAAGGACAGGATGGTGGGCGGATGGATTGAAGGACAGGATGGTGGGCGGATGGATTGAAGGACAGGATGGTGGGCGGATGGATTGAAGGACAGGATGGTGGGCGGATGGATTGGAGGATGGAAGGACGGATGGATTGAAGGACAGGATGGTGGGCGGATGGATTGAAGGACAGGATGGTGGGCGGATGGATTGGAAGGACAGGATGGTGGGCGGATGGATTGATGGACAGGATGGTGGGCGGATGGATTTGAATTGAAGGACAGGATGGTGGGCGGATGGATTGAAGGACAGGATGGTGGATGGTGGGCGGTGGATTGGACGGATGGATTGAAGGACAGGATGGTGGCGGATGGATTGAAGGACAGGATGGTGGGCGGATGGATTGAAGGACAGGATGGTGGGCGGATGGATTGAAGGACAGGATGGTGGGCGGATGGATTGAAGGACAGGATAGTGGGCGGATGGATTGAAGGAAAGGATGGTGGGGGGATGGATCTGTACTTACCACTGACCATACCAAGTATGATTCTCATACCGCTGATGAAGGTCGGGATGGACAGGGCAAGGTAAAAGATGCCCTTCTTCCAGTTGTCCACCCACATCATGATCGACCAGCACTTGCAGCAGCATCCTTCACGTCTACATCGACAATGAAATCACTCGTTAACTCAGCACGAGTATAGTAACAAACGACAGCCATCAGCTGTATGTACATTTGTTTTTGTAAGACAATAACTTACCTTTGTTAGAGTAAGTAACTGAGCGAGTGTGGTTTAAAATCGCTTTAATAACCATTCAAGCAATAAAGTCAGAAACACCCTCTCTGTGGTTATCACGTTTACCTAAATGGGAATCGAACCCGGATCTTTGGCTGAACATTCTTACAATTTGCATCAGTAAGATGCGTTCTTGTAGAGATCGAGTGTAGTTAGTATCAGAACAGACTCAAAGAGGCCCTAAAGCCATGCAGTTAGTGTTCCAGCTTAGTGCCGGTACTGCTGACAAACGGCGGCCATCATGTATAGTCAGTACCATACGTCTTGTACACATTGGCAATCTACCGGGAAACACAACAATCCCGGTGAGAATTGGTATACAGCAACACATGCTTGTTGTAAGATTCGACTGGTCAGGCTCACTGAGATGGTTGTCACATGTCATCGTATCCCAACAGCGTGGAACGATGATGCCAATCACTGAATTATCTGGTCCAGACTCGACTATTTATAGACCGCTGCCATATAGCTGTAATATTGCTGAGTGCGGCGTTAAACAACAAACAAATAAACGAAATCCAAAACACCTAAATCCTTCATAAGAAACGTGTCGTATACTTACAGACAACAAGCTGACTTGTCAAAGAACCAGGTTATTTCAAACCATGTCACCACGACCCCAGCTCCTCTGAAAATGTCAAATGACATGATTGCTGATGGAACATTGGCAAGTGATTCACAATGTCCCAACGCCCTAAGATAATGCAGGCATTGCTGCCACTGTGATTACGTTTCCATAACGGAATACCCAATACCCAAACAAACATATACCAATAAATAAACCAACTGAAGGTAACAACACTTGTATTCCAGTCAACAGAATACATTGAAACAATTACTTTCTCCTTCTACTAGATACGATCTACAAGGATGGAAATGTCAGAGCTCGCTTGTCCGAGTCAGCTGGTCAGTGTAAAGGTATCCGGCGAGCCATAGTATTCCAGGCTGTTTGGGTGTTGTCCGTTATCACTATTCCGGGCACTAAATAGCGGTGAAAGTTGCATGTCTGAATATATTGTATATTTGTATTGATCTCTTCTTGTATGATGAATGAGTTTTTGGTCAAACGAACAGATGGCATGGATGGCACATACACAGTCACGATAGCAGCTAAATACAATGTCGGTGGTTAAAATGCAACAAAGAATTATTCGATTTTTAAATGATGTATTTGATGAGGGTATCATTATTGTATTTTGGTCAGTAAATTGCAGTCTATCGGCAACAGTTCCCAGTCCAGTATTGCTTTGAAGCGTTTGTATTTGTTTAGTGTATACTTTCTTTCCCAAAGTTCATTCCAAAATACAGTGTCCGTGCCTCCCCGTACCACAAGATATGTTCTATATTAGGTCTGTGAATAGCATTTAGAAGTACACATAAGGGAGACAGTTTGTATGGATGTCAACTTCTTTATTATGAGGAACACAACGTTTTGGAGTATATCCTGTGCAGCTGGGAACAGTTGAACTTAATAAATCGGGTGCTCAGGCTCGGTGACGTATTGAAGACTGTGTTATCATACCCCTACGGTGTTCATAACATCAGTCATTGGATTGTCTGGTCCAGACTCGATTACTCACGGACCGCCGTCATATAGCTGGTATATTGTCAAACAAACTAACACACCGACACTCGTTAATAATATCTATGCGATAGCCTCAGGGTGCCACTTTGGAATACATTTTCGTAATTTTATTCAAAAAAATTAAATTACGAGTTTTTTTCTCTCGTTACCATTGAGCTATTGCATATACAAGCCATTCTTGCAGTGTTTAATTGTTCCAGTAGCTGAGTCAATTCATTCTTCAGATGAACCAACAGCTGCTCGTCCATCGACAACCCTTAACGACATACAAACGACCTTTGCAGGAGCCGATATACTGAAAGGTTTAGATGACAAATAGATCTTGAGACAGCTGCAGCTGGCCTGCTACCAACCACCATCACCAGCCCCCACAGTGGGAGTGTCTCGTGTTACACACACACTTGTATCCGTACATACACTAATTGTTCTTTGGTAACGCTTCGTTGAGAATCGAACTGTGGCATTTGACGGGACTGGCTGATTCGAGCACCTGATCTATGGCGTCCAATCCGTTTCTTAATGGATAAATATCTGATTTCTGCTCTTAAATAGCGTCACGTGACCTGTGTAACACGCGGCGAATGAATAAGCTAGGTGAATATTTGCTTAATGCAGCGTCAGCAACTTCAAGCGATTCTCACATAATGTCGCACACTATCACCCGCGCGTAGTGTCTATTGTGGTCACAATAAGAGTTCTGTATCAAGATAAAATTACAGGTTATTATTACAATCGTAAACATGTGGTTCTAGTTTCAATAAAATAATGAATGACAGGAAGTATCATATGGACAATGTATTATCTGATAGTTCTACGCTAATGCATGACAATAACTTGTAGTTTTCCTGCTGGGATTACGTGAAGGGGTGTGTAGTTAACACAGTGATGCGACTGTGCTGTTGCTTTCATCGCTTTGTGTTGTTCCTGTGGTACTGAATACAACAGTACCTGTGAACATCCAGGTTAGAATTGGTCTTAAGGAACCCATGTTTGATCACTGGTTTGTCTGGTCCAGACTAGATTATTTACAGATCGCCGTTTTATAGCTGGAATATTGCTGGATGAGGCATTAAAAACCTACAAGCAAACAGTATAACAGTCACGCGAATTGGTTTCTGTTCGTTACAACACCAAGATTTATGTCATGCGAAACGTCAGCAAAGAGAGATAATACAAGCTGTTGGTTTAACAGCATGTGCATCTCGATAGGTAGGTACAGTGACGGGGTTACAGAGATATGTGTAGTAGACGTAGTGGAAGTAGTTGTCGGAGTAGTAGAAGTATAGTAGTAAATATAGCAGTAGAAGTAGCAGTAGTTTCCAAGGCTGCAATATGCAAACATACAGGATGCACCCGTTAGTATACTCAGTCAAATTAAGAAATTCACACCCATAAATTAGTAAAGAATGAACTGAAATTTGTTAGCTGACAATATTAGCTGGAATATTGCTGGGTGAGGCATTAATACTGACGTCATGAATATTGACGGTAGACATTGTCAAAGACGACATGCCGCACATCAATGCCCACGTGTCACCGATCTGTAGCACATGCAAACGACTTTTGGACCAAAAAGTGTGTTTTCACGTGCCACTCGTCACGTGACCACATGAGACACGTGCTTTTGTGCTCACTTACGCACGGTAGAGTGACAAACCAGGAAAACGAGTTCAAACAAGAATTGATACTGTGAATTTCAATGCCACGACTGTCAACTGTTCAGCGTGAACGTGCCGTTGGCATGCTACACGCGGGTACGTCCGTAGCTGACGTTGCGAGGGTGATGGGATGCAGTCGCTGGACAATTCATACGGACACGGCTGCAATTAACGGGTAGACCACGTGTGACGTCACAAGCAGAAGACCGCTTTATTGTGTTACGTCACCTTCGCAATCGATTTGTCACTGCAACATCCACCAGAAATGAAATGTTCCAAGGTCGTGTGTCTGCGCAAACCATACGTAATCGCCTGCGAGCCGCTTACCTTCATGCACGGCGACCATATCATGGACCTATTTTGACACCCTTACACCGACGTCAACGGCAGCTGTGGGCACAACGGCACTTGAGATGGACTCAGAGGCAGTGGAATAGGGTTGTGTTTACTGATGAATCCAGATTATCTCTACGATTCGCTGATGGTAGGATCAGAGTATGGAGGAAACGTGGTGAACGTCATGCCCAGTGTTGTGTACAGGAAGTTGACCGATTCGGAGGCGGGAGTGTTATGGTTTGGGGTGCCTTTAGTGGACATGTCCGTTCCCGACTGCTTGTTATCCAGGGAAACCTTAATGCTGCAGGATATCGTGATCAAGTGCTAACTCCGGAGCTTCTACCCTTCATGGCAGCTCATGGCTTAGGCCTGGTCTTTCAACACGATAACGCCAGACCTCATACTGCCAACTTGACAAGGAATTTCCTCCGGAACGCGGGCATCGATGTCATGGAGTGGCCCTCAAGGTCTCCCAACCTAAATCCCATCGAACAGATCTGGGATGTGCTGGGAAGACGTCTCCGCCAAGTACCAAAACCCCATCCATCCACCCCCACCCCACCCCAAGCCCCACCCGACTTTACAGGAACTCGGTGCCATGTTGGTGTAGTTATGGTGTCGTATCCCTGATGGTGTGTTTCGGCGCATCGGTAATTCCATGAGTAGACGATGCATCGCAGTTGTGAACGCGCGATGGGGGGGGGGGGGCATACGCGTTATTGACACCCTGCTTTGGGAACAGTATCCAAATTGTGAATTACCATTTTCACTCTTAGACGTTTGAATGACTGTTCTGGTCGGAATTGTCACACTATAGGCCTAGGCCCGGTTTCACGAAGCTTTCGTAAGCCTACGATCTGGTAACTTTTCTCGTAGCATTCGTACCTCTTATACTGTAACAAAGGAGGTACGAATGCTACGAGAAAAGTTACCAGATCTTAGGCTTACGAGAGCTTTGTGAAACGAGGCCCTGATATCTAAGGGACTTCGTCATCGTGGTGCTCAGAATGAAATAATACCTTAGTCAACGCATCCTTTGCTCATATCTTCTAACTGGCGAACGTCAAACAGGTGTGAAGTTTTTAATTTGGCTGAGTATAGATCACCCATCATTAAGTCGCCTCAATAACAGACTGCCAGGAGCCTGGCCGTAGTAGTAGTAGTGGCTGTGGTGGTGGTGGTAGTAGTAGTAGCAGTAGTAGCAGCAGCAGCAGCAGTAGTAGTAGTAGTAGTAGTAGTAGTAGTAGTAGTAGTAGTAGTAGTAGTAGTAGTAGTAGTAAAGAGATGACCTCATAATCACATAAACATATGTACCAGAGTGCCCAGCTGTAATGGTTCCATTGTTTATGTTCGTAGCACTGTCATCTTACATCTAGCGAAGTCGAGTTAATGGGGATTAAGCTAAAGCAACGGTAGTTGTTGTAACCATGCCAGCTACGACTTTGGTGTATGAGGCTGTGGAGAATGTGCGACTCTACTTACACTAGGTACCAGCCGACGTAGTACTGGTCATGTCCGGATTGTATCGTCGTCACGGCTCCAGCCCATATCACTGAAACACAAACAGTCTCTTTACCCCTGTCCTTGACAGCCACAATTACATTGCTTTTTGTCGAAATCGGGATTCTAGTATACACTGTCTACTATACCTGCAATGGTGAGGTCCACAGTCTACTATACCTGCAATGGTGAGGTCCACAGTCTACTATACCTGCAATGTTAGCGAGGTTCACAGTCTACTATACCTGCAATGTTAGCGAGGCTCACAGTCTACTATACCTGCAATGTTAGCGAGGCCCACAGTCTACTATACCTGCAATGTTAGCGAGGTCCACAGTCTACTATACCTGCAATGTTAGCGAGGCTCACAGTCTACTATACCTGCAATGTTAGCGAGGCCCATAGGCTACTATACCTGCAATGTTAGCGAGGTCCACAATCTACTATACCTGCAATGTTAGCGAGGTCCACAGTCTACTATACCTGCAATGTTAGTGAGGTCCACAGTCTACTATACCTGCAATGTTAGTGAGGTCCACAGTCTACTATACCTGCAATCTTAGTGAGGTCCACAATCTACTATACCTGCAATCTTAGTGAGGCCTACAGTCTACTATACCTGCAATGTTAGCGAGGTCCGCAGTCTACTATACCTGCAATGTTAGCGAGGTCCACAGTCTACTATACCTGCAATGTTAGTGAGGTCCACAGTCTACTATATACCCTGCAATGTTAGTCCACAGTCTACTATACCTGCAATGTTAGTGAGGCCCACAGTCTACTATACCTGCAATGTTAGCGAGGCCCACAGTCTACTATACCTGCAATGTTAGTGAGGCCCACAGTCTACTATACCTGCAATGTTAGCGAGGCCCACAGTCTACTATACCTGCAATGTTAGCGAGGCCCACAGTCTACTATACCTGCAATGTTAGCGAGGCCCACAGTCTACTATACCTGCAATGTTAGCGAGGCCCACAGTCCACAGTCTACTATACTCCATACCTGCAATGTTGAATGTTGAGGTCCACAGTCTACTATACCTGCAATGTTAGTGAGGCTCCACAGTCTACTATACCTGCAATGTTAGCGAGGTCCACAGTCTACTATACCTGCAATCTACTTATGTTAGGTCTGCAATGTTAGCGAGGCCCACAGTCTACTATACCTGCAATGTTAGTGAGGCCTACAATCTACTATACCTGCAATCTTAGTGAGGTCCACAGTCTACTATCCTGCAATCTTAGTGAGGCCTACAGTCTACTATACCTGCAATGTTAGCGAGGTCCACAGTCTACTGTGCCTGCAATATTAGCGAGGCCAACAATCTACTATACCTGCAATGTTAGCGAGGCCCACAGTCTACTATACCTGCAATGTTAGCGAGGCCCACAGTCTACTATACCTGCAATGTTATTGAGGTCGACAGTCTACTATACCTGCAATGGTAGCGAGACCCACAGTCTACTATACCTGCAATGGTAGCGAGACCCCACAATCTACAGATGATGGTGATATTCGCCAGGAAGAATGGTTCTCGGGCATAGCCCCCTGAGGTGCTGCTATGGAGAGGCTGTTTCTCCATGCTGTTGCTGTTGTCTCACGTACTCTTGGCCTTCCTATCTTCACCAGGGGTATATCCATTAGGCTTTACATTTCTGAAACAACATATAATGCCTGGAATATGTGTAAATAATGGAATCAAGCGGTAAACATCATTTCAACTATATCACTGAAAGGACATGTGTCGAGTTTCCTATTCAATAAACTGACCCATTATCAAGACTAAGCTCACAGCACTCTGACTTTTGGCTAACAGCGTGGTGAGGTGATATCTGACAGATACTTGACAATCACACCTGGCATTGTTTTCCGTCTATACAATATCATATGGAAGCACCTGCCACATATAGATATCTGGCTGACAGCATGGTGAGGTGATATCTGACAGATACTGTACAATTACAACTGGCATTGTTTTCCGTCTACACAATATCATATGGAAGCACCTGCCACATATAGACATCTGGCTGACAGCGTGGTGAGGTGATATCTGACAGATACTGTACAATTACACCTAGCATTGTTTTCCGTCTACACATCAATATCATATATGGGAAGCACCTGCCACCTGCCACATATAGACATCTGGCTGACAGCGTGGTGAGGTGATATCTGACAGATACTGTACAATTACAACTGGCATTGTTTTCCGTCTACACAATATCATATGGAAGCACCTGCCACATATAGACATCTGGCTGACAGCGTGGTGAGGTGATATCTGACAGATACTGTACAATTACACCTGGCATTGTTTTCCGTCTACACAATATCATATGGAAGCACCTGCCACATATAGACATCTGGCTGACAGCGTGGTGAGGTGATATCTGACAGATACTGTACAATTACACCTGGCATTGTTTTCCGTCTACACAATATCATATGGAAGCACCTGCCACATATAGACATCTGGCTGACAGCGTGGTGAGGTGATATCTGACAGATACTGTACAATTACAACTGGCATTGTTTTCCGTCTACACAATATCATATGGAAGCACCTGCCACATATAGACATCTGGCTGACAGCGTGGTGAGGTGATATCTGACAGATACTGTACAATTACAACTGGCATTGTTTTCCGTCTACACAATATCATATGGAAGCACCTGCCACATACAGACATCTGGCTGACAGCGTGGTGAGGTGATATCTGACAGATACTGTACAATTACAACTGGCATTGTTTGAAGCATTCACATGGAAGCACCTGCCACTATTTTAACTAGCTACGGGCTCATATTGATATGGTCATTCAACATTTTAATCGGTGTTATTGTCTGGTGATGCCGTGGCAAACGCAAGCAAGCCACTAAACACTATACTGAAGCTGCGGCCGACTGCTCTATGACGTGAGGTTACGTCAGGTCTCTGCTCATTAATTTTAATTCCCGGTAGTCTCCGGAATTAGTTTTTTAACGAATTTGGCACCTAACTTCTTCTAGATACTCATTTTATATGCTTCATGAATGACTGATTTCAGATTTGCACTGTTTATCCTTTTAAGCTTTTGCTCGTCAAGCATCCTTGTCAGTATCATTAAGTAGGCTAAGGCTGACTTTCACCTCACTCACAAGACCTCATCTTATCCCAATTGTTGATCGATGATTGACTTAATGGATTGTCTGGTCCAGACACGATTATTTACGGACTGCTGTTTATATTTTTCTTAAAAATAGTTACTTTTTCAAACGAACGGACATCCAGGTTGGTAATTTATGAAGCCCTCTATCGCCATTTGCTAATGGTGGGATATGCTTCACACGATTCATAAAAGACTTGGTTTTTCTTGTTGTTTCTTTAAATATTGTCGCCAGAGACGTTACACCTAAAACAGAATTGGCTAGAAATTAATGTATATTTCAAAAATGGGAGTGAAATGCGGGCGATGGGAATGTGAATGTTGATTTGGTATATTCATGGAACATTCACTGCAAATGCGTTTTATTAAAATAGTATAACTGTAGTGCACAAACGCAAACTTTTTCAACTTCTGTAGACATATACAGCAACGCTAGTGTCATGGAACGGAACATCACAGCAGAAAACACGTGCAAGCTCTGAGGACCATGTGCAGTGACAATGACTAGGAAAGTTCGCACGTCAAGTCAACATTTTGTCATACGCTTGTCGACATATTGGAGTTGGGGAAAAGCCGAGACTGAATACTGCAAATCGCAACGTCGCCATTGGACGTCCTGAAGCTGGAGAATCTTGAGAATATCAGTCTGCGGTTACACTTAGTTTCAACTACAGCAGTGTATGAGATCAGTATATATCCTCCTCCTCAGATCAAACCAAGAGTCACCACCCCTGTAAACGTCATCGGCATGCTGCTGCCATCGAGACTGCAGGACATGTTACTTGTTAGAGGAGGGTATGAGACACAAAAACATAGGAATCGTCTGCGAGAGGTGAGAATTAGAATAATTTGTTCCTGTATTGAGACTTTTGCATCGGACAACAAGCAACATTGTACAGACATGGACTGAATGATAACTCACTATTTCAACGTTGTGCTGCCTCGGACTGCGTTTGACAGGTCTGCAGAATCGGTGGCGATAGTGTGTTGGTGTGGGGAGCCATATCCTACACACGGATACCTAACAGCAAATCGTTACAGCGACCACATTCATCAACGTCACTTGTTTGAACATGCCAACAGTACACCACACAGAGCTCGTGTCACTATTGACTTCCTTCAAAATTCAGACGTCAGCGCTTGCCAGTGACCTTACAAATGTCCGGGTCTGAACCCTATACAACATGTTTGGGACAAAATAAAGTCCCCAGGGTAGAATTCTTAGACTTATTCAGTCTGTGCCATGGAGGCGTAATGCAGTAATAACAGCGCTCGGTGCTCAGATCAGGTCCTGGTACGTGTGTTGTGACAGCACAGCCATGTTTGCCTTATGTCTACCGAATATGTGACTATATAACCAAGTTACAGCCTTGTACCAATCACGCTGGATGAAATCTGAACATCTAATGGAACACCAGTTGACTCATGCTATTCGTTTTGTTAACCTAACAAGTGCGTTCCAAGCGCCCTGCCACCAAAACGATTCATCTAGTTAGAGATTGTGAGTCGACAGTGCCCGCTGTTCGCTCCATGGAACCTACATACAGTAACTACAATCCACTGTACTTGGTATCCACTGGATATGTCAGCCTAATTAAACCAATTATACGACGCATGCATACTGTTGAATTATGTCATTATATCCGGCGTAAACTCACGCTTCGCCTCGATCAATGAACGCTGACATTATTCAAGAACAATTCAGTTTGATTTTCATGTTAGTTATAATAATAATTGTCTGCTTGTAAAGCGCCTACACCATGCATGTTTGAAATGCTGTATCATCATCATCATCATCATCATCATCATCATTCTATCACGGTTGTTGTTTTCATTCTCTGCTCCCTTACAGAGTACACAACCCAAACTGCCCGTGAGGTTTAAAATATGAGACACGTCAGCTTGACGAGGGAGGATACCCGCAATATGAGACACGTCAGCTTGACGTGAGAGATACCCGCAATATGAGACACGTCAGCTTGACGTGGGAGATACCCGCAATATGAGACACGTCAGCTTGACGCGGGAGGATACCCGCAATATGAGACACGTCAGCTTGACGAGGGAGGATACCCGCAACATGAGACACGTCAGCTTGACGAGGGAGGATACCCACAATATGAGACACGTCAGCTTGACGAGGGAGGATACCCGCAATATGAGACACATCAGCTTGACGAGGGAGGATACCCGCAATATGAGACACGTCAGCTTGACGAGGGAGGATACCCGCAATATGAGACACGTCAGCTTGACGAGGGAGGATATCCGCAATATGAGACACGTCAGCTTGACGCGGGAGGTGTATAAAAATAATGGTGCTAACATATATTATACTACCTACCAAAAGTATAGACTCAATAGTGTAAATGCAGCCACTTACGTCAGTCAACTGTTATAAACTAGATTTTGTAAAATATTCCATACCGATTAAAGGTGCTGTTTACACATGAACTGATGTATTGTAAAACAAATTCGTAATGTTGAAATGATTATTGTCAGGAGTTCAATATATGATCAAACTCAGTGAAAAACTTTACACCAAAACGCAGCTGTTTACATGTACGATATTTGCACCTGCTTTTCAGCAAGTTGATGATCCTCGTGCAGTTCATCTTCACAAGGTTTGGACCAGGTCCCCCCAAGTTAGCGGAGAAATTCATCTTCGATGTAACCACATATATATGTTACAGTCAATCTGTCAAACCAGTCACTTGTTCAAATGACTGAAACGATCAGTCATTTGGTCAAATGACTAAAACGATCAGTCATCTGCCAAATGACTAAAATTTTCGACCGGTCATTTGGCCAAAAGACTAAATCGTTTAAGTTAAAAAATGAAACACAAAAATAAAATGAAGTGAACACTTTACTTATCCAGTTTCAACATAGAGCTTTGCATTACTTGTTTTGACAAGTGGGACTTCAATGGCACCTGCTGTCGCACAGAAGATTGTTCTTAAAGCATTTACATTTCTTGGTTCCACATCTCTTGCTACTAGCACACTTTACGAAACCCTGGCCTCCTGATTAAGGCTCGGTTCCAACAGCAGTACGAAGGGATACTGTAGTTTCAGTCTTGACTTCTGATAAAGTAAGAGTTTCGCTGGGCACAAATCGAACTGGTTCCTCGAGAACTTGCCTTGGAGGACACCAGCAGGGCAGCGATTGATTGTATACTGTCTGTTGTCACTCACATTAGTGATCACACCCAGAATGTTCCTCGAGAACTTGCCTTGGAGGACACCAGCAGGGCAGCGATTGATTGTATACTGTCTGTTGTCACTCACATTGGTGATCACACCCAGAATGTTCCTCGAGAACTTGCCTTGGAGGACACCAGCAGGGCAGCGATTGATTGTATACTGTCCGTTGTCACTCACATTGGTCATCACACCCAGAATGTTCCTCGCATCAACACGACCATGGTCCAATGCTGGAAGGGGAATGGCCACATTGATGGTCAATGTCATGTCCAACACTGTCGTCTTCTTCAACAGGGTCAGTCTCGCGAGTCTCAGACTGGTCTGGATGGGATCTGGTAGGTGCAAGTAGGTCATCCTCTGTCTGCAGCTTGTGCAGGATGTCATCAGGCAGTGATGTTGATCGCAATACAACCTTGGCCTCCATTCCAAAGAGAGCTGAATACGGGCACTGTTGGATACTCGTTGAAGAACTAGAGTTCTTCCTGGACTGAATAAAGCTGATACCAACAGTCCAATCAGTGGTGTTATTTTCACTCATCCAAGCACAGATCATGAATTTGATATCAGAATTTGCTCGCTCAACCGATCCTTGACTTTGAGGGTGTCTTGGTTTACCGTGCACAATAATCAGATCTATCCAAAATTCTTTTAGTTCAGTGATTACTTGAGCTGTGAATTCAGACCCGTTGTCACTTGCAGTATCTGTCGGGCACCAAACAGCAGGAATATGTCCATAAGCTAGTAGGCAACTTCAGCTGCTCTCTTTGATAACATACAGTGAGTGCTTCAAGTGAGTCTAAACTTTTGATGGGTAGTATAATAGACACTGTTTCAATATGTTGTCCAGAAAACAGTGTCATGTATTCCTGATATTTCAAATAGACTTTAGAGCCACGTGCAACAAATGCTGAGGTAGTGTTTTACAGCGATTCCTACTGTATAATGTTATACATGTATACGATAATGTTATATACGATAACGTTATATACGATACACCGATCTGAGCTGGTATGATCCGATAAATATGCAAAAGTGGTATCCAAACAGGAACTACTTTTCATACGCTTATACGCTTACTACAACGTGGCCAAGAGTTTCCCAGTGCCAATGTTCAGGTAATAAAACGACGAACAAAAGGATATCTGTTCAGCGCCTCAGTCCGTTTGAGCACTAACGCCATTATTAGTTTGGTAATCGAATCAGAATGCCCTCGATTTTCATACTGAGCTCCTTAGATGGTATGCAACCGAAGTTATCCGTTAGGCACCTGAATATTAACCATTTCACCCTGGTACCCAGGCACGGCACTGCTGGGTGAAAGAGGCATGTTCCATCGCGACCAACGTTCGCCTCATTGGCGCCTCCACGTTGTGCTCAGGAGCAACTAGCGCAACAAACACGACTGCAAATACCCAGGCACTATTTGTCAGAGGGGGTGGTTAACTGAAACAAGGACTTCTTTGAAGAATTGCTATAGTAAATGTAAATGCCTTCGAATATTTGACAGATAAAGTTATATGATACAGAAATGATTGCCTCCGTTTATATATCATAAATATATATTTAGGACATATCATTAGATAAATACTTGTCGACATTTACAATGTGAGGATCGAGTAATCTCCGGTGTAAACTATGAATGATATATCGTAAACATTGACAGACAGATAAACACTGACAAGTGATGAGTACTATTAGTCATACAACTGATCCCCACATATGTCGATAATCCACGCAGTCTACGGTTCACCAAACCGTTCCGCATGGAGATTTTAATTAACTACGGCTGTGGTGTAATTGTTGTTACATGTATAAGCTGCAGCTATCAGGGCTCCAGGAAGTGAACCAGTCCAGTTTTATGTCGACACGTTAGGAGTAAGAGTAAACTTTACACACCAGTGTTACAGGCAATAAATCCCGCACACCGGGCGATAAGTGTAATGTGTACAAATGGGCATATAGACTATATAAATGTGATATACTTTACAGACCTGCGAACTAGACAAATGTAATATATTCTATAGACATGTGAACTAGAATTCTGTGATGTAATATCCCATGACGTAGATTACACTAATGTATAGAACCAGAGACCATATAATAGATCTATTATATGGTATCTGATAATACGGGGCTATATGAAATCAGATATATAGTATTTTGATTAGGGACCGTGCATAATATTTATTTATTTGTTTTTGTTTGTTTGGTTTTTAAAAAAAAAAATTATTTTATTTATATATTTATTTATTTTAAATTTGGGGGTGGAGGGAGGAAAGAGATTTTAAGGGGGGTCACCATTTTGATTTCGGGAGGTAGGGGGGTCATCAATTTGTACATATTAATATTAAAAGATTATGCTTAATAATTTTTTGTACATGACATGCAGGTGGGGTCACTTACTTGGTACACAAAACACACACTCAAACACTTGCTTTGGTGAAACACAAACCTTTACAAAGTCAAGTGCTGACGACACCAGACACGTAATGAGGATAAATGTGAGATTCGAACCTCTGGAAATAAGCTCCTTGCACACCTAAATAGGGCGAATGGAAGTGCTCATTTCTAGCAGTCTGGGTTAACGCCTCTCGCTTTGGGCATTTTTATTGTTCAATCACGCCATGTCTTGGTGCAGGTAAAACGACTTAAAAGAAATTTCTTGGTTTCCCAAAATTTCCAAAAGAGGACTGAGCTTACTAAAGGACAAGGCTATACAGGGTAACGTTCTTGGTCCGGACACTGCCATTCCAGAAAACGCACGGTCCGTTATTTCAGGTTAATACAGTAATTCGTTAATTGTTGGAACGCGGTCGGTTCACTGTATGTGAATCTGAAGTCAGTGAATCGTACATTTACTCAAATGTCAAGGTACTAACACTCGACTTTGTATGTATGACTATAGCATTTCGAAATTAAGTAGCTCCATAAGATCAGGATGATCCTCCATACACGTATTTGACAAATACATGGTGAAAGAACGGACGTGGTGACTCATTCAAATCAACGTGATACAACTGGAAATGGTCGCACCACATCAATTTAAAGTTGTCGTACTCACAGCATGAGCGAGCGAATATGTTTTTGGTGACATTTTGCAGCAACATGGGGACACGAGAAATGAGGTTCACTCATTGTACCAACCTAACCCGGGCTTCGTCGGTTTAACCATTAGGCAACACACCAGCCCGTTAGCCGATGTAGCATACATAGCAGTATGTATAGTGAGATCTACTGGAGACCCATCTGTAATGGGTACGGCCTAGCGAATGTCTTTAATACACTGGCGTTCAATACACAACTACAAATGTCAGTTTATGTTCCATAGTAGTGACCTATTTCACGCCAAACAAAATGTTGGTGGTCCTGAAAGTGTTTAAAAGGATCTGAATTTGTGATAAAATGTTAAACACACAATAAAACATAACAGTATAATTTACCTGCGTTGCGCGGTACATCCTGTCCGTAAACATCGACTCACACACAACGAAGGCTTGAGAACTGTCACTCTCCGCCTACAATCTGTCCTCTGCTAAACCGTCCTCAATTATGTGGCATTCCTCACAGCGATAATTAAGCGGGATTAATTATCGTAATATTTTCCAACAGATGAAATGTGGTACGCTTTCTCTGGATATTTCAGATTTTGAGATAGATTATGTCAGCCCCGTTGTTTGTTAATTACTTTGCTGATCAAACTTCCTAAATGTCTATGCGAAGTTGCCAACGCTAAGCAACAGGTGGCTCACAGATGGTGCAGTACGGGGAGAATATATGCCTCACAAACAGATCAATACCTCAATTCCAAGTCCACTGTCGCTATTTAGTATGGATCGGTGACCCAGGCAGAATATCAGTCGAGCACGTGTTGCCAATGTGTTAATATATGTATAGATATTGGTTCGGTATATGTTTTTGTGCAGTGCCGTTTATCGCTTTTGCGGTTGAACTGTCCACTACAAAGTATTCTGAACAGTTATTCCAGGAAATTGCCTGGACATATAATGCAGTTCGAGGTATCATCTTTGCACCTTCATGAGTAATTATGTATTTATATTTATCGTAAGGTACTTATGGTATACTGAGGTACCCTAAGGTCCATCTACGTATCTCGGGGGTACTTCGAGTTTTTTCTAGGCATTTCAAGACATTTATGGAACCTCGAGTGCCTTCCAGATATTTCAAGGTATTTCAGGGTACTTTGAGGTCATTCTAGATATTTCAAGGTAATTATGGTACCTCGAGGTCTTTCTAGATATTTCAAGGTATATATGTTATCTTGAGGTCTTTCTAGGTATTTCATCTCGGGAAATGTGTCTCAGTGCACTTCAGGGTGTTTGCCGTCTGTGTATTACAGAGAGTTTCAAGGTGTTCTCGCAAGATTATTTAGAGAGGAATGACCACGAGTGGTTTTTAATTTTGCTTTTGAAAAAAATATGTTTGTGCTTGAGTAAAAACATATGTGGCTTCAGATTTACTTCGTGCATATTTACTTATCAAATAACCAATTGTCAGCAAAATTAATGAAACAGAAATTGAGAGTCAGTGACCAAGGTGCCCCCAACACCTGAAGAACTCTTAGAAAGCCCCTCGGACAGCACTAGCAGGGATCCATGTTGGAACAAGCTGGTGCAAGTCACTTGCACTTATTACAGCAAAATCGTCCAACCAAAATAACTTTTCAAAATAAATTTGTCAAAGATTGTACCTTGTTAATAAAACAAAATTTCACTTCTCCATCGATACGGTTGTCTCACTCACTCTCACACTCACACACACACAAACAAAACAAAAAACAAACACACACACAAACAAACAAACAAACAAACAAACAAACACAAACGCGCGCACACACACACACACACACACACCGCTCTATCCATTACACAATGGTGGGGGTTGTGATGGGTGTGGTTTGCTCCTCTTGACGTAATGTGTCAGAAACCACTCAGGTCACATATATCGGCGCTGAATATGTCTCAATGGATTATCTGGTCCAAACTCGATCATTTACAGCTCGAGTATTACTGACATAATGTCAAACAACAATCACACAAACAACCGAGCAGTCAGGTTCTTAAAGCTGGGACACTGCGTTGTGTGTGGACATTTCCCCACTGACTCAATGTTAGTTCAATATATGCCATTTCAGCTTCGTCTTGGACAAAATCTAAAAACGCGGGGAACCTTAATTAAGATTATGCGTTGACAGATCAAGGATCAAAACAGGGACGAATATGACATTCGAACCTACGGGCTGGAAGGAAATCAAATCAGAAGAAATATTGTGGCAACGGGGCATCTGGATTATAGCCGCCGGATTTGACCTTTTAGATATGAATAATATCAGTGTGCGGCTATCGATGATGAGCACACTTTAAGATCTAGACCACCACACCTTCCGTGACACTGGATTATAGGGTTGTGCCGTATTACCGGTAAACCGGTATATACCGGTACAGTATCACGCGATACGATTATCGCGATATGGTTCAGATTCTGCAATATATTGGGTCATCCAGAGTTAGCTCCATTTGAATTATCTGCCCTTGATTTCCATAGCAAACAAATGTGCTCTAAAAGTGCCAAAAATACTTTTATTTCTGTTGGTTTCATGGAACATTTTACAAGTGGAAGCGTCAATGTAAGTGGCTCCAAAATTGCCAAATAGTCTACCAAATACTTTACGTTTTGTGGGTTTGAATGGTTTCATTTGGAGGAATTAAGTGGCCTCAAATGGACCAATTGTATTTGGACTTATTAGTAGAGCCTCTGGCTCTGAGTGACCATTTCACAGTTCACAGGATTTTGTTATTTCTGTTTGTTTCATAATGGGGCATATGATATCCATTTATCATACAGGCCTGAGTCTTAGAAAGACATGTAGGACTGTATAATGACATTCCAGTCAAGGATCTTAGCTATTGGAGGTCACATGCGATTTTAATCTCAAGTAGTTCAACTAAATCTTGTTTTTGTTTCATTTGGGAATAGTTCATGTTAACACATTGAATCTGAATGAATCACATACAGTAACAATAATTACATACTGCACTTAAGTGCATTCTGTTTAAGCAAACAACACTGACCAGGAAAATCATGTTATACTATTACCTTTATCATTATGTTCGCAAAACGTTGGTGCAACATATTCCACATTAAGGCTCTATATTATGTTATTGACTGAGAAGATGATGTCGCACACAGAGAGCTATTATGAATTTCTGATGTACGCACTTGAGGGGAAACCTTCCAGTCAATATATCACAATATGTATTTCAATATCTCTTAAATTATTGCAATATGTATCGCAATATGAAAATCAGGGCAATATCCAGCCCTACTGGATTAAGGTGCACTTGTTTCAAAGATTGTTATGGTAATTGTTTGTTCGTTTGTCGACTGGACCGCCTCCGTGGTTTAGTGGTTAGAGCGTCCGCCCGGAGAGCGGAAGGTCGCGGGTTCGATCCCCGACCGCGTCATACAAAAAGACGTTAAAATATGGTACTGGTTGGTCCCTGCCTGTCGCTCAGCATTAATGGGTACAACAAGGACTGGTCGGCTCGGGAGTCAGTATACTGTGTCTGAGTGGGGTATTCATGCTTCACTGCGGCATGGAATCTCAGTGAGCTAGCACTATAAAGCCAGCTTCAGTCTGGGCTAGTACAAGCAGCCGCACATACACATACACACGCATGCACGTAGTCAGATGAGCGAAATATTCTCAAGCACGACGTAAACCCAATTTCACCTCACCTCACCTCGTTTGTCGACTGACGCCACACCCAACAATATCAAAGAGGACTGCGTCCTTCCAGTAAATAATCAAACTGGGAACAGCCAAACCGGTGGTTGATGTTATGAACATCATTGGAGTGACAGACCATGCAATCAACCAAGTCACCGAATCTGACTACTTGATCCCGTCCGCCGATTCGTACAAAGAGAATGCTAGGTCTAAGTTCTAAACAGGCCAAGGATATAATCTGTGGCTGAAAAATCGGTACAGTTGTTTACGTACCTACAGTAATCTATAATGACATGTGCCATCTGTGACCGGTTTAGTTCTGTGTCGTTATGTAAACGTCAATAAGTGCACTCCATCTTGTATTATGAGAGTTGGATCTCATGCATATTCATAGGTTCAGTGACCATGCTGGAACAGTGTGGTAGGGTGTGAGCTTGTCAATGGGTTTTCTCCCATTTGACAGACACCCATTTGACAGACAGTCAATTGACAGACACTGAAGTAGAAGGTTAATTAGGGTAACACCTACGGGAATAATGGAACGGTCCACTGTCTCGTGAGTAGAGTAGGGTGAGTCTAAAACAGGTTCGTTACTGAGAAGTTTGACTGGGTGAAAATAGAACTTTGTTGTGATTAAATGATCACCTGTCTTCTCTTCTCAAAATTGTTTTCTATCAATTACTATCGAATATAAAGACAGGTAGGTCATTGAAAGGTTTGATAGTGTTTATTGATTGCAACATATTTTATTCATTCAAGAAAAGGATTGAGCACAAGTTATCCAACTTAGAAAAGCCCTCTCCCAATAATAGGATATCAGTGTTTTTAACTCCCGTTAGACGAGAAGGTTAAACCGAGATGTTTATGAAAATCAACTGTTTTTAAATATTGCAGCAATCAAAATTCAAATTAAAGTCTTTTCGGCCATATTTCAAAGTAAATAATATAGTTTCAGCTTTTTTCTTGTGTATTTATTTGGACTGTTCCATTATACTGTGTAGGTAACAGGGAGTAGCTAATCTGTTCATTGAACCGTAACTGTTGTTGTTTTACGGCGTCTGCGAACTGCCGGTCTGCGTAATGGGAGGACACCTAGCTGTCAATGACTTGCTGGGCTGGATACTCTTGATGTGAGTCTGTGAGACCGGCTTACCGCCGCTATGATCAGTACCACACGGCGTTCAGCTTATATTTGTAGGAATGCTTGAAGTGATACCGGTCTCAGATGCATGTCATGTATGTGAAACAGGCGAGGGCGGACATGGTGTTAAAAGCAAAGAAACATAATCAGGGAAAAGATGGCGTCTGGAACAACATAGAGCACACCTCTACGCATCGCATTTCGGTATCTTGTGTCGTGACTACCCACCCATGTCTCGAGTATCCGTTGATCTGCTTGCCGGTAGTCCTCCTTCGGAGCCTTTCTCCCGTTACCCTAAGCTCCTGAGATTCCGAGGCACAAATCTTCTAATGTGATTGTTATGCGAGGGAATGTTGTGTAACGCCGTAGTGGGCAATACTGGAGCTACAGCAACCTGACCTGTATATCCCTGGACCAGACAGACCGGTGACTGACAGGGTGGTCAACGGGGTATGTCTGGGTGATCCTGACCCAGCTAAATCACCATGTTCTACAATTCGTGGTATCTACGAGTTACAAGGTGCAGCTGGGACTCGCCAGGATTTCCACACAGATTATGTTGACGTGGTATATAACTCAATGGTTCAAAGAATGAGTGAGTGAGTGATTATTGAATAACGTACCAGTTATTCGCGGGGGTTGTTTATAAAAACAAACAAAGCTGCATAGTGAAGACAATTTAATTCAGTCCCGTTAAAAAGCTATAGCTATTTTATGTACATTCCATATAGTGTAGGAAATGATTAAAACTGTTTAAAATGGATATAAAAGAAGTAATTGTGAAATGCGGTCCGAGTTTTGGTTCATTTAGGACTGATGCCTGAACGTGAAGTCCAGAATTACGAACAGTGTTGGTTTCCTGTCTTTCTAGATCTGTGAAGGAGGAAGCCGGTGAGTCTATGGAGAGCCTGAAACACAACAATAGTAGACTCAAAGTCTAGTCATGACAGTTGTGGTTGAAGCACGCATATTGAATTTTAGACAGGTAATTTAACATACATATTGTTTTTATCTACATGTAGCGAAACAGACTTTTTTTAAACGTATAACTGATGAACTGTCATTTCAAGGTATGAAAACTGTTTCACACAGACGATTACCCAGGAAAATCGTGTCCGAAGAAATTCCCTTTTCTGATGCTTCGTTCCTGGTGTCATCTGTTTACCAACAGGGTCGATGGGATGTTCATTGGTTCTGTTACGGGTGTCTGATGCCGGGCGACCAAACAGGGAGTACAGAACGCTTACACGCTGTTCACAAAGACCTTGGCAGTCTGAGGGGTCGCTGGTGTTGCAATAAACTTGGACTGTTGAAAATGCAATAATGATAAGCTGACATTAGAATACCACCAATCCATTTTTGTAGCAGTAGCGTCACATACCGTTTTGTTTTTTTCTTTTACTTTTGTTTATATTTTGCTTGGATTCATTTTCTTTTTTTAAAAACCCGGAAAGAATCGAAAAATGGGAACGGGAACTATCCAAGTGTTTAACATACCTTTCATCTTGAAGTCAGGATCTTCCAGGCAATATCGTGAAATAGGCCATGGAGACAAAATGTCGAATACATCAACACTTCTGTCCACGTGGTTAATTAGAGACACTGATCTGACGTCCTGGACATTGGTGACCGTGGGATTTGCCATGTTGACTTTGGCTATCCATTCTTTCACCTTCTCTTTGCCTCTAACTCGCTCCTCCTCAACAGCCACGCTCTCCTTCCTCGCATCTCGGTGTCGCCTGCTTAGATTCTTCCTCTCGCACTTTGATCTTCCAGTGCCTTCTGCGTCTTTATGAAGAGCCAGTCTGAACCCATCCCCCAGCTGCCACCTCTTTCCTGTATCTCTGATCACATTGTCATTCTTAGCTGATTTCTGTCCCTTCTCTACCGCCTTTCGTGAAGACATCTGTGTTTTCTCAGAACCACCGGCTATGGTGCTCCTTTTTCTATCGTCCTTCACCATTTTCTCCTTTCTCTTCCTGCTTTCCTCGTATCTTCTCATTCTCTCCATCTCCTTCCTGCTTCTTCTTATCTTCTCCTCTCTTCTTTTCTTCATCAGTCTCACAGACTCTCCGTCACCACCACCAACTTTCCTCGACTTGCCAAGTCTGGAACCTTCCATCCATTCCGGTAATGGTACAAAATCGTCAGGTGGTACGTAGAATATGCGTGGCATCCTATAAAGATGACACGACAATAGACAAACTAGTGAAATAAACTCTATGATTAAAATGCGTCTTCATGGCATTTCATGGTACCGAATACAGTTCCTGTTTTTCGATATTTGAGAACATGTGTTCTTCCATCAGTAAATTATGTTTAAATCAGCAAAACTAATAACATATAAGATCTACTTACGTTACTAACAAATGTGGTCAGTCCTGATTCGAAGCGACACAGGTAGCTGTGAATTTGTCTCCTTATACTCTTTATCTTCTTACGATGTCTGCACAGATCTGCATGAACAGAACAATGGGCCGACTCACCTAGCAACCGGATCCCACCATGTTTATCGCGAGTCGATATGACGTCATTCGGATTGTGACGGTAGATACACTATGACGTCATTTGCAAAACAATTGTTTTAAGCTCGGTTCACAAAACTGTTTGTGTTTGAGGCAGGTAATACCATTAGATGTTTGTTTAATTAAAGTTGTTTTATCAACCATGGTATGAAAAGACTGGAATGTGTACAGGCTGCCGTGATATTGCTAAAATATTTGCTGACTGCGGTATAAAACAATATCCACCCAGTCGATCTTAGAGTAACGATTTATTGAGATAAACTTTGGATTGTAAACACTTCGAGCAATACATGACAGTGTACCTTATGAATTGTATTACATCGTTTCTGTTAAGAGCGAGGTTGTGTGCTAGTTACTGTATTTAGACTGGTTGTGGATTCCAGCACAGACTAACCCAGCATAGTTTTGAATATTGTATTTTGTAGGTATATTAAACTATACAAGAGGGCAATCGCATGACTCCATCATCTCACATTATTTGAAGACAAATGGTTCTGTGAATAGCAGCATTTTCATCCAGCAATTATCCAGCCTGGGCCAATATTGGAAGCTTGACCACTGAGAGTGCATGAAACTATTATCAGCACTGACCCTATTGACCACTGGTGTTTTATTGTATACAGTAATTGTGCTGCCAGTGAATGTTGTACTGTCCCTCTGTCGCCATTGTAATTACTCTGCAGTGATAGGATTGATGTGAAAACCTTGTTAACTATATATTATAATGAGTTATCGTATAACATTTCCCTGTTGTTTGTTGGTGTCACAGGTTTCTAGGTTTTCTTATTGTTTTTTATCGAACCGTACCACACGTACCTTTTAATTGGCGCATTGCAGCAGAAACAGTCAATGCTTTTACCTTGCTTGTCGTCCAAGGCATGACCAACCCGTCGGGCATGATGTCAAACAATTAACCAGATCACCACAAAGAACATTACGACAGCAATGAAGTACTTGGTACCATCCCGTCTCCATAAGTAAGAAATGTATACATGAGTAGAGACTGATGCAAAATGTCGATGATAATAACCAAACACTAATGTTTTGTGCAATGTGTTTTACAGTCCGGTGTCAACCTAAGTTGATACCTTGTTAGCATGTTATTGTGTCTCAATAACAACACTTTGTGAGGCGGAGATATGAACTCGCTGAGCCCCACCTTGGCTCCGTCATTGAAAAACATTAACTTCAATGTGGTCTTTAGTCACTTTAGTCATTTTCAAAAGGGGGATGTTTGAACCCCCTGAACACCCCACCCCTCTCTGGATCCGCCACTGTGTACGATAGAGTTACGAATATTCGTGGTTTGATTCGGCTGGAATCGCACGAATATTGTCAAGAATTCACTACGAGTTACAAGAATCTGTTACGAGTACTGCACGAACGTTTAGAATATGCCGAATGCACTTACGATTCAGTTACGAATAAATGAATTCGCGTCTATTCTTGACAATTCATGGGAGATAGGTATAAAAAAAGGCCGTCACCCCTGTTTAGGTATTAGTTCCAAAACGGATGTTCAACGTAGAGCAGCTGTAGTATTGGCCCTGGAATTGGAGTATCAACACCAACTGCTGATAGCTAGAAGAAGGAGAAGAGCACCCACGTCGCTCACACCAGGTAGAAGGCTAGAACATGGTCACTACAATAGACTGATGCAGGAGCTGAGGGTGGAAGATGAGAATGTATTTGTCAACTATGTGAGAATGACACCCCACGTGTTTGATGAGCTACTCAACAGGATTAGCCCAGTCATCCAGAGGAGGGACACTCACATGAGACGGACTCTAGAAGAAATGAAGCCAGCCATGACTCTCAGACACCTGGCTACAGGAAACTGGTATCACACCATCCAGTATGACTTACGATGTGGCAACAGCACAGTGGTATGGATTGTGCAGGAAGTCTGTCAGGCCGTCCCGGGCGATCGGGCAGGCAGGTATTTCGAACGATGCTTGACCGTCTCTTAGTCTTGGGTCTCCTACTCAAAACATGCCTCACCCCAATAAAATGAAACCTTCTAATTCACAATGTGGTATAATAAATGCAAATAATGAATGGATCTCATAAAGTGTGTTTATAAATGTATGGTTCCATAGAACACATTATAAATGAAAGGTCACATACTTTCCGAATCCTGGGGTGGAAAATCCAATGAATATTGTTAGAAATGACATAGACCAAGTTTATTAAACTATACTCCACAACAACAGACTGTTCGATTGCTTTGTAGCACAATTTTGACAGAGAATTAATTTTTTTTAAATTTGCATTGGAAACAAATTTTGTGTCTTAAAACTAGGCATCCTCATTGGTCATATCACAGACTGTGCCAAACCAACTCCTCACCAGCTGATTATCATGTTTTTGTCCTTGATTCCCCAAAAGGCTGCTTTAAGTGAGGTGTTACAATTCTTATGAATATTTTGATACATAGAATTAAACCAATGAAATAAAACCTGTAATATTTACAAAATGTAAAACAGATGAAAAAACTATAGCATATATTTCCATTCATTTAATTTCACATCATACACAGCAGCAGGAACAACAACATAGCACAAACGTAGCACAACACATTCATTCCTTGGCAAGTCAGCATCCCATTGGTGCCTGTGTTTCAGTGTATACAGCCAGGAGATACCTTACTTAGCACTTTTCACACACAACAAATGACATCTTTTTAAAAACCGTGAAACAGACAAATAATATGATACAACTTTCCATTCATTTACACCTCACTTCATGGCAGCAGTAACACAGTAGCAGGCCTATGATGCTCAAATGTAATTTGCACTTCAGTCTGGCCAAATGTTTAAGGTTAAATAGTCAGCTTCTTGTCAGTGCTTGTGGGTTTAACCAAAGTATTAACATGTAGAAAATGCAGTACTTACTCATACAATAGGTGAGATTAAGGGAATTGGGGTTTATCTCATGTCTAGGATAACTGAACTCAAGTGGCTTGTGTGACTTTGTGTATGTCTGCCTGCACTTAGCCCACGGGGATACCACATGTATATCACACTCAGACCCATTATACTGACTATAGTCAACCAGTCCTTGTTTTCTTCTTCAATGCCAAGTTCCAGGCAGGGCAACATCAAGTACCATCATTTAACGTCCTTTGGTCTGACGCAGTTGGGGCTCAAAACCCCGACCTTTTCTCATTTGGTAATATAGGATGATTACAAGAAACTACATGGCAACTAAAGGACAATGTACTGCAACATAATTGCTGGGGTGTCAGTATCATAACCAAAACATCACAAAACCTTTAGACATGAAATGCAACATATTGCAATACAAATTTTGCACCAGTTTTGAACCAAATATTCCATGTGGCTTGGAAAAACATAGGTTCATGTTCCACTCACATAGCTAGCCAATCTATGGCTGAGTCTACCAGTATCATGTAGTGAAGTATGGTAATCTGGGTGGTCTGAGTTATCAAGCATTGCAAACCCTAAATATCAGATTTTGGAACCTATGAAAATCCGGGTTAGAATTGGTCTTCAGTAACCCATGTTTGTCGTAAGAGGCGACTAACAGAATCAGGTGGTCAGGCTCACTGATTTGGTTGACACATGTCATCGTATCCCAATTGCGTAGATCTCTGGACTATTGCTGAGTGCAGCAGTAAACAACAAACCAATGACCCTAGATTTTAGAATTGATACCGAATTTACAATGCACAGATATGGTAGGCTTTAAATGTATTATATTGTCAGGTACAAATCTGCCATTAATCATGATACCCCAGTGGTCAATTATGTCACTCACTTACCACTGGGTTTACTTGAGGCTGTGATATGTGTAAGTTGATACTAAAACTTGGAATGTGCACACATCACGCCCTGCATGACACACAACCATCACAGACAGTGCTACAGTTCTGGTGAGTTGTCATGACCATCTGGAAAACATTTGTGTTGTACATCTTAAACATGAGATGAGTCAGTAAGCAAATGTTTGCTATGAAACAATGAAATCAATTCCCGTTCCACTGGGACAATATCATTTCTAAAATATACACAGGTATATACAGCTTCCACTGCAGATCTGAACCATTGCACTTACATACAGCTAAAATCATGGAATCGTTTTCAAGGTAACACATTTATAAACTGGTCACTGTTAGCATGTCAACTATATTAATCTGCATTCCACTTCCATCTCCGTCAAGACAGCTGGCATCAGTAACAGGTACAGGAGGAGAGATCACTTCTATATTCCCACTGGTTGCCATAGAAACCAGCACAGCTGAAGCCCCCTGGCCCCTTCCAGCCAAAGTCTGGTCCGGTGATCACGTAGTCCGGGACAAGGTTGGAGAACTGCAACAAGGTGAAAATACAGCATCAGCCACCACTGTCAGTAATAACTCAGTATTTTGGTTAACTGCTTAAAAGGGGAAGAAAGCAACACTTACTTAATTGTAACAGTTGGAGGGATTCAGGATATATTTGTTGTCTGCATTCTGATTACAACAACATCTTGAAGTTCACAACACATATACATACTGGGGATCTTGCCATTGGTGGAATGGTTGGTGTGGCCAGGGAGATAATGTCCATCAGTCCTTCTCTAGACAATCCCATGAGGACCAAGGTAAGATGGCGCTGACCATTTGGAGCCAGTGTGAGGACACCAGTCCGTGGCTTGGAGAAGAGGCATTTCCTCAACCTAACTGTGTCTCCAGAATCTGTCAAACAAAGAAAACTTTATCAAGGTCACATTTCTTTTTGTCAATGAAGAATAAACAGTACTTATGCTGATGAGAGTAGAATTTACCAATTAACATTGGATTATTTATGTATAAACCAAAACAGATCCAGTCCAGAAACAGCTGTGGACTTCATGGGTGTTCTCAATGTTCCTACAAACTCACCAGAGATAGACAGGTCCAGTCCAGCAAGAGCCGTGGATGTCAGGAGGTTCTCATTGTTCCTACAAACTCACCCGAGACAGACAGGTCAAGTCCAGCAAGAGCCGTGGATGTCAGGAGGTTCTCAATGTTCCTACAAACTCACCAGAGACAGACAGATCCAGTCCAGCAAGAGCCGTGGATGTCAGGAGGTTCTCAATGTTCCTACAAACTCACCCGAGACAGACAGATCCAGTCCAGCAAGAGCCGTGGATGTCAGGAGGTTCTCAATGTTCCTACAAACTCACCCGAGACAGACAGATCCAGTCCAGCAAGAGCCGTGGATGTCAGGAGGTTCTCAATGTTCCAACAAACTCACCCGAGACAGACAGATCCAGCCCAGCAAGAGCCGTGGATGTCAGGAAGTTCTCAATGTTCCAACAAACTCACCAGAGACAGACAGATCCAGTCCAGCAAGAGCCGTGGATGTCAGGGAGGTTCTCAGTGTTCCAACAAACTCACCTCGAGACAGACAGATCCAGTCCAGCAAGAGCCGTGGATGTCAGGAGGTTCTCAATGTTCCTACAAACTCACCCGAGACAGACAGATCCAGTCCAGCAAGAGCCGTGGATGTCAGGAGGTTCTCAATGTTCCTACAAACTCACCCGAGACAGACAGATCCAGTCCAGCAAGAGCCGTGGATGTCAGGAGGTTCTCAATGTTCCTACAAACTCACCAGAGACAGACAGATCCAGTCCAGCAAGAGCCGTGGATGTCAGGAGGTTCTCAATGTTCCTACAAACTCACCCGAGACAGACAGATCCAGTCCAGCAAGAGCCGTGGATGTCAGGAGGTTCTCAATGTTCCAACAAACTCACCCGAGACAGACAGATCCAGTCCAGCAAGAGCCGTGGATGTCAGGAGGTTCTCAATGTTCCTACAAACTCACCAGAGACAGACAGATCCAGTCCAGCAAGAGCCGTGGATGTCAGGAGGTTCTCAATGTTCCTACAAACTCACCCGAGACAGACAGATCCAGTCCAGCAAGAGCCGTGGATGTCAGGAGGTTCTCAATGTTCCAACAAACTCACCCGAGACAGACAGATCCAGTCCAGCAAGAGCCGTGGATGTCAGGAGGTTCTCAGTGGGACTTCCCAGCAGTATGATGTTTCTTCTGTTCACCATGTCCGGGGTGATATCGGTGTCATAGACAATACTGGCAGTGGTGTCCGATGTCAGGTAGAACTGGTTAGCGATGTAGACAGCTGATGTCAGCAAAGTCTGGCTTGTCATTGGTGACCCCTGCGTACCTGAGACATTATTTTAATTTATCAAACACAATCGATCTAGTTATGTTAAATTCCGGGACAAGACAAACTAGATATACCAAAAAGATAACACCCAACTCACTATGACTGTACACTGGTATATACACTCCTTAAAACAAGTAGTGAGTGAGCTAGTTTGGTTTTACACCGCTTTTAGCAATATTCCAGCAATATCGTGGTGGGGGACACCAGAAATATGCTTCACTCATTGTACCCATGTGGAGAATCGACAATCCTGGGTCTTCAGTATGACGAACAAACACTTTAACCACTAGGATACCTCATCGTCCCTCAAGAGAAGTAAAAAGTACACATTTTGTTACATGACTACAGTTAATGCCAATAACACCAACATGATAAAAACTGTCATGGTGTAACAAACTGATTGTAATTACATGAAACTATGAAGTGTTCCTTAAATTCTTAAGAGTAGTACATAAATGTGTTGCTTGCTTGTCTGGAGCGATTTCCACGTTTGATTGACTTGTATATACAATGTTTATTTTCCTGTCTTGGTTAACAATTGACTTGCCTCTGCATGTGTATATGTGATCAATACCACCATCCAATCCCCCCATACAAAGTACTGGGGGCCTGGAAGATACGACTGCATGAGATGACTGTGAGGGTTATGGCATCAAAGGGCAGGGGATCCTTTAGCAAGCACCTGGTGTCATCACTGCTTCAGCTTTAGTGATCCTTTCATATCATTTTCACAACTTTTATATCAATTGTTACCTCACCTACAATGATCAGAAACTGGCGTTCTGCCACTCTTCTGGCAGGCCCTAAGTTCTCTGGTCCTCTCTCGTGTCTCTCGTACACACTGCGATGAACAAACTCCCACTCCCCTGTAACCAGAGAGACAGGATGCACTGAACAGTTTCAACAGCAGCAACTTGGAGACACACATCTGTCAAAGGGAGGTAAGTACACTTAGCTGCATCACAGAGATGGTAATGCTTGAGATAATAATGGGTGCACTGGAATAGCCACTTTTAAACATTTTCCTGCCTACATTTTTGGATTCTGACAAGATCAACAACACTAACAAGGCTGGATTAAGCTAACATGGCTTCAAGTGAGTGAGTGAGTGAGTGAGTGGGTGAGAGGGAGTGAGTCAGTGAGTGAGTGGGCTGGATTTAACACCACTTTAACAGTGTTATAGTCATATTATCGTGAGGGAGAAAAGCAATATGTGACTGAGGTCTGTGATGGTATTCACATCTTTGTAGAAACCCATGAGTAGTTATGGCACTGATAAAAGTAGAAACGTCAAGGGGGACAAACTAAGATTCTAAAACATGATCACAGGATTCTGGAGTGCCCAAGGGATGCATAGAAAACTGCACTGTTTAAGATACACCAGTGCCCCCTAAATAATCACTCTCACTCAAATATCGGAAAACAGCTTCCTAAGAACCTTTAAATATAGCTTTGTGAAAATGTTTTTCTTACCAGTACCTTTGCCATAATTGAAAAACACTCAAGTGATCAAGGCATGAACACATTAAAATGCTTATTCACACTGATTTCTAAGGTTTTGCAGGTGTGTTAAACTGTGTTGGTGATAAAGACTAAGATGGCCCTTATTTAGCATCATCCCTTCTGTATGATATATTTGCCCTGGAATAACAAGACTGATAAACTAAACAGCAATGACTGAATGCTATGAGTTACTGTGGTTGTACTGGTTACAGCTTCTCACAGTTTACCACTTAGGTGATCCTGGCATGGGTACGGGAAATAGCTCCTGCAAATTCCTGCAACATGTACCCTAATATCGGACAAAAGGACCACGGTGCCAGAATAAAAAGTCATGGGAACTATTCTCCACAGCCATTGTGATCATCCAATCCGCACTCATGACATCTGTTTTGGGGATAGTTTTGTTCCTCACCGTCGACCCTCGCCAAGTGACTGTCTTCATTCTTGGCCATCTCAGCTAACATGTCTGTGTTCACCATGAAATCTCTGTCAACCTAAATCAAACAGGGCAAGATATCGGAAAAAGTTCCTTATGTACCCCCTATCCCCCCTATTTTATAAGCTACTTTTCATTGTTTGAAAAATTAGGTGGGGTATTACCAAGATATCTACATCTTGTTTCATGTCAGTCACTACATGCTTAAATAAACTTATCATCTCGTAGAAGTAATGTAGATTGGGTAAAAAGACAGATTAAGTGAAATGAAATATACAGAAAAAATAAATTTCATACAGCAATTAAAGAGATACATCAATTTTTATCCTTAACACACTTTGTATAATTAAATCTGAAACGAGTTATTGAAAAGAAAAAATAATGTCCCAAAAATTACCTTTTCTTAGATTGGCAGATTAATAGATCAATTAAATTCATTTGAATAAGAGCTCACCCTGATAAATCTTTGCATCCAGTGAACTTTTCTCTGTTTGGGCTCCTCAATTCTGAACCTCCAAACATTTCTTGTTGTCAGGTGAACAGTATTTCCTGACACTTGGCCCTCTACAGTACTCAGCCTGTATGGGACTAGCTGACTCAGAATTCTCACACCCCTGAGACCCTCGCCAAAAGCAGGGTTAATTGTTGTGAGGGTAAACCGATCTTCCGCTGCATGCTGGGAGTATTTATTATCATCAGAGTCTCCGGTACAGTCATTGTCATCTGCGGAACAACCCCCGCTGTGGAGCTGAGATGCGATGTACTTGGACTTGAAGTCCCTCAGCTGCTGATCATTGACCACGCCACCATCATTCGTCTCCCTGACAGGGAAAGTAGGGGATCTCCCAGTTACAGGCATTCAATACTGTCGTAATGTCTCTTACAGGTTCACTTAAAGCCAAACTTGACAATTGGTAATCTCAGTAAAATAGTTCATTAAGAAAATATCTGGCTGTCAATAAACTCAAATTGAATAGTATAAACCACTCAAATTGTCATAGACAGACAAGACACACAGATTTTATTCATGTATTCAAGGCCATGGTCCATATTATAGTATTATGCTACAAGTGTGTTGATGCTGTATTTTGGAATTGTCATAGGAATAATCAGATATGCCATTACATGAAATAAATCTGACATTTGACACCAAATATTCCTCATCCCATGAGAAGTCCCAAACCAAACACTCAATTATCAGACTCGCCACAGGTTCCCAAAGACACCCCAGCCATCTCACCATGTGTCCCACCAAGACAACCAACCAATCTCACCATGTGTCCCAACAAGACACCACACCCATCTCACAATGTGTCCCACCAAGACACCCCACCCATCTCACAATGTGTCCCACCAAGACACCCCACCCATCTCACCATGTGACCCACCAAAACACCCCACCCATCTCACAATGTGTCCCCACCAAGACACCCCGCCCATCTCATCATGTGTCCCACTAAGACACCTCACCATGTGACCCGACCAAAACACCCCCCCATCTCACAATGTGTCCCACCAAGACAACCCACCCATCTCACCATGTGTCCCACCAAAACACCCCCGCCCCATCTCACAATGTGTCCCACCAAGACACCCAACCCATCTCACCATGTGTCCCACCAAGACATCTCACCATGTGTCCCACACAAGACACCCCACCCATCTCACCATGTGTCCCACCAAGACACCACACCCATCTCACAATGTGTCCCACCAAGACACCCCACCCATCTCACAATGTGTCCCACCAAGACACCCCACCCATCTCACCATGTGTCCCACCAAGACACCACAACCATCTCACCATGTGTCCCAACAAGACACCACACCCATCTCACCATGTGTCCCAACAAGACACCACACCCATCTCACCATGTGTCCCACCAAGACACCCCACCCATCTCACAATGTGTCCCACCAAGACACCACACCCATCTCACCATGTGTCCCACCAAGACACCACACCCATCTCACCATGTGTCCCACCAAGACACCATACCCATCTCACCATGTGTCCCACCAAGACATTCTCCCACCCATCTCACCATGTGTCCCATCAAACACCCCACCCATCTCACAATGTGACACCAAGACACCCACCCATCTCACCATGTGTCCCACCAAGACACCACACCCATCTCACCCACCCATCTCACCATGTGTCCCACCAAGACACCACACCCATCTCACCATGTGTCCCACCAAGACACCACACCCATCTCACCATGTGTCCCACCAAGACACCACACCCATCTCACCATGTGTCCCACCAAGACACCACACCCATCTCACCATGTGTCCCACCAAGACACCACACCCATCTCACCATGTGTCCCACCAAGACACCACACCCATCTCACCATGTGTCCCACCAAGACACCACACCCATCTCACCATGTGTCCCAACAAGACACCCACACCCATCTCACCATGTGTCCCACCAAGACACCACACCCATCTCACCATGTGTCCCAACAAGACACCACACCCATCTCACCATGTGTCCCAACAAGACACCACACCCATCTCACCATGTGTCCCACCAAGACACCACACCCATCTCACCATGTGTCCCAACAAGACACCACACCCATCTCACCATGTGTCCCAACAAGACACCACACCCATCTCACCATGTGTCCCAACAAGACACCACACCCATCTCACCATGTGTCCCACCAAGACACCACACCCATCTCACCATGTGTCCCAACAAGACACCACACCCATCTCACCATGTGTCCCAACAAGACACCACACCCATCTCACCATGTGTCCCAGCAAGACACCACACCCATCTCACCATTTGGCCCAACAAGACTCCACACCCATCTCACCATGTGGCCCACCAAGACACCACATCCATCTCACCATGTATCCCACCACCAGTGCTCCTTGCCAGCCAGCTCTGTGAAGTTGACGGGCACACGGTACTCCTGCAGAAGACGGTACATCCTCCGGACGAAAAAGGGGTGGACTGTCCGATCACCTGCCCCGATTCGAGCCAACACTGGGATGTGCTGGAATAAATATACATCTGTCTGAATCATAAACTACCAGGTGTTTGCCGCTAAAAAAGAAGTTTTTTAAATTCAGTTGAGAATGAGATGAAGGCTGCATATTTCCCAAAGCGACATTGATGCCAAGCATCAAACAACACTCTTAACATCGGGTTACCATGTTCCCTTGATCTTGATAAATACCAAGTGTCCGCTGACTCAAGAAACCGTAGCAGCTACAAGACCGATGCTGTAACCATAGCCCTCTCTTAATGTGACAAATGTCTTACTCTTGACTCAATGACCTGTTAGTCATTACCTGAAGATTGGAGACATGTCTGTCGGCATCATTTTCAGCAATACATGCTTCCATGACAGCTTTGACTGCTGGGTCGGCATGACTGGTGGACAGGTCATGTCTGAAATAAACTGAGTGAGTAAGTCAACATCATATTGACCAGTATTGTAGAAATATCATGTCGGACCGATACAAGCACTGACCTATCAAGGCACCTTTACATTGCTGTAATGGCCCGCAAAGCTGGGATCTGAACTCTGAACTCACGATCACAAGTTTCTGTACAGAAAATCATGGCACCTTTACAAAAGGACCACTAGTTCTCCTGAATGTATACAAAACAATGACCTTGTTTATTTTAAAATATGCTTTTGTTAACCACGTAGAAAGTGTGCCCTCACTTGAAGAACAGGTTGCTGTCTCCGTACTCCTCCTTCTTGATCCAGCCAGCCAGAGACACCAGGGCCAGTGCTCGGTCAGGGAAGTGGGTGGCCAGATGCCACGCCCCGTGACCACCCATGGAGTGGCCTGTCACAGAGGCATACATGGCATTATTAACTGCAATGTCTACAATCAGTCCTTTTGGACAAACAGCAAAATATTGACTTCATTTCTACGTTTGGATTACAAAGAAAACTGCCTTTTGATTTTGGTGTGTTGTTGTTATTTGAAAGTTATCCCTTGACTTCTAGATGAATGTGTGAAGACAAGCCAACTGTTCTGACAAATTACCTGCAAAGACAACATGGTCTGGGTCGGCCTTGTCCTCTATCCAGGTCGATGTGTGCACAATATCAGTGAGAGCCAACATGGCTGACATTGCTGTCAGTGCACCAGGCCCCTCCCAGTTGTGGGCTCCATGCCTGAAAGGATGTGTAAGAGTTCAGGTGAACTTCACAAACATAATAAACTCACTGACAAAAGTAACTCTGTTCACATACATCGAACACCAAATACCAAAATACAAGAAGAGAGTATTTTGACTCCTTTTCATGTGTTTATCATGTATAAAAATGCATATAACACAAGAAAACATAGTAATCGATGGCCTAAAATTATATTTCCAATATGGCTGCAACGGCACTTAATATAAATCAAATGCTGTATGCATTCATTGAAGATATCAATAAGGTAACTTTACAACAGTGCCATGTGACAGAAAAGGAGAAATAGAAAATACATCATAAACATTGTGAAAGTGATGTCTCTACCTTGTAGGAGCTACAAGCCAAGCATGCTCAACCCCAAACTCAAACTCCTTGTCCACCATTTTCTTGTAACTGTCTGCCTGGTTTTGTGGTGGTACTGTCGTGCCATGAAGAGACAATACAATTGGACACAGATGACCACGACATGATCTGATAGGTTGCACAGCTGCACCATGCTGGACTGACCCATCGTGGTCCAAAAACGTAAACAAGAAAGATTCTCCAGCTTTGCGACATCGTATATTGAGCGGAAAGTTCTCTTCTCCCTCGGATGTTGATATTGCTATCTCAACTTCAATATCTCGACAAGCAGATAATATTTTGGGAGATTTGTTTAAAATTTTAACATGGAAAGGTCTAATTTGACCTGGTGCGACAGCAAGTTCATTTTTCAAGGGTTTAATTTCAAGCATTTCTCCTTCTGACTGGTCAGTAACCATCAAACGGAAATTTTTGACCCATCTGGTTGGATGATAGTTTGCTACAGGTAATGATATGTATCGTCCAAATATATTACCATCGTACAGGTCAGGAAGGAAGGTTGGGGATAACACTTCAAAGTTTTTTGGCATAGCTGATAAAATACAGTTAAATGTTGCCGATACCTTTGCCCTCAGCCTTATATTGAGTGAATGTATCCCTCGACTCAGCCTGACGCCAAATGAAAATTTACTTCGATGATATAAATCCCCTGCATACAACATCCCATCAATATAGACAGAACTCACACCCATACACTGGACAATGAAATTCAAATGGTCGGCATTGACAGCAAAATCTCCAACTATCCATCCCTGCCATTCAGTTATTCCCATTGACCCAAGTGAACTCACAAGGTCATTCCAGTTGACCTTCGGTGTTATCTTTACCATTTGCTCCTTTGACTTTTGGTGGTATGACATCCACTTCACCACCCCATCTGGTACTAACTCAGAAAACAATTTACTCTCTTTTTCAAAGCGATATTTTGAGACATTTTGTATTCCACCAAATGCCTCAACTGGATCTCCATCTAGCTCCATTTTGCCAATCACAAATGGTCCAATAAAACTCCAGTTTTTTATGAATGGTGTGTGTTGTCCTGTGTGTTTGGTAGCTTGTTTAAAGCATGCATTGATTTGGGAGGCCACTGGGTCTTTCCTGAGGAGGTATATATGCCCTAGGACAGACCAGAGGAAACCATCATCTGGGTAGTCCAAGAGATACCGGATGATACAACGAGCTGTGCCATCATCCTGAAAATATCAGAAAAACGATGTAATGTTCGGAAATTCTAACTGTTGTAGACATCCATATTGTTTGACAGAAATCTTCACAGAGACAGAGTGAAGATTCAACGCAGACAACTCTGTCGTTACCCAACACTAAGTGTCTTCTCCACACAGAGTTCATGCTGTTGTGAGAGCTGTCTTGGAGGAGCAACACTCCGGTGCCTTCGAGTTTACTAGTGTCAATCTGGCAGTTGCTGAGACTCCATGAGGGGAATATGATTGGAAGACCAACCAAGACTGAATACATAGACAAATCACATGATAAAACATTCTGGTGCACCACACATTCATAACTGTATGACTTTCGACCCCACGCAGAGTTTGAATACCAAACTGATAGACATCATCGCACAACAAAATATACTGGTAAACCATGCTTGCATTACTTCATGAATTGTAACATTTTTAGCGGGTTTCTAACTGACATGTTTCACAGCAACAGTGTTCTAACAGTACTTCAATATTTTGAAACTATTAGGGTGAGTACTCAATGATACAATATTTTGAAACTATCCAGCAACATAGAAATGGGTGAGTGAACTTTGAACACCTATTCTAAATGAAGGATGTGGGATGACCTCAGGTGTTCACACAGGGGGGTTCTTTATTCCTTTCTCATTACACCATACTACTGTCCTCAACATATCTTGCTATATTCAGACCTCACTACACCATATGCCACATTCCATCCCAACAAATGCTATAGATTGTTACCCGTGAAGATCCAGGTTAGAATTGATCTTCAGTAACCCATGCTTGTCATAAGAGGTGACTAACGGGATTGGGTGGTCAGGCTTGCTGACTTGGTTGACACATGTCATCTGTTCCAAATTACGCAGATCTATGCTCATGCTGTTGATCACTGGATTGTCTGGTCCAGACTAGATTATTTACAGACCACCCCCATGTAGCTGGAATATTGCTAAATGCAGCATAAAACTAAACTCACTCACTCACTCACTTTAGATTGTAACTTCAGTAACTGGTAAGATGATCTAATATTCATTATCATATTCACACACCTGAGAGACAAGTCGTATATTGTCTACATTTCTTCGAGTCACCTTCTTTAGACTACATTTAGCACCTTTCTTTGACAGACGAGTATCTTCATTCTGTAAGAATTCCTTGTACGACATCTGAAAGAAAAGACCAGTCAAATCATTGAGCAAATGAACAGAGATGTATTACAGAATTCATCAATTTATCATCAAATATAATGTTTCAATAAACCATTAATGACAGTAGGGCAGAAGCTCCATGTCTGAGCCATGACTGTATCAGTACATTGTTTCTGGTCGAAGAAATAGTTGCATTCATATAAATATTTCTGTTAGATCTATTGCCGGCTAGAATGCACTTTACTGGGCGCAGCCCTCGCTGCTCCCTTTATGATCCTTAGGGTTAGGGTTTAGGGTAAGGGTATGCCACCCTTTACGATCCTTAGGGTTAGGGTTTAGGTAGGTAGGTGAGGTGAGGTGAAATTGGGTTTAACGTTGTGCTTGAGAATATTTGGCTCATATGACGGCGTGCATGCGTGTGTGTATGTGTATGTGCGGCTGCTTGTACTAGCCCAGACAGAAGCTGGTTTTATAGTGCTAGCCCACTGAGATACCATGCCGCAGTGAAGCATGAATACCCCACTCAGACACATTATACTGACTCCGACCCGACCAGTCCTTGTTGTACCCATTAATGCCGTAGCCAAGGCAGGGACCAACAAGTACCATATTTTAACGCCTTTTGGTATGGCGTCGGGATCGACCCACGACCTTCCGCTCTCTCGGGCGGACGCTCTAACCACTACGGAGGCGGTCAGGGTTTAGGGTAAGGGTATGCCACCCTTTACGATCCTTAGGGTTAGGGTTTAGGGTTAGGCACCCTTTACGATCCTTAGGGTTAGGGTTAGGGAACCCCAGCAGCGTTAATTAATCTGAAAAAGTGCGCCCGGTAAAGTGCAGTACTCCCCTATTGCCAAAATGAAACAAATTTTGTTTGTCAAATTTCATAGTCTCACATTATTACCATTCGGACCGAAAACAACCACCCTCCCTACACCAAATCCAATGCTGGGACAATAGTTGGCTTCATTGAATATTTTGTTACTGTTTTAAGAGGCAGCCAGCCATAGTTGTCTATAAATATCCGAGCCTTGGTCAGACAAACCAGTGGTCGATACCATGAGCGAACGTCCATGACAAACAATAAAACAGTTTGGGTCGCTTCCGTAAACATTGCCCTGGTACAGACCTCATAAGCTGTCATTTCTTATTATTTTATTACATTTTGTCATGATATGAAAAGTGATCGTATGTCATTTAAAAGGTGACTTTCTTACATTAGAATCTTTCTTTTTAGCTTGACAAATTATAATAAACATGAAAACAACAAAATTCAAAACATTCATCGTGACGTGTTTGGCGCAGGCTGGCCCACATTCACAGCTCTAAACAGCGCTATGTATACTGCTCTATTTTAGATCATAGATATTGTACCCTGCAGAGAGTTTGCACAAGAGCCGTTCACGATTGTCGTAAAATTGGGTCAAAATTAATTCAATCAATGTTCATTCAATCTTGTAGCATTACTATCGCTTATGATATGATGATTTGTCCGATGATGTAACAACTGAGACCTAAAATATGTTTAATAACAATGGTTAAGGTCGTAAAATGTTTATTGTTAAACTACTTAGGTCCAAACTTATCATAATGAAGAAGTGCCCCCAAATGTCAGATGGATACATTGAGACCAACCTACTCTCTGACGCATTGATTAAACGCAGTTTGGCAATTTTTGTAAAAAGTTAGGTTCAAGTCTGCTGTTAAACTCAAAATTGTCAGAATCTTAATCGATTCTGCAGTTATTGCTATGAATTAATTAAATTAACGCTGTACTGTACAAAGATGTTTTTTATTTCCAGAGACCACATATCTGTATAGGGTCTCTGCTATTTATTTTCATCAAATGACAATATGTGATACATAGTGTTAAAATGCCCTTTAAACTGGAAAGTATCTATATTTACAATGTGTTACATTGGAATATCTTCCTTGATCGGGATGGCACCATGGATGTTTGGATCATTTCATCAAAATATCTGTGAGTGTTTTACTGCAAAGATGTTGTGACCATAACTTTTACAAAAGACTATATATCGCTTTCTAGGTTCCTTCTGTTCAATTATGTTCACGTATTCCAACTCATTCCGACAGTGGAATTGTAAATGCCAATAGACGCTCTTCTGGAAAATACCATGTAAGTTAGTTGGATGGGAAAATAGTATTCACCGGTGTCAGGCGATATGAGTGGCCAATAGTCAGAACCGACTGTACGATTGTACGTGCACTGTTTTGATGCATGTTCACGCCTTATATCTGTTACCAACTTATCACGTCGTTATATGAAACCATGACAGACCAGTCACGTAATTCCTGGATAAAGAAAGGTAAAATGAATATCAGGATTTTGTGTTGATGACTTTTATTCACTCACTAGCAGTTTAGTTACTAGTTCGACAAATGAAACGCGACCGGTGTTTTCACCTAATTCGTTGGTAGTTATTATCAGTTGTGTCAACGAATGCTTCTTGGCTACGAAATCTGAGTTGACCGATGACTGATCCACACAGAGCTGACATAAATGCAGATATGAATGGTTTTTTTGCATGCATTTTATGAACACTAGGCTTAGTGCTTATTTATGCAAGCAAGGTGCCGATTTTATTTGTCACTGTGGTCATTTACTGTTATTTTTAATTCAGTTTCACCAGAGACCATATAATTTATCATATATCGTCTCTGGTTTCACGTTTTTTATAATGTTTTGTAGTTAGACTTGCCATTTTTCCTGCCACTTAAATAGTAAAATGATATGTTATTTAAAACAGTGGCAGTCCTGAATGATTTGATTTTCTTTCTTCTTTTTTCGTTTTTTTTGTTGTATATGTTCTGGTTATTGTAAATATTCAAATTGTTTGTCAGTATGAGTGTTCTGTGTCCACTTTTGGTGAAAATTGAGTTGGGAAGCTCAAGGTATTTTTACTGCATACTAGTATTCTCTCTCCATGCAAAATTTCACCATGATATTAATTTACCAAATTACTCCACCGTTCATTAAATCAATGAAACAGAATTGAATATGATACTTTATAATTAGCTATTCAGTATTCACATTCGATGCTGCCGATCATGTTTTTATATAACGCGGTGGAAGGGAATCATGGCAGTAAAAATATAGGTATTTCCTCACAATTAACTGTAACTAGTGTTATCACCATTTCGTGAAACTGAAATGATATATGTTTATATAAAGTAACCTCGAAAAATGGATTGTGTGACTAAGTGAGTGTTATTTTTACAGTAGAATGATAGGGAATGAAACAACTAATGACTTTTGTGGACTTGAACTTGCTATTATCAGAGCTGTCAACCCCTAAAGATGGTTTGGAGTGAGACTGAAAAAAAATAAGCCGGGGTCATGTCGAGGGCGACGCCCTGGTGGGGGGTCTCTGGGGAGCGAAGCCCCCCGCCCCCGAAAATGAAGTTTAGTGATTTTCAGGAGCATTTGGAGCCTTCTGGTGGCATTATTTTGACACTAAAAGATGCATGCTAATAAATAATAATAAGCCGAATCATTCGCATAAACTGTTTTAGTACTTCGTTCATTCAGGCGTTCTTTCAGTGTTCAACTTTACGCAAAAACGAACGAAAATGCGTATTAATTTTGAAATTATTTTATTATTTTTGGCTCCAAAATGTCAAAATAAACTGAATCCATATTTATCCATTTCATTCTTCAAGTGCTTTTCATGTGGTAATGCGTGTTTGTTCAGTCTGTCTATCCTTGGCATCAAACACGTCACATCAAAGACTTCTTGGATGATGATGATTATATCACTCATCATGATGATGAGGATAATGATAATTATGTTCTCAGTATGTATGCATCAGTCACATTATCATGATCATGTATCATACAGTATATTACTTATAAGCCAAAGAGTGAATTATCTTTTGTGAGCAAGCTGTTGATCTGTTTTTCAGCAAAGCTATGGTGATATTTACATCTGATTGTCAGTTGAGTAGGTCTTGCAACAGGTGGTTTTGATTGATTGAGTATTCTAAAATAAAGTGAAAAGGTGTTAACAATATTAAATTGTATCATTAAATCAACCAACTTCCAATAACATCTTCCTCAATTGACATCAATAGTTTAGTTTATTTCCGCTTTTATTCCTGTAATTGCCTGGTGGTTAAGGAAGTGATTCATCAGGCTAAAGACTCACCTGGTTTGGGAATCAATTTTTCCACAATCAGCAATAATGATTATACCTGTGTAAACTTCTGTCGGTTGTAGTTGAACTTATAGCGTGATATTTCATGACATCACTAAAGTACCGTCGGAAATAGAAGAAAAACTGTTTTTAGGCTGTTACTCTGTATCCCTAAAATTTACACAATTGCAAATAGCATATGTCAAAATAACCCACATCGGCCTAACTGAGCATTCAGTGGGATGCGTAATAGGATATCCAGAAAAGCATGTAAAATTGGGCAAAAAAAATAGAAAAAATACAAACAGCTGCTGAAAACAATAGATCAGACTATAGATGGCAATTAGGTCGCTCAGCCAGGTATGACGACGGACTGTCAACTCACTTGGCATGAAATGCACGTGCTGCCCACAGACACAAGGGGTCATCTCAAATATCTTTTATGCTTTTTCCTGTGTATTGAATATGTCTCTTCTGATTATCTAACCTTAGCTAATATCTCTATCCCCAAGCCCGACCCCAACTACAATCAGCAACACCCGTCTTGCTTTTGCTTTTGAGACGTCCCCTCCTACCTGTTTCTTTTTATAGTGAAAGTGAGACTCAATGGTATCTATATCCTTAATAGTTTCAGTATTAAAGTTGTTTTTTTTTTACATCTGGTATCGTTTATTATGAAGCTAAGTCTAATTTCAAAATGGACATTCAAAAAGAGTCATTTGTTATACAGTATCATTGCATACTAATTTGCATAAAGCCATGGTCTGCTCCAAATAAGTCTCTTCGGAAAACCCCACATTGCTCATTTCTGCACTGATATCTCCCCAGTAAAATCCTTTTAAACGTTTTTCTATCTCCCTACCACTGAGACTGTAGTTAGGCCAAACTTAGTTCAACAGATATTTCACACTTTCACATACTAACTACCTAAATTGTAGATATAAATGGGGCGATGGGGTAGCCTAATGGTTAAAGCGCTGGCTCGCTACCGAAGACCCGGTTCGAATCCCCACATGGGCACAATGCGTGAAGCCCATTTCTGGTGTCCCCCTGCGTGATGTTGCTGGAATATTGCTAAAAGCGTAAAACCAAACTCAGTCAGTCAGTAGATATAAATGTGAAAAACAGGGTTTTTTCAATTTCCAACAGTACTTTAGATTGTTCTGAACATACCTAAGCTACTTTACTGTATCAAATATGGTGATTTTCATCTCGTGAAATACAACAAATTTGGAATTGAAATATACTGCATTTTCTTTTTCTGAAGAGGAATAGCTGTTAAGTTTGACATGCATGCTACAGGTAAATTGGCCATATATTTTTGCATCTAAAGATGCTTAATCTGTATGACCACAATATACTTCTTAGACAACTTGAGACTTCATTTGGAATAACCGAATGGCACTATCATGGTTTGTTTCAGTACCTCAGCAATCGACAGCAGTCAGTCATCGTAAATAATCATGCATCTAAGAAAGCCCTTTATCCTGTGGAGTACCACAAGGATCGGTTCTGGGACCAGTGTTGTTTACGCTTTACACCAGACATCGTGGAGATGTAATCAGTACACATGATGTGAGCCACCATTTTTATGCTGATGACACCCAGTTGTCTGATTCGTGCAATCCCAGTACATCAGATCGAATGTGGGAACGACTGTCAGAGTGTACAAGTGACGTAAAAAACATGGATGACGACACATTTGCTCAAACTGAATGAGACGAAAACAGAGGCGCTGCTTGTCGGCACTAAGTAGAATCTTCATCAAGTGATGACTAACTCAGTCACAGTTTGCAACACTGTCATTCCATTTTCGAAAACCGTGAAAAACCTTTGAACTTCATCTGGACTCTGATCTCTCTTTGAAAGCTCATATTGACACAGTCTGCAAATCCTGTTACTTCCATTTGCGGAACATTAGCAGCATCCTAAGCTCCCTTTACTACAGCTGCAGCTCATGCACTGGTGCGATCTCTGGTTCTCTCAAAGATTGACTACTGTAATAGCATTTTCTACAGACTTTCCTCAAAAACTTCTATCAAAACTCCAGAGAGTACAAAACTCTGCAGCTCGACTTGTCAACAAAGTTCCCTCTAGGATCCACATAACACCTGTTCTTAAGTCTCTTCACTGGCTACCAATCACAGCCAGAATTGAATTCAAGGTCCTGAGTCTTGCCTACCAGTGTTACCATCTTACGGCTCCAGAGTACCTTGTTGAGCTAGTCACCAAGCACAATCCTTCCAGAATGTTAAGATCGGCAGATAGACACCTTCTCGCTATTCCTAGACAGAAACTCCGGGCATTCAGGTTTCGGGCTCCTTCAGCTATGGTGCTCCACAGTTGTGGAATCAACTCCGACTGAACTCAAAATGTCTCCCTCCATTGACTCATTTAAAAGTTCCCTCAAAACCCATCTTTTCAGAAAATATTACGATCTATAACTTAACTTTCCCAAAATTTCAGCCTCGGGTCTAGCATAACACTTGCTTTGTAAATATTTATAAATATGTAGCACTTTGAGCATGCCTTATGTGTGGAATTCAGCGCATTATAAATACACATATTATTATTATTATTATTCTGTATGTGTATCGGATGCAGTATGTCTGTCACACTCCGACCTGGTGACAGCGAGACCAACAAAAGCTATGACCTCGTGTCTTGATGCCCTGAAAGGTTAGTGTCAACGTGAAGCCTGCCTGTGGTGTCTGCATGGCTTCTGTCTGCCTAACATCAGGAGCTGTACAGATAACTGGATGTGTATCTGATGTAGGCCACTGTCATCCTCTGATGGCTGTATGACACATGTCGTCGGTCAGTATGTAGATTAGTCAGGCTCTGTCCTGGCTGTCAGTTCTAATGGATTCATGTTTATTTCTATATATCATCAAGTCAGTTAAGGCATCATATAGTGTATAACTCTGTTGTCATTTTGTTTTCAAATCATAGTTTATCAGAAACCCACTCATACATAAATACGTAGGTTTATCAGAAACCCACTCATACATAAGTACGTAGGTTTTTAGCCATGTGAAAACATCAGACAAATGTATGGTTCCAAGCTACCAAGTTTAGTGCTTGTTTGGCATAATGGTCTCTTGACTATTGTACATACATACATGCTAACATTTGTATAGCTCAGCTGCTCAAAGGCGCTTTGTTTTTCCCTCGATCACTAGATGTACAGTCCGTTTGGTTCAAAAGCGGACCAATAAACATAACATACTTTCGAAACTAATAAACATAACATACTCAATGAAGCGCTGATCATAATCAAAGCGCATCATACCCCACTCTGTGAGGTTTTTGCAGAATTTTTGTCCTAAAAATAATAAAGTTGTTTAATAAACTATCATTAAAATATTGACACAGTTCACTGTTTGTTTGAGGGAGGAGTGCAGAGAAAGGGACAGCCAGGTGTTCGGAGAAGCACGCTCACAGACAAAGTTATTTATTCATTAACCTGTGCTGTGCCGTCTCCATCCGTTCTCGAACACCTGGCTGTCCCTTTCTCTGCACTCCTCCCTCGTAACAAATAGTGAACTGTGTCAATATTTTAATGATAGATTGTTAAACAACTTTTTTATTTTTAGGACAAAAATTCAGCAAAAACCTCAGAGTGGGTATGATGTTTTGATTATGATCAGCGTTTCATTGAGTATTTTATGTTTATTAGTTTTCGAGTTAGATTGCAATTCATCGGTCCGCTTTTGAGCCAAACGGACTGAAGTGGATGTCAATCTCAACGGCAAGTCATATTATCAATCTCAACTCCCTGGGGATCATACAACTCTTGCAGCCACTAGGCGCACCGAGTTAGTGTGTCTTTCTCATCCTTACAAGGTACCCATTCACAGCTGGGTGGACTGGGACACATAGTCACAGTACTTTGTCCACATTTACTGCATGTAGCAAACAATCAAACACCCAAGTGTCAAACTTTAAGTTGTGTTTGAAGAAAAAGCCTGGTTCCTGCATATTCTTTCTTCAGCCATCATTTTGCAGTTGTGTCGAATCCCCGATAAATCGAAGTATTTATGTAGCTACCTTCAACTTCCACACAATGGTCTTTGACTATGTCTTGCTAATGGTGGCTTCCATATGACATGTGACTACATTGCTAATGGTGGCCTCCATATGACATGTGACTACATTGCTAATGGTGGCCTCCATATGTCGTATGACTATACATTGCTAATGGTGGCCTCCATATTATGACATGTGACTCTAATTTGCTAATGGTGGCCTCCATATGACATGTGACTACATTGCTAATGGTGGCCTCCATATGACATGTGACTACATTGCTAATGGTGGCCTCCATATGACATATGACTACATTGCTAATGGTGGCCTCCATATGACATGTGACTACATTGCTAATGGTGGCCTCCATATGTCGTATGACTATACATTGCTAATGGTGGCCTCCATATGACATGTGACTATACAATGCTAATGGTGGCCTCCACGTGACTACATTGCTTATGGTGGCCTCCATATGACATGTGACTACATTGCTAATGGTGGCCTCCATATGACATGTGACTACATTGCTAATGGTGGCCTCCACATGACATGTGACTCTACATTGCTAATGGTGGCCTCCATATGACATGTGACTACATTGCTAATGGTGGCCTCCATATGACATGTGACTACATTGCTTATGGTGGCCTCCACATGACATGTGACTATACATTGCTAATGGTGGCCTCCATATGACATGTGACTATACAATGCTAATGGTGGCCTCCATATGACATGTGACTTTACATTGCTAATGGTGGCTTCCATGTGACTCTACATTGATAATGGTGGCTTCCATATGTCATATGACTATACATTGCTAATGGTGGCCTCCATATGTCATATGACTATACATTGCTAATGGTGGCCTCCATATGACATGTGACTATACATTGCTAATGGTGGCCTCCATATGACATGTGACTACATTGCTAATAGTGGCCTCCATATGACATGTGACTCTACATTGCTAATGGTGGCTTCCATATGTCATATGACTATACATTGCTAATGGTGGCCTCCATATGTCATATGACTATACATTGCTAATGGTGGCCTCCATATGACATGTGACTATACATTGCTAATGGTGGCCTCCATATGACATGTGACTACATTGCTAATGGTGGCCTCCATATGACGTGTGACTATACATTAGTAATGGTGGCCTCCATATGACATGTGACAATAGTACATCATGTTGAGTGCTTGTGTTGATTAGCCCTCCTGGCTAGGGTACTTTGAAATATAATTCATACCCTGGGTAGAACTAACATATATGGCATACATGGTTAAAAGGGAAATACATTACACCCATCTTAACATGTTATATTTGTGTTATGTTTTTCAGATGACCCAAAGCTTGTGTCTGCAAAGCACAAGGACATGTTCACTGATTCACTGGAGGTCAGACGGCAGACAAGTGATATCAAATTTGTAGTGCGGTCAAGAGATACGCCACAGTTTAAACTGAACAAACCACGGACACATGAAGAGATTAAAGAACATGTGCTCAAAAGCGACAGAGTGAAGTATGCGATTGATCAGGTACATATGAGCTTCTCTGTAGCGACTCTGATTTGCCTTCCGTTTGTCAGCAGGGGAAGCTGTGTATATTTGTATTGTAATTGTACCCTACACTATGGCAATGGTTTGGCAATATCATTCAACTACTGAAAACATATGAAGGTGACTTTAAGGCTTGGTAATTATATTCATTAGTTTTATAGAAATGCATTAAGTATTGCTGAATATATCGAAACAGACATAAAATTCAGATGTAAAAGCTGTAGCCTATCAAATGTATTTATAGGGAGGGCTAGAACAACCTTTCTATCTCATGTCACGATAGTTAAGCTTACATACTCACTCACTCACTCACTCACTCCACTCACTCCTCACTCACTCACTCACTCAGCTTACATACTCACTCACTCACTCACTCACTCCAGGTGTGCCAGGAGACCCAGCTGCCGGTGTCCGAGGTGACAGACCAGGCCAATGCAGTGCTGGAGGAGATGGCACACACTCTCAGGATGGGAACTATCCGAGGATTTGCGTTCTTCCTTGTTAAGGCTCTCAAAGAGCTGTTTCGACGGATCTATATAAATGAGGAAGGGATTCAAAGGGTGAGTGAAGACAACCTGATTTGATGTGTTTTTTTGTCATCATCATATTTCTAGGTTGTGATAAACATCCTTATTAATATTCAGATTTTTTAGATATATTTAGCTATGAATATGTGAATGATTGAAATGTCATGAATATGCTGACATTTATCTGAAGGTCAGAGCAGACTAGGTTATGGTAACCTTTGGATCAGAAAGAATTAAAATGAAACATTTTGTGTATATGTCATTGTAACAGCAAGTTACCCATAACGAAGGATAGAGTTGATCCCAGATAGCTGATCCTGGTCGTAAGAGGTGATGTAGCTGAATCAGGTGGTCTGACTCAGCATCTTTGTTGATTGTGTCATTGTACCCCAGTGGTGTGCAGATGCTGCTCATTCTATCAAGTAGTTGTTTGTTTGGTCAGGACGTCATCATTTACAGTCTTTTGTCTGCAATGTTGCTGCATTCACTCATTCCCTTCACAAATGGCTGCTGGTGTTCACTTTTTTATAGTTTCCCATGTGATCAAATAGACAGAAGTTGGAAAACCATGATCAGATGTTTGTTGACCATCGGTCATTGTTTCCCTGACTGTGAGCAGGTCCGGAGCGTGATGAAGGAGTACCCGGTGCTGCTGATGCCCAACCACCGCAGCTACTTGGACTTCCTCCTCATGTCCTACGTCTTTTTCTCCTATGACCTCCCTCTACCTGTCATCGCCTCCGCCATGGGTATGTGTCTTCATCACTACTTCCTCAGCCTACAAGACAATGTCTACACCACAGTGTTTGAAAATATTCACAACATTTAAAGTGCAGTCATCTCTTTTCCATTGGGAAATCTTTGATTATGTTTGGGGTTTGACCTATAGGAATTTCCTATCTAAACAAGACTGTAGCTACATTAATTACTCTACAGTCTCCTCAGTTTTATATATTTGACCTATTATCATGATTATTTTGTACCGCTGTGTATTGCACAATGGTTCTGTTGCAGTATATGAGTAAGTGAGTTTAGTCTTACACCGCTTTTAGCAATACTCCAGCAATATCACGGCTGGGACACCAGAAATGGGTTTCACACATTGTACCCATGTGGGGAATCAAACCCAGTCTTTGGCGTGACGAGCGAACACCTTAACCAATAGGCTATCCCACCACCCGAGCAGTATATGACAATACAGATACCTGTTTCCCAATATGTATTGTGATATATGGGAGCTGAGTATTGACAGTACTTGACACTGACTGCACATACAGATACTATTTTGTATTACTAGATTTAATTTTGCTCAGCATGATCAGTTGCTGCCATGTGGTAGTCACGGATACAGGAGATATGACTGTGTGGGACAGACACACACTGATACCTTGCAGTCATACTGTTTTGTCTTACTGTACTCAAGGTTATGTTTCCGTTTACAGATTTCATGGGTATGAAGTTTGTGGGATTATTGTTGCGAAACTCTGGAGCCTTCTACATCCTACGCCGCAGCTTCGGTCGGCGACGACCAGCTGTACTGGGCGATATTCACGGAATATGTACAGACTCAGATCTGCAATGGAGACCACCCAATTGAGTTCTACGTCGAGGGGACAAGGAGCAGGACCTCCAAGTCATATCCTCCCAAGTTTGGTGAGATATTATGTCTACTTAACCATGTTTATGATATTAGACCTGATTGCTTCTTGTAAGAAGTAATTTAATTAATCTGGTCGTCAGTCTCAGTGAATTGTCACTGGTTGATTGTGCCTCATAGTACTCTACAATATGGGCTGATGCTTACAATATCAACCACTTGCCCAAACATCATACTGCTAGAATATTGCTGATTCAGGCATTGACAACAAGCAACAATGTGAGAATCAGATGTAAGAGTCGAATTATGTATGCTGTCTCTCATTGCCTGATAAGCTGTTGTCTTCATATTGCATTGAAAGCCTGTGAGATGAATATGATAAATAAGTTTAATTTGGATATCATTTTTCAGGTAAGTATTATGCAAGTGTATATTTTATAAAGTATACCTATCCAAAGATTTATTCCACTATCATACACACTATCGACTCGTTTAGTTGTTTCATTTACAAATGCAAAACAACCTACTTACCTGTAATAATTAATCAATGCTTAAGTTATCAAACATGAGTTATCAGACTCATTAGTAACTTGTTATCAAGTTTCCTGATTCTGAGTCTGCTTATAAGAGTCTGCTGTCGCTGAACGGATGGATTTACACCTGCTTGTTTTGTCCCCAGGTATGTTATCAGCGGAGCTGGAGCCGTACTTCAAGTCACACATACCCGACATCATGGTAATACCGGTCAGTATCAGCTATGACCGCATCCTAGAGGAGTCACTCTATGCCTATGAGTTGCTGGGAGTCCCCAAACCTAAAGAGTCTACCTCTGTAAGTCTGCAGATATACTTTCAATCACCATTCTCTTCTATTCTTTTATGAGGCAATATAATTTCTTTAGCTTTAACAGTATTAGGATTAAATCCTGAATGGGAAAAATGTGAGTTGTCTGTGATAACATTTATTTAAACTTCGCAAATTCTAAAATATTTTGGTTATTTTCTGTTTCTTAACTTGGAAGGTGGAAATACAAACTTAATAATAAAAACATGCCATTTGAAAGACCAGACATTGTATAATGGACATCGCAGAGTTATTACTCCGTCGTGTCATGCTAGGCATCACCGAGTACTCGAGTCCAGCCAGATTAACACACGCTACACAGTTTCTTTGTTTTGGTGACTGCATTAATGGCCGACTTCACCAAGCGCATGGACAGGCTCTATTTCACTTATCCTCAGATCTGCACACTTTGTCTGGTTGTCTGCCTTCAAGTTTGCAGACACCTCTACATACCAATCGGTCAACTATTGTTTCATTGTATATAGTTCCACTTGGTCTAAGGGGAAGTCGCAATAATGTTGTGTCACATTTATGGCTCGTGGTCGGCATTCACATTAATTTGGAGATGCATTGGATTAAAAATTTACAGTAGGTTTGGACAGAAAATATACTAAGCAAACTGTTAGGCTTTATCGACATCTGTCTGCTGACTTTATTTCCAGGGTCTCTTGAAAGCTAGAAGTGTTTTGAATGAAGATTTTGGCAATGTACATATCTTCTTTGGTGAGCCAGTCTCCATACGGAAATTTGCAGATGGGAAGATAGACAGAAGTAGCCACAATTTGGCTCCAAGGTGAGGCAGCAGATATTACACATTGGCTTGTAACTGTTGTTATATTAACTAGTGCATGCTCAAGGCGCTGGTATTTTTTCCTTCGATCATTGTATGTCAATCTCAGCGGCACATCGTATTATCAATCTCAACTCCCTGGGGAGTATACAACTCTTGCAGCCACTAGGCACACCAAGTTATTGTGGCTTTCTCATCCTTACAAGGTACCCAGTCACAGCTGGGTGGACTGGGACACATAGTCACAGTACTCTGTCCAAGCTCACTGCATGTTGCTGTACCCGCAACTGGATCACCAGCCTGGCATCTTAGCCAGCTGGCCCACCATGCCCCTAATAACTGTTCTTTTAGGACAGTTGTCACAATGGATACCTGTGCCTGACAATGCTCAAGTACCAGCAGGAATAATCTATCTTTGCGAGAGTAAACCTTTGCACTGACATTGTAAGTCTTTACTCAACTGAGTTGCACAGTGGGCACAAACATATACCAATAAACATCCTCAGTCCCAACTGTAAACCCTGACCCGCTTCATAGTGTAGTTGAACCGTCATAGCTTTGGTTGTTGTTGGCTCTTTCTTAGTCTGATATAATGGCTACTCCATATCTCTATACACAGGTACATTGCAAGTTTGACAACCGAGGAGCAGAGACTTCTGCAGAGGTTTGGGCATAGCATTGTGTTACGGCACCAGAAGCACATGGTTATCTCCCCTTGGTCCCTGATCTCTGCAGTGTTGATGCAGAGTCCCAATGGTGTGTCGGTGAGACAGCTGGTCAGGGAAGTGGAGTGGCTGAAGAGACAGGCCTCCAACCTGGGAGCATATATCGACTGGCCATGTATGTCATATGATGTTAATATAGTCTATATGATCAATATTGTGGAACATAACCAGTGTCATATACATTATACGTGCACATATGACTTTTGCCAAGCAACCATAGTTTCTGTGTTTCATTGTTAAACATTTAAACATGACGTCAGTGAAGAGGGTCGTCACTCTTGCCTACCGTGTTTCACTGCACAAATGTACTTGAATAAAATGGATAAAAAAAAGAAATTACACTTGAGCAAGTGTGTCATATGACTTATGCGAAACTCTTGCAAAATTATGTAATACAAAATTTCACACTCATTTCGTATAAGTCGTATGACACACTTGCTTGTGGAATAATCTCTATACATGTGAGGCCAATACCTGGCCATGTACATCACACTATGCAAGTGTAGACTTAGTTAGTATCAGGCGGTGGGGTAGCCTGGTGGTTAAAGCGTTGGCTCGTCACGCTGAAGACCCGGGTTCAAATCCCCACATGGGTACAATGTGTGAAGCCCATTTCTGGTGTCCCCCTGCCATGATGTTGCTGGAATATTGCTAAAAGCGGCATAAAACCAAACTTGGTCAGTCAGGCAATATCAGCAATATTGGCAGAGGAAGAAGCACTACTTAATTAGTGTGTTATTGTTTAGGTTGTCTAACCATAAGTTGGAAAGGTAGGACACTATTCCAAGTGATTCAAACAGAAAACCACAAGTCGTTGTTATCAAGGTTTATTTAACTTCTTTGGGAGGCATTTTTAGAAGTTGTATAGGTGAAGGAAAACCAAGTTCTATGGATAGTCAACTTCTATATTGCAATGAGTGCGACGTTCGGTGTAGGTACTAACACCGTTATCAAGCAAGTGATGTTAACAGTGCTTGATAACGGTGTTAGTACCTACACAAAAACGTCACACTCATTGCAATAAAGAAGTTGACTATCCATAGAATTTGGTTTTCCTTCAAGGTTTATTTAATCAAGATGTTGATGAGGTTGTAATAAACTTGAATGAAGTGCTTGTCTCATGTAATACAGGTGCAATATTTCCATCCTCTCTTCAGCCAATGAGAATGCAGAAAATATCATCCGTGCCAACATTGTTCTGCACAAGAACATAGTGTGGGTGACTTCTGAGGATGTGGTGGAGCTGATGGCTGTCACCTTCCCACCCACTGTCCGACGCCAAGACGAGTTGATGATGACAGCTGCCCAGCACCTGATGCTGTCTCTGTATAGGAACCAGCTGATGCATGTGTTCGTCCGGGTGGCCTTGATAGCCGTGTGTATCAACTCCTGTGAGGAACCTACTCTCTCTGTTGGTAAGTATATATGTCTCATATTGCTGATCTTTCTCACTTAGTGGGTTATCTCTTAGGTGATCCTGTAACAAAGCATACAACTTGATGGATTGCAACTTCTTGTTTATTGCATAGTTCAACCTTTCAATGTAGATTCTTACACTGTTTTCAAACTACAAGTGTCTATTGAGAAGTACATGTGCATTGCATGTTGTGACAAGCAGCAGATGAACAATATCAACAAAAGGTAATTAATGACAAATGAAGCCAGGTAGAGAACCAGAAGAACAAATAACACAAGAGAGCCATTATACAAGGACTAGATTGTAAACAAGCCATTATACAAGGACTAGATTGTAAACAAGCCATTAATGGCATTATACAAGGACTAGATTGTAAACAAGCCATTAATGTAAACAAGCATTATACAAGGACTAGATTGTAAACAAGCCATTAATGGCATTATACAAGGACTAGATTGTAAACAAGCCATTAATGGCATTATACAAGGACTAGATTGTAAACAAGCCATTAATGGCATTATACAAGGACTAGATTGTAAACAAGCCATTATACAAGGACTAGATTGTACACATTAAGCCATCATACTAGGACTAGATTGTAAACAAGCCATTATACAAGGACTAGATTGTAAACAAGCCATTATACAAGGACTAGATTGTAAACAAGCCATTATACAAGGACTAAATTGTAAACAAGCCATTAATGGCATTATACAAAGACTAGATTGTAAACAAGCCATTAATGGCATTATACAAGGACTAGATTGTAAACAAGCCATTATACAAGGACTAGATTGTACACAAGCCATTATACAAGGACTAGATTGTAAACAAGCCATTATACAAGGACTAGATTGTAAACAAGCCATTGTACAAGGACTAGATTGTAAACAAGCCATTGTACAAGGATGAGATTGTAAACAAGCCATTGTACAAGGACTAGATTGTAAACAAGCTGATATAGTAGGGATTGACTTCAGCCGCGAAAATAAATAAATGAATTTGTATGCTTTGCTATTGACTCGCCAACTTAGAATGCCAATCAAACAATGAGGCTGATCCTGAGATACACCGAAGATTTGCTGATTTAGTATATGTATCAGGACACCCTAAATTTTCACCTTTTAACATTAGAATTGTGACAAATACCCCTTGACATCTATACTTAAGTTTGATCACTGCTCTTGGCTGCAATTTTGTGGCTTATGCAGTGTTCACTCTTTGAATGGGAAAGTTGATTTAACCCCATTCTTTGTTACCTGTGCCAAAAGCTTTAGAATACTCTAGCTGCTCCCTCGCTAGCCAGGTGCCACCTGTTGGGATGGAAGGGCAGTATGTATCCAGTACCCTCAGCATGTGACTTCCTCATGGGCATCCAGGTTAGAATAGGTGACCAATGATCTTTGATGGTCATAAGAGGCAACCAAATGGAGACTAGTGGAAGATTTTGGTGGCATAAATTATGTATAAGTTGGTTCTTTTGTTTCACAGAGACCATGTTTGAGAGGTACTCCTTCCTGGAGAGACTGTTGAGCAAAGATTTCATCTTCCTGCCTGGAGAAACTAAACAGGTGAGACACTGATCTGTATGTTGGACTGACCCAGACAGGTGAGACACTGATTTGTATGTTGGACTGATCCAGACAGGTGAGACACTAATCTGTATGTTGGACTGATCCAGACAGGTGACACACTGATCTGTACACTGGACTGGTCCAGACAGGTAGGACACTGATTTGTATGTTGGACTGATCCAGACAGGTGAGACACTGATTTGTATGTTGGACTGATCCAGACAGGTGAGACAGTGATCTGTATGTTGGACTGATCCAGACAGGTGAGACACTGATTTGTATGTTGGACTGATCCAGACAGGTGACACACTGATTTGTATGTTGGACTGATCCAGACAGGTGAGACAGTGATCTGTATGTTGGACTGATCCAGACAGGTGAGACACTGATTTGTATGTTGGACTGATCCAGACAGGTGAGACACTGATCTGTACATTGGACTGATCCAGACAGGGGAGACACTGATTTGTATGTTGGACTGATCCAGACAGGTGAGACAGTGATCTGTATGTTGGACTGATCCAGACAGGTGAGACACTGATTTGTATGTTGGACTGATCCAGACAGGTGACACACTGATCTGTATATTGGACTGATCCAGACAGGTGAGACACTGATCTGTATGTTGGACTGATCCAGACAGGGAGGACACTGATTTATATGTTGGACTGATCCAGACAGGTGAGACACTGATTTATATGTTGGACTGATCCAGACAGGTGAGACACTGATTTATATGTTGGACTGATCCAGACAGGTAGGACACTGATTTGTATGTTGGACTGATCCAGACAGGTGAGACACTGATTTATATGTTGGACTGATCCAGACAGGTGAGACACTGATCTGTATGTTGGACTGATCCAGACAGGTGGCACACTGATCTGTATATTGGACTGATCCAGACAGGTGAGACACTGATCTGTATGTTGGACTGATCCAGACAGGGAGGACACTGATTTATATGTTGGACTGATCCAGACAGGTGAGACACTGATTTATATGTTGGACTGATCCAGACAGGTGAGACACTGATTTATATGTTGGACTGATCCAGACAGGTAGGACACTGATTTGTATGTTGGACTGATCCAGACAGGTGAGACACTGATTTATATGTTGGACTGATCCAGACAGGTGAGACACTGATCTGTATGTTGGACTGATCCAGACAGGTGACACACTGATCTGTATATTGGACTGATCCAGACAGGTGAGACACTGATCTGTATGTTGGACTGATCCAGACAGGTGAGACACTGATCTGTATGTTGGACTGATCCAGACAGGTAGGACACTGATTTATATGTTGGACTGATCCAGACAGGTAGGACACTGATTCGTACGTTGGACTGATCCAGACAGGTGAGACACTGATTTGTATGTTGGACTGATCCAGACAAGTGAGACAGTGATCTGTATGTTGGACAGATCTAGACAGGTGAGACACTTATCTGTATGTGGTCAAGGATGACTGATCCGCTTCCAATGACCAAGTCAAGCATGGAATGTTTTCAGAGTTTTTGCACTGACCCAGGTTATTTCACCTCATTTTAGTCCCTCCCTTGTAAGAGACTAACCTAGTGACAGTGTCTAACACTAACCCTGGTATTCTACAGGACTTCGACCATGCACTGGCCACTCTGATCCACACAAGTGGGGTGATTGTGGAGGATGGTGAGGTCCAGGTGAAGAGATCCACCAACAAATGCACCACCTTCTACAGCCAGATGTTCGAACCCTTCCTCCTCGGCTACTGGGTATGTATGATCTGTGTCAGGAGAATGTAGCCCCATGTTAGTTCTTGAACGTCCGTAAAGGACAACTTATTGACATTAGCTTTCATCTATCTTTAAAAGAACGTGATTTGTAGACCTGATTCTTTTATTGGTAAATTTGGAAGACTACACAGTGTCACTTGGAACTGATGTGTTTACAAATCTCAAAATCAGATGTTTTGCTTTGTAGCAATACCTCTCTGCATGATTTGACAACCTCTCTGTATTTGGTTTGGTGAGCTGTGTTTTTATTTCAGCCAATAACTGCTGTTGTCTCAGATGTGACTTCTGTTAGTCACAAACGAACATGAACAGTCAGTTCCAAATGTCATTATTGCCACACTATGTATGTTGTGGATATTTTATGTTACCAGCCATTTTTAACATATTACCTATTAAATTACCATTCTCAAAATATGGTTCAAATTATATACTTTTCAATTGAAAACATGTGTAAATCTTTCATAGAACCAGGATCTAAGTGGGCCACATCCCTGCTAAATTGCAGAAATCTCAGTAGACTAACACTAGGAAAACACACTTAATTGAAATATTCTTGAACATGACGGTAAACCCCACCTCACCTCACCTCACCTCACCTCACCTCACCTCACCTCACCTCACCTCACCTCACCTCACCTCATGTGTGTTTGATGTTACCTACCAGATCATGTGCCGCTACCTGTTGTCCATGACCCCTGGAGTCAATGGAAAACCACTGGCTCGACCACCAAAGGTCATGACACGAGAAGCCCAGCTGTTGTGTGCCCGTCTGCTCCGTGATGGGACAATCAAACATCATGAAATTCTGTCCCTAGACATGATGACCAATGCTCTCCATTCCCTCTACATCATGGGAGCAGTCCGCAGAGAGAAGAGGTACATGCAAAGCTTCACTATATGTGTTTGATCTTCCTAACAAACTCACCAGAATTGCTTGGGCCAATTCTGTAAATTTTGACTGAAGCATGGTAACAAAAGCTGTAATTCAGTTCATTGATTGATGGATACATTTTCCAACGAAACTATCTCAACATTTGACTGTCACAAGTTTTGTGTGTGACAGTGTGAGTGCTCTTGGACATTATATCCCAGAGTTGCATTGTTCCAGAAATCCTCATGGTTGCCTCAATGTATATTTGACTGCTGATTTTGGAAACATTCTCTTTCAAATGTCCTACATTCTCCCTAATCTTCTCATCTCCAGGGATGGTGTGACGTACAGTTTCCCTAACATGGTTCCATTGTCCAAAATCACAGATGAAATTGGTGAGTGAAGAACCTGTCATTATTAGTGCTGACTCTGTTGACCTCTTCTATGCCCACCCTGTGGGGATTCCTTTTGGAGTCTCGGTCCTCATGCTGGCATTGAAAATGGGGATCTTTTAGCCAGACTTTTTTTCACTCCCTACCTGGTCTAGATTGGATTATTTATAGGTCCCCATAGAACTAGAATAAAACTAGAATATCCTGACTTAAGTTTGTTCGAACTTGCCCAAAGTGGGGGTTTCCTGTTTACCCACACAAGAGGCTACTTAGTGACTGTTCATAATTATAGCTAGTGTTACGCAGTGGAATTGAAAACTAAACTAACTAAAATATGAAGTGTCAAAATATGTTATTTGGGGAACTAAACGTGACTCTCTTGATTTAACTGATGAAATAATTCAAACAATACAAATGGGGAACTAAACGTGAATCTCTTATAACAAAGGCTAATGAGGCAAGAAACTTAATGTGATACCTTAAGTTATATTATCTACACTATCTAGCTCTATTGCCGCGTAAAGTCTATTATGTACAGTATCTAGTTCTATAGCAACCAGCTATATGGAACTTCGATTTCGATGCACTAATACATTCTTTATATCAGTCTATCTAAATCCTATTTTGACGAGCTGTCACCCAACTCAAGAAACAACCGAACTCAAGTGAAACCTGAACTCAACTAAAGTCTAAACTCAAGTCAGACCTTAACCCAAGCATATCCCAACCAAAAGTGACCAATTCAATTTTACCACCTGGTCAAGAGCACGTAGTCTGACTGCACATGAAAAGTCATGCACCTCGGTTTGCCGTGAAGCATGGTGCATTTACGCGATTTGTTCCAACTGTTTTGTCTCCAGACCAGCTAGCTTGGGTGATGATGATTTTTATGGAAAAGCATTACAATGTGAATGACTACCCCCCTCCTAAAATTTATGTACAAAGTAAGTGACCCCCCATCCCCCCAATGATGTTTTAATATTTATATGTACCGTACTATATTGGTGTGTCCAAAATTGCTGACACCCCACCACACACCTCCCCAGAAAATCATCATCACAAACACACACACACACACACACACACACACACACACACACACACACACACACACCCACACCCCCAAGCCATAAATTATGAAGGGTCCCTTAATACATCAGGTTAATATTTTTAGCATGGGGATGCAACAAATGATAGACCTCCTTTAGTGTAACCCTAGAGATGCAGCTTTTGTACCAGATAAATGCTATAATTGTATCATCTGTTTCAGCCAAATTTGTTGATGTTCCACCACTGCCTTCCGTCAGCATCAACGTGGATGCCAAGACCGTCACTGTCAACGCCAAACTGTAGTCCATGGTGAAAAGTACCTAGAAGTACTAAAAGTAGTTCTTGGATGTATTGGAAGTAGAACCTGAAAGTATTGAATCCGTACGTGGGAAAAAAGGTGCTTCTTAGTATTGAGCGCAATACAATGAAGTATTCAAAACCTTTGTTGAAGTATTGAGAACAATACTACGAAGTATTACTCAAACAGGAGCTCAAATGGGTACATGGAGGGTAGAATGGTGACAATTGTGATTTTATCTGGCTCAATATCTGTGATATATGCATTTTTATCGACATGGGTCTCTAGGGATGTGTTAGGGGATGACAGGGGAGTGTTGATGTGCAACTGTAGTGCTCCAAGCTCTACAGTTTATGTTAAATGTCCATGACAACAGTCAGTGAAACTCACATTTACGTGCACAGCAACACTAAGGTGAAATGGTATGATTAGCGGTACCAGCATCCTCTGTTATCAAGTGTATTTGCTTCCAATTTGTTATATACACCTGGGATCCATTTACTAGCATGGCGTCACCATCTCTGACTGTCATATTACCAACTTAGCACAGAGTTTCTCTTTTCATGAAGATGAACATGAAACCAAACAGAATAAGCCCTCAGAGATAGTTGTGAATAGATTAAATTTCATATTTGTGGCCTCATACAAACAAATGCCTCTAAACATTTGATCCAATTTAAGTATTAACATGACATGTGGATAAGCCCTAGGTATCAGACATTCCTAGATTACAAGACTAAGACATCATGTTCGATGAATTCAGTCATAAAAGAACAATGTAATTTGAAAGTGCACTTTTAACTAGAGTTGATTCAATGTCCAAACAAAGGTTGTGCATGGATCCAGTTTCTGTTGGGTCATCCAGTGAAGTGGACAACCATAATGACTCCTACTAAACGTCTTCATCATGGTGAGGCTGTTCCACCAGAATTACCCTGGTGCAACACTTCAGTATTCAAGATATTCTCTGTTTAAAACAGTATTGAGATCATGAGTACTGATATTGTTACTGTAAAGTATTGAAATATTTGTGTTTTGCTGGTCGATCTGTCCTGTTTTGTAATTGAGCCATACTTGTAATTTTCATATTTGACTCCGACGAAGATAATGAGCAACGTAATGAGAATATTAGAACTGGGATGATCCATGAGGTATGGTTGTATCACCTTGACATGTGACGTTCATAGATGTATTTATGTGGTACTTCCTGTTGGCCTACCTGATGTTTGACGAGCTAGGGGTCAGTGTCTTGTACTTGAGTGGGGTATGACATCATTGGTTGGTTGGTTGGTTGTTTAACACCGCTCTCAGCAATATTCCAGCTATATGTCGGCACTCTGTAAATAATCAAGTCTGGACCAGACAATCCAGTGATCAACAACATGAGCATCGATCTACGCCATTGGGATACGATGACGTGTCAACCAAGTCAGCGAGTCTGACCACCCGATCCCATTAGTCGCCTCTTACGACAAGCCTGGTATACTGAAGACCAATTCTAACCCGGACCTTCACGAGTAGGGGATATGACATCCGGTGTCCACACTAGAACAAGCAGGCACATATATGCTTGCCCATCAATGGACTAGTGCAATAATCTTTAATGCAACATTAAAACCCCAGTTCACCTCTCCTCCTTCATTGGTACAAGTTGATCTACTTCACTAAAGAATCTACAGATTCTTTCACATAGCTTCATTGCTATAATGTAACACTTCCTTTAGCATCCATGGTTGAATATTATTGTTGGTTTGAAATCCATTATTTCAATACATTATTTGTTACTCCATTGCTCATTTCAAATGTTTATTTCTTCAGTTCTTCAATTTTGTTTTGTTCTTGTTTAAATAATCAACATAATCTTTGTTTTTACATCATGGCTCGAAAGTCTATGCCAATCACTCACTTCATTATCTCAGCTGTGGGATGTGGCTGAAGGTGTATTCACCACACCACTGTGAAGAGTAGCTTCCCTTTGTCAAGGTCAAGCCCTGATTCCCCATTATATAAGCCATGGCCTTCAGCAGTACACCAGTGCTCATTGGCTGAACCCAAGTGGTACAGATGATAATACAACAACATACCCTGATGGGATGTATGTTAGTGACTGACTGATAATGTGTGAATAACTTGTGTATATGAGATGAAGAATACTATGTACATGTATATATTGTTGGCATCAGTTTCAAGGCAGCAGAATAAAAGTGCATACTGTTGAGGACCTGTCACTAGAGGTTCACTTTCATGCTTTGTATATAGCATCTAACTTATATCATGTCATGTTCTACATTTCATGCTTTGTACTGTTTATATCTACAGCATTATGTACATGGAGGTTTCTGCAATATATGTCAGCTTAGAGGAATACCACCAGATTTTTTCCTCTTTTTTTAAAGCTTTTTTTTTTGCATAAGACATTAAAGCTTTCAGAATACATTGAGTGGTTGCTTTTGAGGCAGGGTGCGTGTTTGGTATGATTTGGAACTAAGGAAGGATAACAATATATGGATGAACAACATTATTGCTGTGAGAGTGACGTTTCGGTGTAGGTACTAACACCGTTATCAAGCAAGTGATAAGTTGACTTGGAACTGTTTAGGAATGGGTAAGATTGTCCCATCTCAACATGGTAGTCATATTGTCCGTGTCCATCCCATGTTGTCCTTGTCCTGTCCTGACACATACATTTTTCACCAAATTTAGTTACAAGAGCTCATGTAAAGTCAACAGCTCTTCATGTCGGGTGTTAAATGTGTTAAAGGAAGCAGAACTCAAATGCTGCTTTTCAGACGTGTGTGTCTGTCTGCAGTGGTTGCAGAACTTGACGTGGCTAAGTTCGAATGGCTTCCTGTATACAGACACTCACAGGCAAACTGATGATGAAGTATAACACATGTTGGTTGTCACACAGTGTGAGTTTAGTTTTACGCTGCGCTCAGCAATATTCCAGCTATATGGTGGCAGTCTGTAAATAAACAGATCTGGACCAGACAATCCAGGGATCAACAGCATGAACATCGATCTATGCAAATTGAATACAATGACATGTGTCAACCCAGTCAGTGAGCCTGACCACCCAATCCCGTTAGTCGCCTCTTAAGGCGAGCATGGGTAAATGAAGATCAATTCTAACCTTCACACATAACATACAATACTGGTTGTCACAGGATAATCTACAAAGCTGCTTGTCTCACAGGACAACATACAATACTGTTTGTCACAGGATAATCTACAAAGCTGCTTGTCTCACAGGACAACATACAATACTGTTTGTCACAGGATAATCTACAAAGCTGCTTGTCTCACAGGACAACATACAATACTGGTTGTCACAGGATAATCTACAAAGCTGCTTGTCTCACAGGACAACATACAATGCTGGTTGTCACACAGCAAAACATACAATGCTGTTTGCCACACAGGATAACATACAATAGTAGTTGTCACACAGTATAACATACCATGCTGGTTCTCACACAGGATGACATACAGTGCTGGTTGTCACATGATAACATACAAAGCTGCTTGTCACACAGGATAACATACAATAATAGTTGTCACACAGTATAACATACCATGCTGGTTCTCACACAGGATAACATACAGTGCTGGATGTCACACATGATAACATACAGTGCTGGTTGTCACACATTACATACAATGCAGGTTGTCACACATGATAACATACAGTGCTGGATGTCACACATGATAACATACAGTGCTGGTTGTCACACATAACATACAATGCTGGTTGTCACACAGGATAACATACAGTGCTGGATGTCACACATGATAACATACAGTGCTGGTTGTCACACATAACATACAATGCAGGTTGTCACACAGTATAACATACCATGCTGGTTGTCACACAGCAAAACATACAATGCTGTTTGCCACACAGGATGACATACAGTGCTGGTTGTCACATGATAACATACAATACTGGTTGTCACACATGATAACATACAATACTGGTTGTCACAGGACAACATACAAAGCTGCTTGTCTCACAGGACAACATACAATGCTGGTTGTCACACAGCAAAACATACAATGCTGTTTGCCTCACAGGATGACATACAGTGCTGGTTGTCACACAAAACATACAATGCAGGTTGTCACACATGATAACATACAATACTGGTTGTCACAGGACAACATACAAAGCTGCTTGTCTCACAGGACAACATACAATGCTGGTTGTCACACAGCAAAACATACAATGCTGTTTGCCACACAGGATGACATACAGTGCTGGTTGTCACATGATAACATACAAAGCTGCTTGTCACACAGGATAACATACAATAATAGTTGTCACACAGTATAACATACCATGCTGGTTCTCACACAGGATAACATACCATGCTGGTTCTCACACAGGATAACATACAGTGCTGGATGTCACACATGATAACATACAGTGCTGGTTGTCACACATAACATACAATGCAGGTTGTCACACATGATAACATACAATGCTGGTTGTCACACATAACATACAATGCTGGTTGTCACACAGGATAACATACAATGCTGGATGTCACACATGATAACATACAGTGCTGGTTGTCACACATAACATACAGTGCTGGTTGTCACACATAACATACAATGCTGGTTGTCACACAGGATAACATACAATGCTGGATGTCACACAAGATAACATACAATGCTGGTTGTCACACAGGATAACATACAATGCTGGATGTCACACAAGATAACATACAATGCTGGATGTCACACAAGATAACATACAATGCTGGTTGTCACACAGGATAACATACAATGCTGGTTGTCACACAGGATAACATACAATGCTGGTTGTCACACAAGATAACATACAATGCTAGATGTCACACAAGATAACATACAATGCTGGTTGTCACACAGGATAACATACAATGCTGGTTGTCACACAGGATAACATACAGTGCTGGTTGTCACACAAGATAACGTACAATGCTGGTTCTCACACAGTATAACATACAAAGCTGCTTGTCACACAAGATAACATAATGCTGGGTGTCACACAGGATAACATACAAAGCTGCTTGTCACACAGGATAACATAATGCTGGGTGTCACACAAGATAACATAATGCTGGGTGTCACACAGGATAACATACAATGCTGGTTGTCACACAGGATAACATACAGTGCTGGTTGTCACACAAGATAACGTACAATGCTGGTTCTCACACAGTATAACATACAAAGCTGCTTGTCACACAAGATAACATAATGCTGGTTGTCACACAGGATAACATACAAAGCTGCTTGTCACACAAGATAACATAATGCTGGGTGTCACACAAGATAACATAATGCTGGGTGTCACACAGGATAACAGAATGCTGGTTGTCACACAGGATAACATACAAAGCTGCTTGTCACACAAGATAACATAATGCTGGGTGTCACACAAGATAACATAATGCTGGGTGTCACACAAGATAACATAATGCTGGGTGTCACACAGGATAACAGAATGCTGGGTGTCACACAGGATAACATACAAAGCTGCTTGTCACACAAGATAACATAATGATGGGTGTCACACAAGATAACATAATGCTGGGTGTCACACAGGATAACAGAATGCTGGGTGTCACACAGGATAACATACAAAGCTGCTTGTCACACAAGATAACATAATGCTGGGTGTCACACAAGATAACATAATGCTGGTTGTCACACAGGATAACATACAAAGCTGCTTGTCACACAAGATAACATAATGCTGGGTGTCACACAAGATAACATAATGCTGGGTGTCACACAGGATAACAGAATGCTGGGTGTCACACAGGATAACATACAAAGCTGCTTGTTACACAGGATAACATACAGTGCTGGTTGTCACACAGGATAACATACGATGCTGCTTGTCACACAGGATAACATACAATGCTGCTTGTCACACAGGATAACATACAGTGCTGGTTGTCACACAAGATAACATACAATGCTGGTTCTCACACAGTATAACATACAGTGCTGGTTGTCACACAAGATAACATATAATGCTGTGTGTCACACAAGATAACATAATGCTGGTTGTCACACAGCACAACATACAAAGCTGCTTGTCACACAGGACAACATACAAAGCTGCTTGTCACACATGATAACATAATGCTGGGTGTCACACAGGATAACATACAATGCTGGTTCTCACACAGTATAACATACAGTGCTGGTTGTCACACAAGATAACATATAATGCTGTGTGTCACACAAGATAACATAATGCTGGTTGTCACACAGCACAACATACAAAGCTGCTTGTCACACAGGATAACATACAAAGCTGCTTGTCACACATGATAACATACAAAGCTGCTTGTCACACAGGATAACATATAATGCTGGGTGTCACACAAGATAACATACAATGCTGCTTGTCACACAAGATAACATACAATGCTGGTTGTCACACAGGATAACATACAATGCTGGTTGTCAGAGCATAGCATGCAACGCTGGTTGTCACATGGGATAACACAGTTCTGGTTGTCACACAGGATCACATACAATGCTGGTTGTCATACAGGATAACCTACAGTGCTGGGTGTCACACAGGGTAACATACAATTGAGGTTGTCACTCAGGATAACACACGATGCTGGTTGTCACACAATGTAACATACAAATCTGTTTCCCACACAGCGAAACATACAATGATAGTTGTCACACAGGATAACATACGATGATAGTTGTCACACACGATAACATACGATGATAGTTGTCACACACGATAACATACGATGATAGTTGTCACACAGGATAACATACAATGCTGGTTGTCACACAGGATAAAATAACTGCAGTTTTTTTCGCACGGAATACCTTGATATGTGTCACAAAGGGGAATATGCTACCCAGATTGTCGCAGAGAAGGCCTTGATATGTGTCACACAGGGTAACATGCTACACCGGTCACACGGAAGGCCTTGATATGTGTCACACAGGGTAACATGCTACACCGGTCACACGGAAGGCCTTGATATGTGTCACACAGGGTGACATGCTACACCGGTCACACGGAAGGCCTTGATATGTGTCACACAGGGTGACATGCTACACCGGTCACACGGAAGGCCTTGATATGTGTCACACAGGGTAACATGCTACACCGGTCACACGGAAGGCCTTGATATGTGTCACACAGGGTAACATGCTACACCGGTCACACGGAAGGCCTTGATATGTGTCACACAGGGTGACATGCTACACCGGTCACACGGAAGGCCTTGATATGTGTCACACAGGGTGACATGCTACACCGGTCACACGGAAGGCCTTGATATGTGTCACACAGGGTGACATGCTACACCGGTCACACGGAAGGCCTTGATATGTGTCACACAGGGTAACATGCTACACCGGTCACACGGAAGGCCTTGATATGTGTCACACAGGGTGACATGCTACACCGGTCACACGGAAGGCCTTGATATGTGTCACACAGGGTGACATGCTACACCGGTCACACGGAAGGCCTTTGATATGTGTCACACAGGGTGACATGCTACACCGGTCACACGGAAGGCCTTGATATGTGTCACACAGGGTGACATGCTACACCGGTCACACGGAAGGCCTTGATATGTGTCACACAGGGTGACATGCTACACCGGTCACACGGAAGGCCTTGATATGTGTCACACAGGGTGACATGCTACACCGGTCACACGGAAGGCCTTGATATGTGTCACACAGGGTGACATGCTACACCGGTCACACGGAAGGCCTTGATATGTGTCACACAGGGTAACATGCTACACAGGTTATCACACGGAAGCCTTTATATGTGTCACACAGGTTAACATACTACATTGGTTGTCACACGGAATGTCATATGCATCACACAGAGTAACAGGGTAACATGCTACCCAGAGTGTCACACAGAAGGCCTTGATATATGTCACACAGGGTAACATGCTACACTGGTTGTTACACGGAAGGCCTTGAGACTCGATATGTCACACATACAGATATGCATATATCTTTCTCATCAAACGTTACATATCAGGTCACATATCAGGTTCTCAGAGGGGGTGTCAAATTGTCACATATCAGGTCGACACAGGGGGTGTCAAATTGTCACATGTCGCACCCCACTCTCACATGTGACGTTTATCATGAAAGTCTGGTGGTAAAGATGGTGAGAGTCATATAAGAGTCAAACATGCAGATAGAGCTATCAAACATGCCGATAGAGCTATCAAACATGCAGATAGAGCTATCAAACATGCCGATAGACACGTGATATCAAACATACAGGTAGCCTACTCGCATGTGATATCAAACATGCAGATAGTGAGTGAGTTTAGTTTAACTCCTCTCTTAGCAATCATGGCCAGGGACACCAAAAATAGGCTTCACCCATTGAACACATGTGGGGAATCAAACCCGTGTATTCCGCGTGACGAGCGACCGCTTTAACCACTAGGCTACCCCGCCTCCCCTGCAGATAGTATCAAACCTGCAGCCAGTCACACGTGATATAAATCATGTCTACACTTTTACCCTTGTTTAAAGCAGAGTGGAACGCAGCTTCATATGAGAGAAAATACAGATAACGCAAGTTTTGGGTGAACATTACGAGAATGTGTTTGGTGCTAACAAGCAAAGGCTACTAAACAAACCAACGAATGGCGAGGGACACATCTCTGCACGGCGAATTGAAGCGGCTGAGACCACTGGGCCACCCACGTCTCTGTGTAATTCACCAGTCTGCAGTAAGTGTGTCAAAACACTGCAGTGGTGTATACGCTATAGTGACATATTGACACGTATATGTCATGGTGACCTGCTGTGGTCAGTGGGGAAACAGGAATATAACGCTATCCATAACAAGCAGTCATGTTGCCCAACCGATCCCCATGGCAGTGTAATACTGTTAAAGGCATCAGATTCTACCGACGAGAGCTGCAAGTCACAATATTCATGGTTCACAAAACTATGTGTATGTTATGTCAGGTCAAGCCGTTCCGCTGAGAGTTAGAAACACAATAGGATCCGGCGAATGTCATTAAAAACTGTCTCCGCTCAGGTTTAAAGCCCCTGTCATGGGCAGGTTACAGTTTAAGTAATGGCCAACTGGTTGGAGCTGGCAACAAGACGACCTGTTCCCCGGCCCTCAGCAAGCACACAAGTCGTCTTGGTTCGAGTAGGTTGTCACTGAATCGTCACTGTAATAAACCTTGAATACATACGTATTGGGTGAAACACTGTTTTGAATTAACAGGCACGGATAGGGATTTTGTTTTCCTACCTGCAAAACTGCAACTTTGGCAAGTCGCATAAACTTTGGTATATTTTGGAGATGAAGTCCACGTTTGTCGCTAGGAAACACCACATACAACAGCAGCATTTATCCATCATGCTGAGTCAATTCTTGCCGAATTAATGCAGTCAATTAATGCATCAGAGTGGTTGGGGTGTGTGAAACTTTATCGGTTCTCGCGTGTGAATCTTTATCTGGTCTCGGGTATCATCTCCAGGCCACGTGTGTCAGATCGCTTCAGGTATTTTATGCGAAACATTATGAGGCTAATAGTCCCAGACTTGATCAGGGTGCCGTTATACAAAACGACCTTAGCGTTAAGTCTGTCGTAAGACTATGTTAAGGAATGAGAGTTACGGCCACCTTAGCGCTAAGATCGCTTTGTACAACGGAAATCAGGTCCTGAGTTTTACGTGTAAAACGTCATCAGATCCCGGGACTGAAACTTCAGCGGGTGAAGATATTGGAAACTTCATCAAGTCAAGTGTGTAGGATGTGGAACTTCATCAAAACAAGGATGTGGAGCTTCGACAGGATGTCGTTTGTTTGTTGTTTAATGCCACATTCAGCAAAATAATCGAGTCTGGGCCAGACAATTCAGTGATCAACAGCATGAGCATCGATCTACGCAACTTGGATACGATGACATCCTGTAACCAAGTCAGCGAGCCTGACCACCCGATCCCGTTAGTCGCTTCTTCTGACAAGCATGGGTTGCTGAAGACCAATTCTAATCTGGATATTCACGGGATTTAAAACAGCTGATGTGTGTCAATCTTAAACAGGTCACGTGTGTGAAACTTTATCACGTCACGTGTGTGAAACCTCGTGATGTTACTTGTGTGAACCTTCAACAGAACACGTGTGTCTGGTATGTACTACTGACGTTGATCTGAAAACACGTGCCGTCAATGCAGACTAAAGGTACTTACTTCATTCTGTCGGATAAAAACAGCATCACCAAATGCAGAATAAATATATTCATGAGCGGTGTTGCATAGGAAACGCAACAAGAAAAATGATATTTTTTTTCAATATACAATTAACACTTCCATTCATGGATGAATATATCAATATTATATAGCATATGTTTTCATAGGCACAGCTGTTGAATGGAATATGAATAGAGAATGTTCAGTAATCCCACGCCTATTGTCCGTCAACCTTAGTTTTGTCACCCAGTTCTAATTAGCCTGAATATGTTTGTATGTGGTGGAAATTAGATATAGGTCAAGTGTATCCTTTGTGCTTGCTAGAAGAATCAGTTTTAGAGTTAGTCATCCAAAATTGAAGATTTCCCTTTGCTTGTTGTTTTCATGTAATTTCATGACAGAGATCGTGTTCCTGTGATGGGGGACAGCAGGTGTTAGAAAGTGTGTCCACACTGGTAGAATGTGTCAAATATGCCACCTTCATGCACGATAAACCATCTGGCTCAGGTCGATTGGAATGAAAATGACATTATTGCATGGCATGCTCAAAATGATAGTCCATTACCCTTTTAGGTGAAAACGAAGGGCTATAATGAATGTTAATAGACCAATATGAGTGTACATTAAAACGCGCCTCTCGCGTATTTCCCAGCCCCAGTTGCAGTATATACATGTACACGACTGGGTGTTGTCAACGACGCAATTGTGCTTTGCTTCAATGGAGTGACATCCGTCTCATCGTGACCTTGGCCTTATTTCGTTCGCAAAATCAACTGGGTCATACGAGTTACATCATACTATGCGATGTTCACTTCTTGTTTCTTCCGCTTAAAGAAGAGCTCGGCACCGCCCAGCTGGCAGGCCCAGCACGTTTGATTCAAAGCATGAAATCTAAGTTAAATTTGTCATCTTTCTGAAACTTTGTTAGGTACGTCAATCTAATTGGTAATTCTCAACTACTTGACGTTTTAGCGGGAAAGGTTAGATCGGATGTGTGCGTATGTTGAAGATATTTTGCTTTTGTTAGATTTGTTATTGTTTCTTTCTTTTATTTGCTTTCTCTTTGTTTCTTGGGTTTGTTTTGTTTTGTTTGTTGTTTTTGGGGTGGTGGTGTTATGTTTGTTGTTTTTGGGGTGGTGGTGTTATGTTTGTTGTTTTTGGGGTGGTGGTGTTATGTTTGTTGTTTTTGGGGTGGTGGTGTTATGTTTGTTGTTTTTGGGGTGGTGGTGTTATGTTTGTTGGTTTTGGGGTGGTGGTGTTATGTTTGTTGGTTTTGGGGTGGTGGTGTTATGTTTGTTGTTTTTGGGGTGGTGGTGTTATGTTTGTTGGTTTTGGGGTGGTGGTGTTATGTTTGTTGTTTTTGGGGTGGTGGTGTTATGTTTGTTGTTTTGGGGGGTGGTGGTGTTATGTTTGTTGGTTTTGGGGTGGTGGTGTTATGTTTGTTGTTTTGGGGTGGTGGTGTTTGTTTGTTTTGTTTTGGGGTTGGTGTTATGTTTGTTTGGTTTGTTTTGTTTTGTTATTTGTTTTTATGTTTTGATTTTTGTTTTGTTTTGTTTTGTTGTTTTGTTTTGTTTTGTTTTGTTTTTTTTGGGGGGGGCTTTGGTTTTGTTTATTTGTAGGGGTGGGGGAGTAGTGGTAAGGCACACTTAGGGCGTCTACCTCGACCCTCCTTTCAATGATTGACCTGTCCCGAGCACCAATATGTCGTTACAGAGGCAATTGTTGTTCGACTGTCGAAAGACGTGATGTTAGTGGTCGGAGACCAAAATACGCAGTATAACTTTTCGAAAAACAATATAAAAATACTGCAAAGGAAAATATAACGCTGGGTGTTTGTTGTTTGTTGTTGTTGTTGTTGTTGTTGTTACAGTTTTTTCCCTCTCTCAGTAAAATTCTTCCAAATAGACGTTATGAGTTGTCATCGCTGAAGTTTTTTCTAAACTCGAGTGACGTAATTGCAATAAATCCACGCGGTGTGTTGTCAGTCACAGTGAATAGACGTGATTGAGTACTAGTCACGCATGCATCGATAACGTGACATATATGTGAGTGAGTGATGTTGGGTTGACGTGGTAACCCCCCAGACTCCACACTTGTCAGATAGCTTCTACCTAGATTAGTGAAGGTTGGTTAGTCAAGCAATAGTTGCCTTTCATTAAAGGATACATTACAGGATATATTTCATGACATTATTGAAAAAGTCGCTATATACACAACATACAGTGTACAACTGGTTCCACAGGCGAGGACAGTAGGAAACCATACCATCCATATACACCATATCAGCTTGAGTGAGACAAACCAACTGCTCATCAGAGGAAGAAATCACGATCTTGTTTGCTTCGCCGTCTGCTCAGAGAAGGAACCTTCTGCCATCCTTGATAGTAGTCCACTGACCCTCAAGGTGAACATCAGCTCTGGGCGGTGGCAGGCAGAACAGGAATTGTTGTTCGGCGATGTTCAAGGTGGGGACGGAAGGAGATGGCGTCTTCTGGAGCATGGCGGCATACGTCTACACTATAAATATCATGGACATGTACTGCGTCTTCTCTGGCCCGTTTCCTGAAACTACTGATACACTTGACAGGAGGTGAATATGGAGGTTGATGGCAGTAGTCCGATTCATTATTCAGGAAGTGCCCAACTCGAGAACATTTTCCTCGGCAGGTCTTCATGAAACATCTCCTGTGTGTGGTCTGGCCCCCGGTCCAGTTCCTTGAGTACGTGAAGCCATCAAGGAGTACGTATGGAGTTCCTAGCTGAGATTCAATGACGATCCGGGTTTGAATTGGTCTTCAGTAACCCATACTTGTCGTGAGAGGCGACAAACGGGATCGGGTGGTCAGGCTCACTGACTTGGTTGACACATGTCATCGTATCCCGATCGTAGATCGATGCTCATGCTGTTGATCACCAAGAGTATCAGTATAATGTTGACAGAACAAGGTTCATTATCAGGGTGGATCTTTCGACAAGGGACGCAACTCTGTACACTGGAACGCAGGTATATGAGGCTAAACGACCAACAATCAATATCAGGGCGAATGGGGCTTTTCAAACAAGCGATCAATCTTTTCTGGTAGGACAAAGGGCGGAACTGAATGATCCATACTCCAACTTGTGACCGGTATATTTGGAGATTTCTCCCTCTTATGTCAATGCTCATGCTGTTGATCACTGGATTGTTTGGTCCAGACTCGATTATATACAGACCGCCGCCATGTAGCTGGAATACTGGCGAGATGTTAAACAACAAACCAACAACAACAACATAGTGGTGATGCCGTACATGTTATATTGTACATGGGAGACCACACTCAAGTTATGAAGAGGTTTAATCTGATGTATTCTTATTGTACATATACTGTATTTAATGAAAATACAAATCTAATGCAAAACAAACCCAACGTTTAATAGGTTTTTATTAATCTTCACTGAGATTCCTATATCACTGAAAACACGCCTCACCCCCCACCAAGAAGACTGCCGGACAGAAGATAGCATACATATCTATGGATGGTGGGATATATGCTTTCTTTTCCGGGTAGTTTATGAGATAAACCAGAGACACAGGGACAGGATGTGTGTATATTTGGAATACCGAAGGGTGCGAATATCTTGACAGAAACAGGATCATTATAAACAGGATCATTGCGCTATATAAGTATCATATAATAATAATAATTATCCTTATCTAAAGCGGATACCGGCAGGGCCAAGGGACGTAACTCTACACCGCGAAACCCAAGAGCATCCGCATAATGTTGACAGAAAAAGGTTCATTATCAGGGTGAATCTTTCGGCAAGGGACGCAACCCTGTACACGGGTATATGAGGCTAAACGACCAACAATCAATATCAGGGCGATTGGGGCTTTTCAAACAAGCGATCAATCTTTTCTGGCAGGACTAAGGGCGTAACTGGTTGATCCATACTCCAACCGGTATATTTGGAGATTTCTCCTCCTGATGTACTTGCTGACAACAAGTTAAAGAACACTTGATTCTTTCGTCTTACCGTAGTATATCAGTCTTCGTTAACTGCACATCGCATCGCATTAGAATTAATATTGTAACTTTCATCCATTACAAACCTCCCTGCTCTTCAGGTAGATATCCAGGGTGACACAATAGATCAGTGGCTGTCTCAGCGGGTGTAAAGGTAGACTAAATGGGCATCGGTTGGTTACAATGTGTGACCTGCAGTGGGTGTGTTTCGCTACGGCCTGGAACGTTGCTCTTTATTTTGACCACTGGTTTGCCTCGCCAAACTTTGGTTATTGACAGGCCACAGGGATGCAGCTAGCCTCTTGTTGGGTTTGGGGCGGTGGGGGAGCCTAGTAGTATAAGCGTTAGGAACCGTTCCTAATTTATGGGGTGTGGGGGTGGGGTGGGGGTGAAGAAATGATGATTTTAAGTGGGGATCACCCATTTTGTTCTGGGGAGCAAGGGACGGTCAGCAATATTGTACACACGTACGGGGGATGTTTCAGCAATTTTGTACATACGAATATGCTTAAAATTATGCTTAGAAATTATGGGAAGGGGAAGGGGGTAATTGATTTTGTACATGACATGCAGGGGGGTCACTTATTTTCTACATAAATTTTAGGGGGGGGTCATTCACATTGTACATGCTGCTCCATAAAAATCATCATCACCCCCCATAGCCATAAATTATGCACGGCCCCTTAGCTGGTCAGGTTCGATTCCCCACATGGGTACGATGTGTGAAGCCCATTTCTGGTGTCCCCGCCATGACATTGCTGGGATAGTACTAAAACCATACCCACTCACTCTTCTTGTGTTTTCTTTTTCAAAACTTCCAATCGCTCACACTGTCGTAAAGTATTCTACTTTGAAACGTATATGGCTAACTTTCATACATGTGTATTTATTAAGGTTCTGAAAATGTCTAGAAAAACATAACGTTTAACCCATCTGGATGAAGCAGCGTTAACCAAACATACACACATAACACAATTATACAGCCACAATAACACTACCACTCTCAAAAGTAAGTAGCTCCTTACACCGAGGTAATGACCCAATTCAAACCAGCCTCTCTGATAGGGTCAAACAAACAATAATAACCACAAAACAAAGTAGCTACAGCTTCCCTTTACCAGGGCTGTCCCATGTTTGTTTCGGGGACCAAGACAATAATTATCCTTCCTTCCTGAGGAATATGGGTCCTGGGTGTATATTTCTGGTAATGGACCTATCATTTAGGTCCGACTCGGGCCACTTGACTATAGGTATTCTAATGAATCTTTAAATAATAACACGCTATGCTGACCATATCAGTTCACCACGTTGCCTACGTATATACAATCTTCCAAAACGCCATTGTGTATAACCTCGTTACTCGAACAATGTTATCTCGACTGATCGTTTAAAACCATGCTGCGTTTGCGACTGAATCGCTATTGGAACTGTGCTTATCTTTTCATGAATTAATTGTTTTCAGGTGTTCCACAGATTGTTCGTTTAATTGAGCTAGTTAATTATTTTTTGGGGCTAGTAACTCTCGGGCATAGCTAGCCCGACTGGCTAGCAAAATGTGTGACCTGCAGTGTTTTTCACACTGTCTGCGTAGATCGATGCTCATGATGTTGATCACTGTATTGTCTGGTCCAGACTCGGTTATTTACAGACCGACGTCACATTGCTTGAATATCCGGTGTACAACAAACACAGCTTCTCCGGGTGAACAATCTTATCTCCTTGAAGCGTTCGTGAAATCGTCTAGACAGCGCGACGTATGGGCCATTCTTACATATCGCTATATAGTAACATATAGAACATATGTTATATTTGGGTTTGCAATTTCTTAGTAGAGTACAGCTTCTACTACTTTTCTTGTTGTATTTCTTAGTAAAGTACAGATTCTACTACTTTTGTTGGGTTGACTCCCATCCGGGATTCGAACCCACACTCAGAGTCAGGCATCTAATCGCGAGCACACAGGGTCAGTCGCCAAACCCGCTCAGCCACCGAGGATTTGTGTACTCAAAGATCGCTATTGTTAGTGAGTGAGTGAGTGAGTTTAGTTTTACGTCGCACTCAGCAATATTCCAGCTATGTGCCGGGGGTCTGTAAATAATCGAGTCTGGACCAGACAATCCAGTGATCAACAACATGAGCATCGGTCTGCGCAATTGGGAACCGATGACATGTGTCAACCACGTCAGCAAGCCTGACCACCCGATCCCGTTAGTCGCCTCTTTCGACAAGCATGGGTTACTGAAGATCAATATTCTAACCCGGACCTTAACGGGTACTATTGTTATTGAGTGAGGTTGGACAGACCTTGAACTCAGCCAGACATACAAGGATGAGCAACGGAGAACACCTTTTGGGTACGTGGGATGTTAGCCAAGTCCCTGGCCGAGACCACCTAATCTTCATTTCAGTTGATTCTCAATGCTAGTCGGTTCTCGTGACAAGCAGGAGGTACAAACGGGACTTATTCTGACCGAGAATCGCTGCAAACATAGGAAGATTTTTTATGAAAAAATGTACTGTTGGTATCACGGGTAATATTTTTCCAAGATAATGTTTGAGGAAATGTTGTTCCCCTGATAATAGAGTGGTTTTATGTGAACACATTGACATGCAAAAATAGTTGATTGTTGAAGACACAATAGAATCTACTTTTGGCTCATGTTACCTTTGTTTAATGACGTCATACCACTGTCCCATGACGTAATAGTGACTAGATTTAAAACACTAAAAGGCAATAACAGTTTTATTTCATCCAAATATAAATCTACCAAAGTTCACAAACACGATTTAGCTATTATACAAACCTGAAAAAGAGATTGAAGAAAGAACATAACTCAAACAAAAGGAGTAATATTTAACTTCCTCCTTAGCGTACATTTACATATAGCATGAGAGAGTTTCCGCATCTTATATTACTTTTACACACCACGTCATTCTACTTCTCTTGAATGCTCAATTTGCAAAGTATTATTTCAGGTACCCGTGTGCTTTGGAGGTCGCCTTCGCCTGTTGGCATTTCGGGGGTACCCGTTGTAGGTAAATGTACATGTGAGACTTTCAACCTGATGTTTAGCAGCAAATATATATATATTTCCCTATGTGTGTTATCTTAACACAAACAAATTATTATATAATACATTTATCGTGCCTTCTGTAAATATATTATATGATGCGTACGGCACAATATTAAATAACATTTTGGTATAATTATTATAATTATTGCGGTTAAAATAAAGATTTTATGAACATAATAGTTTACTAAAAGTTGAATAGTCGCGCGGTGGTATTTCCCAGCATTCATGCTACTTCTGGTGACGTCACGAAGCAAAACAAATTTGGCCACGGGAGACGGGTAGTACAGCCTCACCTTTAGGTCTTTTTTGTCTTAAGTTCCTAGTCCAATGGTTTGTATTCGATAAATAATACAAACCATAAGAACTTGTAAAGCAATACTGGCATCGTCGTCAGACTCGGAAGACGGTGGTGTGTCGCCCCCACCGCCTAAAAAGCAGCGATTGTCAGCCTCAAACATGCAGGCAAATTTTAATGGCTGCCAACAGCACAATGGAGATACGACTGAAGAAATCGCTTCGACTTCGCAGCAAAATGGGGCCTGTTCTGCTACTAATGGCATATTGTCATCTGAGACAGAGAGAGAAACGTCTATGAAATCTATGTCGAGGACTGACCAAGACATTGTCCGATTAATCGGTCAGCACTTGAGGGGACTCGGACTGAAGTAAGCATCAGTGTTGACAGCGAATTGCTAGTCAGTTGTGATATGGAAAGGATGTTTATTTCAGCCTTTGTATATTTCCTTCATTCCTATTCACTTTCTCATATGGATACATTGGATTTACGTGTAGCATTCCTGACCACTAGTCACCTGAAGCAGGTGCCCGCAACTTGTGACAAGGGTAGTAAGCCTTGGCACATATGGTGTTTTCATCCTCATTAGCAATCAGCTGATCATACCACAACAGAAAATCGACTCAGAATTTGCAACTATATACCATAACCTTTTGCATATTTGAGTATCTCAGTGCACTTTTTAGAACATGCAGTGCAATGGCATACAATCCCCTACATGTTGACAAATTGTATTGATTAAGCTTGCACACATACAGAGGGTTGCTTGCATCAAAGGTTTGTTAACTTTTCAGTCGCACAGCTGAACAGCTGATTGCAGAGTCGGGATGTATGCTAGAGCACCCAGCTGCTGCCAAATTCAGGTCCTATGTTATGGATGGGGATTGGAAAGAGGTAATGTGCAAAACTGTTTTTTACCTAAATTCAGAAAATTATGTTTTACATATTTGGATATATATTGTACATGTTGTAGTTTAGAAATTCATGTAAACTACACTAAAGAAATTATGTAATAATTCCAGACACTGATATGTTTTCAAATATTTTACTAATCATTAATTTAAGTTTTGTGTTAAGCATTTGTGTTTGTGTAGTATACTTTAGTTTTTACTAATGGCCCTTCGTTGGTGAAGTACTATTTCTGGTTAGTGACACATGTATATAGTCTGTTCATGCTGTTATAACACATATTTGAAGAAGGAATTATGTCTGTAGCCTATATAAAAGCTTCACTGACCACAATCTAAGGCCAGCCTAGGAGACAAGCATGTTATTGCTGACATTCAGAGCTATAAATAGCAACAGCTGATCATTTGCATATCACATGACCTCATGATCATAGCGAGACCAAAACAAACCACATCTATATGAAGATAGTGCCCATTTTAGTGTGGAGTTTTGCATAAGATTGAGACACAATAGCTGAACTTCAGACCTTGTTTGATTAAGTGATTTAGAAGACACTTTAACAGACTAAAAATACTGTTTAATTTATAGATATGGTATTCTGGTATTGTCATGAAGTGGGGTCAAAGGTTATAATGCTAATGTATACTAATACATAAACATTTGATGTATTGTATGTAAACACTTAATTTTTTCTGTCAGTTTTTCAATTACAGAAATGCTTATTGTTATACAAACAAGATGTTGATACAATTTTGAAAAGACTATATGATGTTTCTGTTGATTTAAGACAAGACATAATATCGTTCATGGGTAATTACTATTTAATGCTTTTTGATCTTTAAGCCTACAATGGTTTGTGTTTGTTTAATGAGGTAAATGTAATGGATTATGTGAATGAAGTAGGTAATATTAATAAGGACTCAATTATTTATGTTTTATGCATGTTCTAAGTATTGTCAAGTGTGGCACTGGAGTAGGCATATGGTTTTATGTTTAAATATCTTTTTAAAACAGATTATGTTAAGGCATAATGTCTGTCCGTTGGTGTCCATATGATTGAAATAAATGTTAGGGAGGATTTAGCATGGCTAGTATATTGTGTATTCCAACATCTACGATTCATACATGACATAGCACTTATCTTACTCTGTAGGTCCTTGGGAACAGAATAATGTACTGTGTTTTAAAGTTCAGTGGGTGTGACTGGATATTAAATAATGTATTACTGCCATATCATTTTATGTCTGGCGTAATATATTCAAACATGTGATGAGGGGTCTATTTGATAAAAACAAGTTACCATGGTTACTGGTTCAGTAAATCAACTTGTCTAACATGAACAGTAGCTCCAGTTGTGATGATATATCATCCCAGTATACCCATTGTATAAGAAAACATAGTAAGCCCTTTGTCATGATACTTATAGGATGGCCATTAGTTGGTGCGTGGTATAAGATGGGAATAAATTTACTGATCAACTGATACACTATGATACCATACCTGTGAAGATCCGGGTTGGAATCGGTCTTCAGCAACCCATGCTTGTCGAAAGAAGTGACTATTATTAATATAATACTTCGTATTAGTGTAAAACAGTGTTATAACAACAAAAATATATTTGCAGGAGTAACAAGCAATGCCACAAAACATGTTTTGGCACCAATAACATTGCATAGCTGAAATAGCTGCTTAGGCCAAAAAAAATAAATGTTGTGGTTCCGATTTCCTACATTTCAGAACTAGGGTAGGTAGGTAGGTTTTTGGGGTTTTTTTCAAAATATTTTACATTACTCATGTGTCAGAAAATAAATTTAATTTATTATGTGGTGAGTAAAATTGTTAGGCTCAGCGGGAATTTTTAGGGTTGGTCGGGAAATCGGAACCATAAGCTTTTTTTTTTAGGCCTTATGCTCATTTTGTATTTATCATAGTGTTTTAAGCTGTTTCATATTCACCCCTTGTAACTTGCTATGATGTTATGAGCATGAGCACCGGTGCCTCAATACATTTGAGGCTCTGTTGTGAAGAGTTTCCTCCCTTACCTTTGTCAGGATCCACTGATTATGTGTTCAGCCCCTCATTTGCACTGATTATTTCCCTCCTGGTTTGAATACACCCTGAGGTGTTGGGGTTTTAAACCTTGTGTCCATAGAGAACAGTTAGGAAAAAAAGCTTGTGTTCAAAATTGGGATTTTTAAAAGAGTTTTTTGTCATTCCATTCAGTTCTTAACTTTGATGTTTTTGTTTTATCTTCACATTTTGTGAAAATTATTGAAGTCACCTTTTCATGTGGAATGTATGTGAAGGTTATTGACATTCAATCTTGGTAATAACCTGCTCAGATTTTTACCATGGTCTACATGATGACATCCATTGTTGTGTTATAGGCAGAGACAGCCCTGAATGAACTGAAGTCCCTAGTAGAATGTGCCCAAGGCCTTCTAGTAAGTCACATATGTCAAGGTGATCTGCTGTACACTGATTGTGTGTTGTACATGTTGCAGTCAACAAATACAAGTTAGAAAAGGGGTGGTGGGGTAGCCTGGTGGTTAAAGCGTTGGCTCGTCACGCCAAAGACCCGGGTTTGTTTCCCCACATGGGTACAATATGTGAAGCCCATTTCTGGTGTCCCCGGCCATGATATTGCTGGAATATTGGTAAAAGCAGGGTAAAACTAAAACTCACTCACTCATAAGTTATAAAGAATTTGCTCAGGGGTGGAAATAACCCATTGCCCGACGTCTGAGTCCAGTGTTTTTTCTGTCAGGCGAGCAAATTTGTATATCACACTGTACTGGTGTCCAGTTGACTTTCCAATGTTAATTATGTTGTTTATTTAAAAAATCAACAAGAAAACGGCTGGTATAGTGGAAAAATTATCAGGGCAAGTGATTTTGCATGTGCCATTGTACCGGAGTACACTAGAATTTTTTTTAAAGTTATTTCCACCCCTGGTGCTGAAGTTCTATGGTTGTATTACATATCATGAATTTGTAATGCTGTACATCAGAATGGGTTGTATTCAGAATATGAATGTGTATGAAGGTCAGCAAAATATTAGTCAAATATATTATTGTCGTTGTGATTATTATGATTAAGATACATGTGTTTGGTTGTATTTCAGAAGATGAAGTTCCTGCTGCTGGAACAGAAGTACCTAGAGCAGCTCGAGGATGGACGAGTCCTGGAGGCCCTCAGCTGTCTACGCCATGAGCTCACCCCCCTCAAGTACAACACTGAGAGGGTGCACATTCTCAGCTCGTGAGTGTTTCCTTCAAACATAGACATTACTGAAACTACCACACATGATTTCATCACTTAATTTTTTTCAGGGAAATAGTATGTGGTGAGCTACTGGATTCTAAATATAGAAATAGAAGTGCGTCAATGGTGGTATGTTTGCTTTGGGACCAACTGTTGGTCCTGTCTCAGTCTGTAGTAGGCTTAAGGGTAGCCTAATGGTTAAAGCGTTCGCTTGTCATGCCGAAGGCCCAGGTTTGATTCCCCACATGGGTACATTGTGTGAAGGCCATTTCTGGTGTCGCCCGTCGTGATGTTGCTGGAATATTGCTAAAAGCGGCGTAAAATGATCCTCAATGTAGTAGACTGTATATCCCAATTGCGTAGATCAGTGCTCATGGTGCTGATCCCTGGATTGTCTGGTCCAGACTCAGTTACTTACAGTCTGCTGCCATATTGCTGGAATATTGCTAATTGTGGTGTTAAACAACAAACAAACAAACAAACTATGGTGGAGAGAAGGCCTCAGTGGTATATTTGTATAGGGACCAGCTGTGGTTCCTGGCTCAGTCTGTCGCAGTGGGAGCATGTCGGTTGTGATATGTTTGTGGTGGAAGTGATATATATCTATGCTTCTGGGTATTGTCCCTGTTTGTGGGTATACTGTGGGATCTGTGCCTACCTGTCACAGATGACAACAGTACAAGAACATAGCAACTTCAGTAGGCATAGGGGTCCTAGTTCACGTCACCATGCAGTCATTCCAATATTTCACAATTGCGTAGAACAATGCTCATACTGTTGATCATTGGATTGTCTGGTCCAGACTCAATTATTTGCAGACTGCCGTCATGTAGCTGGAATATAGCTGGTGCAGCGTTATACAACAAACCAACCAATCCACAAGCAACATTCCAAGATCAACTGATGATTGGTTTTAATCCTGTATTTACCCAATCCCTTGGTTTGTTGTTCTCAACATGTGTGCCATTAGGTCTTCCTCTGATGCTGAGACTCACTGTGTGCTGGGAGGTGTAGAGGATTATTGAGTCTTCCTGTTTCAGGTACATGATGTGCAGCACCCCAGAGGATTTGCGCGACATGGCCGACTGGCAGGGCAAGGGCCCTGAGTCGAGACAGAGGCTGGTGGAGAAACTACAGTGTAAGTAGCAGCACAAGTGGAAGTCACACTACCCCTTGATGTATCCCAGATACATTCGTTGATAGATACCTGCACATCCATATTTACCTGTTGGCCAAAATCCAAGTCTGTGACTGGGTTTGGCAGTATGGAATAATGCTCAAGCATAATATGACATGGTCTTTTTCTAGTTCGAAATAATGTCATTGTGGCATTGTATTCAGTCCACCTATTGTAGCTTGTGACACTTACAACTAGCCTAAAAGAGGCTTAAATCTGTACTTAATTTTTCATTTCCAATAGAACAATAAGGTAATTAAAGAATATAGTTTCATTTAAATGTAACCTTCTCGAATTTTATTTTGTCTACTCGCAAGCTTGATTTGATATAGAGATAAAACAAAATCACTGATAAAATTAAAGATTGGGCTTTAAAATAGTAAAAGAATCAGGTAATTGAGCAGATAATTTCAATAAAGAATTATGATTTTTGGCTGAATATAGGCAATGTCTGATGATTGTAGCCTGATGCCCTGTAGAATTATTTTTGGCCTCAGTGTCTGTACTGGCTATTTAGCATTGTGTCCACACTGATGGAGTGTACAGTGAGGGAAGATGATGCCATCTGCCTCATGATTGGAAGAATGTAGCCCAAGTATAAAATGTCTAAGGAATGTGCCATCTGCCTCAGGACTGAAAGAATGTAGCCCTAATAGAAAATTTCTAAGGAATATGCCGTCTGCCTCAGGACTGAAAGAATGTAGCCCGAGTAGAAAATGTCTAAGGAATGTGCCGTCTGCCTCAGGTGACTATTAGGCCGTAGATCAAGTGGAATATGTCTCAGGAATATTCGGCCTGCCCTGGTGACTGTAAGAGGGTAGACCAAATAGAATATGTCTAAGGAATATGCCATCTGTCTGCAGCCTTTCTGCCCCCCACAGTAATGTTGCCACCTCGCCGTCTGCTGACACTACTCACACAGGCAGTGGAGCTGCAGAAGGAGAAGTGTCCCTACCACAATACCCGTCTGGACAGTGGGCTGGATGCAGTCTCACTACTCCTGGACCACGTCTGCACCAAGTAAGTCCAGGCTGCTCACCCAGTGTCACAACTGGGGAATTGAGAAAAGGTCACCAATTACCAGAGATATCGCACTGACAAAGGGCATTTTGATATTATCTCAATTTAATCGGACATTTTCACCAAAGTTGAAAAACAGTGAAATACAGTCAGTGATGTTAAACCTTGAATGGTACAGGACATTTCAGAACATGTTCATGGTTTTATTTATATAATCCTGAACATTAACCATGTTAAAATTATTGACAATTTTGAAAGTTGCATGAAGTTCAGTATATATATACCCAAAGACTTGGTTAAGGTTTGAAATCCCGAGAAATATGTGATCTAATTATAATATACAAACTTCAATTATATTACAAGCACTTGAATTGTGACTCAACAAGATTAATTCTGTTGACATTTGTGACTTAGGAATTATTATTATGAAGTTGTGAAACAAACTTTGCCATTGCCACATCTGACCACATTGGTAACTTAATATTCTTTCATAGGGACCAGTTTCCATGCAACACAATACAGATTCTCAATGACCACTGTGACGAAGTGTGGTTCTGTCGCTTCTCACCAGATGGCACCAAACTCGCCACCGGCTCAAAGGATTGCACAATGATTGTGTGGGATGTAGATCTTGTAAGTTGACTAGCAGTCTCATTTTCAACTTTTCCCTGTCTATGATCGTAGATATAGCCAGGCTTCCAAACCAAATGACCTTGTCCGGCAGTTGGGGAGAAAATCATCATATTGAAGTGACTTCTACAGAACCAAAATGTCACAAAATAACATGTTGTAATCTTTGTATTTCTAATTTAGGAATATTTACTCATAGTTGCTGTAGCCTTGAGCCTGAGTATTGGCTTCTGAGCAGGTTTGGATACATCCCTGATGGTGTTATTTATTGACTTTACCATGAGTCGAACATGGAGTCTTTTCTTTACCATGTTAACTAATTCAATGCACAGTTTTAATTTAGATACATGATGGCATATCAGCATGGGCGTCCACATGGAGCCCAGGGCCTTGTTACAAAGCTCTCGTAAGCCTAAGATCTCATAACTTTTCTCGTAGCATTCGTATCTCCTATGCTATAACACAGGAGGTACGAATGCTACGTGAAAAGTTACGAGATCTTTGGCTTACGTGAGCTTTGTGAAACGTGGCCCTGGTCTTTTCTGGTCCCACTTCTCTAATTTCAAGCCAGAAAATGCTAGGATCCTTTGAATGTAGGTTGGATTTCCAGTTTGTCTCAGATATGTCTATAGCCGTGCTCATAGGTTTCGCCAAAAATGGTAAATGTCTTAGACCTTTCCTCCCGAATTAAGCAGCTGTGGTATAATTGCACTACTGCTCAAAGTGTCATTTAACCCAACTATCCCACTCACTCACAAGGCAGGGCAAGTAACTGTAATGGGATTCCTCAATGTTGTACATAGGAAACTCATGAATTACGACACAGAAAGACATATGACAGCCATCCATATGGAGTTGCCTACATAGCATGGAGTCCTGACAGCTCACACATTGTTGCATGTGGCCCAGACGACTGCTCCGAGCTGTGGATCTGGAATGTTGAGGTGAGTCCTCCTTTACCACTCCTGTAGGTAGTTCTGGAGAGAATAGACACTCCTCCAAGTAGGAATAGAGACCGAAAAGGGACATCTCCTGAAGGGGGGATGCTGCTCAGAACAAATACGTCGCCTCCAGATACACCCACTTGGTAGAATATCGATGAAGAACCTCTTTATTACAGTGGGAGCAGTGGTTTAGTGTAGCTTCTAACATCATGAACATAGTGTAGAGGCAGACCCTTTGTGTACTTCCCAGGCTTCCACATGCTATAGTAACTCGATATAATCAACTGTATAAACATTTCATCACACTTTTATTTATGCCTCTCAGTCCATTGTTATCCTTCCTTCCTTTCTCAAGTAGCCTAGTAGTTAAATGTTTCGCTTGTCACGCCGAAGACCCAGGTTTGATTCCCCACATGGGTACAGAGTGTGAAGCCCATTTCTGCTGTCCCCTGCTGTGATGTTGCTGGAATATTGCTAAAAGCAGCGTAAACTGAACTCACTCACTCACTCCTTTCTCGAACTTCTAAATGCCTCTGAAAACAGGATGCCTAGTCAGAATATGTCCACATCCCCTTAAGCTTTCAGTGACAGCAGACATATTCAGTAGAGCTCAATAGCACTGTCGTGTTCTACGTGTAACTGCTACTTAATGGGATTTGCCCGGTCCATGTTTCAGACAGGAGATCTACGTCAGAAGCTGAGTCAATCCCCAGAGGACAGTCTGACGAGTGCGTCCTGGCATGTAGACGGCAAGAAGTTCGTCACAGGAGGCACAAGAGGCCAGTTCTATATTTGTGTGAGTGGAACAGTTGCCATGGTTATGCAATATTTCTAATGGAAACATCTTGTATTTTTGCATCTTTCTTAATTTGTATCTCAGCTTTAATGTATCGCCACTAAGCTACTCTGTTGTAGGCAACCAAATGTGTTTAGTGGTCAGACTTACTGACTGGGTAGATTGATTGTCAATGTACACACAGTATCAGTTGTCTGGTCAAGGCTTATTGACAGACCCCTATCATTCATGTGGAATATAGCTGTTTGGGGATTTAAAAAACAGTTGCTGTTGTATTGACAAAAAATTAATTAAAATCCAACTCGATATTTGTGTATATCTAACAGAAAACTCTTGTCCATACCTCAGAGATGTGCTATAGAGAATTAATGTTTTAGCTTACATTCAGCCGTACTTATGCTTATACGTACCTGTTAAGCTACCTACCGTAAGTCAGTGGAAAAGAGGTGTAAACACAAAACAACCCCACCTGTGCAGTTACCTCCCCTTCCCTGTCACCAATCTTTCCTGCGCTCCATACCAGTAGGACGTGTGGAATAGAGCTCTCTATGTTTCCTTTGTTGGAAGTGTTGTTTGAGTTGTGTAGTAAAGTTTTACTTACCTTATTTCTTGGTGTAACCGTCTTGTTTGCTTCGGTGACTTTTTTCTGTGAATTTGAACAATTTGAACACTTTTGTTTTGCACAATATTTGGAACACGTGTGGTTGGACTGAAGCTGAGCCCAACAGTAGTTGTCCGTCTTGCATTGCGAAGGACAGCTATGTTCCATATTCCGTTGACTTGAAGTTTATCGTTCTCGTGCGAGCAGTCATTCGTCACGCCAGCGGGATACTTTGTTGGAGCGTTCTGGTCGATCTGTACAGAAGGATCGACGCGGTTGACCGGATCGTTACAACTCCCCGGATGGATGGGACAGTTTTGAGCAATCCATGGATCGAGTCCCTGAACACTATATGGATTCACATTATGATGACTATGATAGAACGGATACTGAGTCGTCTCGGCAGTTTGATGATTTTCGTCCATCTCAGTGTGATCGCCCTCCTCGTTATGATTATGACAGGTCAAGGTCAGCTACTCCTTCCCGTTATGGCCAGGGGCGTTCTTAGGAGGAGGATTACTCGTCTCCACGTTGTCGTTCTCCTTATCTTTACGTGCTCGTTCTTCCCGACAACGACCACCTACAGCGACTACCACTTCGTCCAGTGTGTACCCTGATATCTCGACGTCTGGTTCAGCGTCCGCTCCTCCCTCTCTTTCTTTACCAACCGACATCTTGACTCAATTGCGTGCTGTGCTTTTTCCGTCTGTCGACCCCGTCATTCAGCCGACTGCGTCTATCTCTACAGTGCCTCCTGCGCCTCAGTCTTCACCCATGAAGGTTGACTCAACCAGTACTTTGGTTCTGGATAAAGGGGATGATAGTCCTCCTCGACCCCCACAGAGCAATGAAGTGTTGGCATAGATGTCCAACTTTATGGATGCTTATGATGCATCAAACCCCACTGCTGGGTTTTTTCAACTTGGAAACACCCCAGACTCTCTCAGGTTTCCGCCGCCTTCAGCTTTAACAAAACTTCCTACTTCAATGAACGAATCTTTTGCATTGGCGTTGCCATCTCAACCATTCGCTAAACTGGGAATGCGCCATAAGTGTCCCACATACTGCTCCTGTCTCTAGAGATCTTGACTGGGCGTTATTGTTTCCCACCACTACTTTATACATGACTGACGACAAGCCGTTAGAATCTGTAGACGCTGCAGCACGGCATCAACTGTTACCATTAGCCATGGTGTCCACTGCGATGGATTGTCTCAATAAATACTTCGAGGAGAAGGATGATGATCGGATGGCGATGGCTACACTGTCTTGCATACATAAGTGGACTTGGATGCGCTAGCACATACTCGTTATATCTCAGGGCAGGTCACTCAACTTCACAGACAAGGTTTTCTTACAATGTCTAAGCTCCCGAAACGACACACTAGGGCGCTTTTACGGGAAAAATGGACTTCCTCTCAATTATTCAATGGAGCCATTCCTTCAGTTTTAGAAGTATGCGCCGGAGAGCAAGAAACAATTGATTATATTGTCAAACCAGCGACCTGTATGTAACCAGCCGGTCCACAATGTTCCCGAACAATGATACCGACATCGTCATGTTTAGAAGGTTTTTCAAGCCAACCGTTCGACCAGTCACAGCCGATGATCTGTTGGAGAAAGAATACGGGTGTCCTTTTCCACGCCTCAATGCGGAGGCAAAGGCGGCACACGTGGGAGGAAATGACTTTACATTCTCCCCAGAGAGAGAGGTTGATTTCTCCTCCAGTGGCTCAACCATTAGAAACGTTACCAGTTGTGGGGAGGCTTTGGTTCTTTTCTCAGAGATGGGCCGTTTTAGACGACCCGTATGTTCAACAACTTGACAAGGGGTTACGCCCCCCGACAAGACGAGATTCTACTGTAAACGTCGTCGGCCCGGTTGTTGGAGGCCATCAACACGTAGGTAGAGAAGGCAGCCATGTTACGCCTGGGACCCTCGAGGACATCACCCGGCTTTTACTCCCCTATCTTCCTCGTTCCGAAGAAGAACTTGTCCAAAACGTGCCTCATCTTCAATCTGAAGCATTTCCATGCCATGTATCTCCATCTGCCGGACAAGTTCACCATGATCTCTCTCAGTTCTCTTCATCGGATGGTTCTGCCAAACATATCTCAATAGATCATATAGATAGACCTGCAGGATGCCTATCTACATGTTCTGATTCACCTAGGGTTCCAGAAATATCTCCGTTTCATCTATCAAGGCTTTCATTACCAATGGGCAGCCCTACCATTTGGAATTTCTACGGCCCTGTTCAATTTTCACTCGCATTATGAAACCGGTCGTGGATTTTCTTCATCGCCAAGCTATCAGGGTCGCCTTCTACCTAGACGATGGTCTGCAAGGGCATCAAATTCTGTCGGATCTACATCTGGAGATGATTACCACCCTCTATCTTCTAGCTCACCTAGGGTGGATCGTCAACCTCCAGAAGTCCGAGTTATCACCCACCCAGAATTTGACATACGTGGGCATTCGTTTCAAGACGGCGCTCAATCTGTGTTTCCTCAAGATCAATGGGACAAGATTGTCGCCTGCTTTCCCGCCCTTCTGCATGCGTCAGCGACGGTGCACCGTTGGCAGGAGGTTCTGGGACTGTTGATGTCAGCACAGGATCTCACTTCCTGTGGTCGACTCCACCTTTGTGTCCTGCAGCGGTTTCTTTACCCCCATCTGCTGTTTCCTGATCGTCTGCTTCACTTGCCAGTCCATCTGCGTCGGCATCCTGCCGTCGAACGGTTGCGAAGTCTCATCTCTTCATCAACGCTTCGCTGGAAGCTTGGGGAGCTCATTTCGAAGACAATCAGGTAGCCGGATGGTGGTTACCAGGTGAACAGGTTCATCACATCAATTGTCTCGAATTCGACACAGTCATTCGGGCCATTCGACGTTGGGAACATCACAGTCAGTCAGTTGATGATACAGTCGGATAATGCGACGGTCGTCCACAACGTCAACCGACTGGGATTGACCCAGTCATCTGCTCTCTTCAGCCTCACGTTTGAGTTCTTCGCCCTCAGCGACCCCTTACACATGGAGGTCTGGGTGCGTCACATTCTCTGGGCCAGAAACGTGATTGCTTACGTCATCTCGTCCCACTCCCATGGAGTGGATGCTCAATCCCAGCACTTTTCGTCTTCTGACGGAGTCTTTCTGGACTCCACAGGTGGATCTGTTTGTGACACGGCACAACAATCGTCTTCCCCGCTTCGTGTCTCCTGTCCTGGATCGGCTGGCTTGGGACATTTACGCGTTCCCTCCAACCGTTCTGTTGCCTTTGATGTTGGAGAAGATTCGACAGACCAATCGACTTCGTCTGCTTTTGGCCACGACGTGGTTCCCAGATTTGTTACGCGTCGTAAATCGGCCTCCACTCACTCTTCCATTCCAGGAGGATCTTCTGTTGCATCCACACAGCAACACCCTGCACAGGGGTTTGCACAACTGCCAACTTCACGTGTGGGATTGCTCAAAGCTTCCTTGAAGGGTTACTCGGGCTGCCGCACTTATTTCATCAGCTCATCGTGTCACGACTCGTAAACTGTATGATGATAAGTGGGTTTCCTTCTCCACTTTTGCTGAGAAACCGGGGTTTGTTCCGTCTTCTGCTACACCTCCACAGGTGGCCAATTTCTTCGTTCACTTTCGGTCCTCACGCCATCTCAAGGGTTGAACCATCTCGACTTATGTGGCTGCCATCAGTTCAGTTGTCTCTTTCGATTTGGGTGACAAGCTCACGAAAGTTCCTTCCCTTCAAAAACTCCTTCGGGCTTTTTCTGTGGAGGATCAAGTTTGTTAATTCCTTCCTCCTGCTTGGGATCTTAACGTCGTTCTGCGTGATCTTACTAGCGACTCCTATGAACCTCTGGATACAGTCTCTTTTGACCTTCTGACTCAAAAGACAACGTTTCTCCTTACTTTGGCTACGGCGGCTAGGGTGTCTGAGCTTCATGCTATTGATTATGGTCGGGTACAGTTTGACCAATGTGTCCTTGGCGATGTCCATCTTGGTCTACAGTGGGATATTCTCGCCCAAATTCAGCTTCCTGGGCAAGAGGCCCGAATGTTTCACATTCCTCCACTTTCCGCCATCCTGTGTTCTCAGAAGCATGCAGACTTGTCCCTTTGTCCGGTGCGTGCTTTATGCATTTACCTTCAACGTTCTGAATCACGTCGAAAGTATTTTCGCCATTTATTCGGTCCGTTGTCTCCAACCTCCAAGTCAGAGATCACCAGAAATACTCTTTCTTAATGGTTACGGGCTGTGATTCTCCGGGCATATGCTGCGCAGAATATGGACCTGCCGTCCTCTACCCACCCTCACGAAGTTCGGGCGCTTGCGTCAACATTGTCTCTTCATAGTATTGTTCCCTCCAGGCTATTATGGAAGGCTGTTTTTGGAAATCTGCTTCATTTTTTGCCTCTCACTATTTGCGGGATATCTCGACAGCAGATGTTGCAGGCATCCAGCAATTCGGGCCCCTAGTTGTCGCGCAACAACTTCCCTCCGCCCGTCGTCAGTGATTCTTGCCTTTGGCATCTCGACTTTGTGTACTTTCTGCAATAAATACACACGCATGCACGTCGTCATATGAGCGAAATGGATGAGCCATTGAGCCTTATGCTCTTGTGGATTAAAAATGAAACATACAACTTTATGGATGACAACTTCTTATTTATTGCATAGAGCGCCGTTTTGATGTAGATTCTTACATCGTTATCAAGCTAAAAGTTGATCTAGCTAACAGTTGTAAGAATCGAAACGTCGCTCTATGCAATAAAAAAGAAGTTGTCATCCATAAAGTTGTATGTTTCATTTTTGACTTGAGTCACCAACTTCTAGAATGCCCATCAAACTCTTGTGGATTGTAGCGATTATGTAGTTATTGTTTTTTCTTTATGTCTTGGGTTTCATTTTTGACTTGAGTCACCAACTTCTAGAATACCCATCAAACTCTTGTGGATTGTAGCGATTATGTAGTTATTGTTTTTTCTTTATGTCTTGGGTATAAACAACCCTCCTTGTGAAGTCTGTCAATACTACATGTCACCAGGGGGTGTCGGATTCACATAGGCAATTATGTGGTTGGGCCTTGTCCCCCACCGCCTGCCGACGGATAAGCATAAGTATGGCTTAATGTTAGCTAAAACATGGGTTTTCTAGATTAAAAACATTGTTTTCACAAGCTTACATTCAGACGTATGGTTAAGTCCCACCCATCCACCCCTCTGGACTTTGGCCTGTTTGTCGCTTTTCTCCGGCTTTTTGGCCTTAGGCTCCGGAAAGATTGGTGACAGGGAAGGGGAGGTAGTTGCACAGGTGTGGTTGTTTTGTGTTGACACCTCGCTTCCACTCGACTTACGGTAGGTAGCTTAACAGGTACGTATAAGTACGTCTGAATGTAAGCTTGTTAAAACAATGCTTTTAATCTAAAAAAAACCATTTTTATACTGGTACTTTTAAGTGACAGCATCACCAGTAATTCCTCATTCATTACATCACTAGGGATTACTCCTTATTTTTGGATGTCTGCATACATCGCTCAGCTTTTTCACACGTTATCATTGTGACCATGATTCAATATTTACACCTTTTCAGCACAATATTTGGTGCCAGAAATATGCAAATACTTTCATTCACAAAAGCTTATCTTAGACTCCATTCTTAGCATTATAATGATTCTACATCCAGTAAAACCCTGACTGTATGGACTAGGCTTACTGTTGTCCTCAATTGGTGTTTGACCATCAGCATGTATGTTCTGTGTTGCAGGATATTGATGGCACTGTGCTGGACAACTGGGAGGGTGTTCGGGTCCAGTGTCTGGGTTGCCAAGGAGACGGCAAAACAGTGTTGGCAGCAGATACACACCATCGAATCAGGGGATACAACTTTGATGATCTGACAGACTTCAATATGTGAGTCTGTTATAATCTGACAGACTTCAATATGTGAGTCTGTTATAATCTGACAGACTTCAATATGTGAGTCTGTTATAATCTGACAGACTTCAATATGTGAGTCTGTTATAATCTGACAGACTTCAATATGTGAGTCTGTTATAATCTGATACACTTTAAGTTGTGAGTCTGTGGTTTACTTTTCTTCATATTTATCTCTACATCACTGAGTGCTGCTTTCATTAATTGTACTCTTTCGTATTTTCGTCTGTAGCCAAGTTCAAATCATCTTCCCAAGGCAAAACAGTCAACTGGCTGATATCTGGGCATGTTATTGCCAATTCAAGCCTACTTTTCTTGGCTAGATTGTGTTGCCTCTCCAAATTGTGTCCCTTGCAATGACTCTGTCCAATCAGATCACTGTTATTGTCTCCAATGTCACAAAGGTTACTATTGTAGATCACTGTTATTGTCTCCAATGTCACAAAGGTTACTATCGTAGATCACTGTTATTGTCTCCAATGTCACAAAGGTTACTATCGTAACAGACAGCCTAGTTTAACAGATAATGAAACACTTATGATTTGGTTGCTGACAGACATGCAAAATGATAGATAACCACAGTAAGGGTGTTAACTACTGATGATTTACGATCTTTACACCAACAAACACAGCAACAACACTGTACGAAGTGTTAACATTGCTAGTACATGAAATAGCTGAAGTCGTATAAATCTAGCAGCATATCTCAGTCACCGCAATTACTGTCCATATGTTCCAGCAAACAAATTCAATCAGTTTGCACTCAGATCAGTAAAAAGTACTTGCGTGGTTTGATTGAAAAACTATAAACCACTTTTAAAAATATTTGTTTTTGCTTAATTATGGACTATTTCATTGCAAATTTTACAAGCGATAGCTGTGTCCATTAGCAGCAACCACTTGTTTGGAACCATGATGTGGATTTTGTGAAGCATTCTTTGTGTTCAGTATCTATTGTCCTCAAACACTTTAAGACAAAAGTATGTGTGAAATGGTAAGCATGGATGCTAGGGTTTGATTGAGTGTGAACACTCATGCCTTGTGAAGAGATCCTGGTTTGTAATACTTGGCACAAGACTGGTTGCTAGGTTACAATGTTATTTGGATGATGTTGAAATGTAATTATGTATTTGACACAGATCGCATCTTTCTTCAATGCTCTGACTACAGACCAACAGCTGACACACACACACACCCAGCCCACCCCCACCCATGTGTCGTACAAATTCAGTGTCCCCCTCCCCATAATTTCTAGGCATATTTTTGCAATATTTATAATGTACAAAATTGCTGACCCCGACTAGTACACATGTGCAAAATTGATGGCTCCCTTCCCATCTCTTAAAATCATCATCATCCCCCAAAGCCATCAATTATGAATGGTCCCTAACTGAAACACCGCTGATAGTTGATGGAGTCAACTGCTACTGCTCCAGTTTTATGAGATAGATATCAAACCTACTGCAAATATTCCTGTGTTTTGATAGTCTATCATGCACAGTATGTTTTTTATAATTCTTTGTATGTCTTATGTTTCAGTATTCAAGAAGACCATCCCATAATGTCTTTCGCAATCAATGAAACAGGCAGATTAGCATTACTCAATGTAGCCACTCAGGTATGTCGTCACCCCACTAAACGAGGATTGATCTTCATGCATTTACTGGATGCCTTTCTGTCATGCTTGTTTCGTACTAATTTTAAAGGGGCGTACACTGAAATGACTATTTGAACATTAGAGGTGGAAGCACAGTGTGAACAGGACTTGGCATTGTATTGAATGGTTTTACATTTATCGGATAAAACCTATCACAGCAAGATTTTAAGAAAACATTTATGAAATCTTTTCACATAATTGGATGTTGATTGAATAATTCAAGATTAAATTCATTATCTGTACTATTGGAATTTTGCCATTCAAACTTTTCATGTTTATCCATTTCAGGGAGTCCATTTATGGGACTTAAAAGACAAAATATTACTGCGCAAATTTCAAGGTATCAGTCAGGGTTTCTACACAATATTCTCATGTTTTGGTGGCTTGAATCAAGATTTTGTAGCCAGTGGCAGTGAAGGTGAGTACAGCAGGGTTCACTCTTATAACTTCTCCTGACTCTGTCAGGATTGGTGCCCAACATTGATGACACCTAAATTGCCCAAGAGGCTGCATTTGGATTTTAGCCACTGTGGTGGTCATATTTAAAAATCTGTGTATGGACATTACCATTTTCAGTCTAAATGTAATAATGTATGTAGGTGTTAACATGTGTATGTAGCTCAACATGTTCTATGTTTCATGAGACCTTGATTTGACCTACTGGACTTTTTTAGTTAATTTTGAAACAAATTCTTAATAAAGGTAGTGTCTATTATATGGCTACAGGTTGAATGTTTATGTTTGGTAAATAGTGTTGTGCACTATTGTCGCACAATCGTACATTCTTGCAGTTTTGAACCATTATGGAATTTTACATATATATTTATAAAGTGGTCATAAATTGGTCACCTTTATAAAGTGGCTGTCGTTTGTTGATATTTTAAACCGGTTAACTTCTTATTCATTGGAGTTGCAGTGCCACTATTTTATCTGTGAGAAATAGATGAGAACAAATGAAGGGTTTTGTTTGAATTACGTTTTTTCTTTCTATGGCACTTAAACATCTCTCTTGTCACTTATTTTGAAAATTATCATAACTGTAACTGTGATGTATGGTTGCTGGTGAAAATCAAAATGCAATTGAAAGTATTAACACAGTGACCTTTAGAAAATAATTCGGATCTTCTTAATATGTGTTGTTAATTGTTTCTTTTGACAACAAGCCAAATATTACATCCATTAGTCTGTTGATTTTGTTTGGTTCTATTTTCATAATATTATGTAATTGTCCCTTATGTTTTAATTCCTTTCTGTGAAATGCTAAGTAAATAAAGGTACTTTGGAGATGTGAATATAATTTCTCATATTTCCTTGCTGTTTTGTGCCTGTAGATCATAAAGTTTACGTGTGGCACATCCGGCGAGAGTCACCAATTGCCGTGCTGGAGGGTCACGCGAGGACAGTTAATTGTGTTCATTGGAACCCCCGACTTCCAGGGATGGTGGCGAGTGCTTCCGATGACGGCACTGTCCGGATATGGGGACCTCTCGACAGAATTAGAATAGGTACGATTACTTTATTGGACCAGAGGAATGTGATCAGTACACGTAACTGACTGGAACGTGTTCAGGAGATATGACTGGAAAGTGTTCAGTAGATATGGCTGGAACGTGTTCAGTAGATATGGCTGGAATGTGTTCAGTAGATATGGCTGGAACGTGTTATGGCTGGAACGTGTTCAGGAATGGCTGTGTTCAGTAGATATGGCTGGAATGTGTTCAGTAGATATGGCTGGAAATGTGTTCAGTAGATATGGCTGGAAGATATGACTGGAATGTGTTCAGTAGATATGACTGGAATATGTTAGATACGACTGGAACATGTTCAGTAGATATGACTGAAACGGTTCAGAATGTGTTCAGTAGATATGACTGGAATGTGTTCAGTAGATATGGCTGGAATGTGTTCAGTAGATATGGCTGGAATATGTTCAGTAGATATGACTGGAATGTGTTCAGTAGATATGACTGGAATGTGTTCAGTAGATATGACTGGAATGTGTTCAGTAGATAGTAGATATCTGGAAATGTGTTCAGTAGATATGACTGGAACAGTGTTCAGTCAGTAGATATGACTGGAATGTGTTCAGGAGATATGTTCAGGAGATATGACTGGAATGTGTTCAGAGATATGACTGGAATGTGTTCAGTAGATATGACTGGAATGTGTTCAGTAGATATGACTGGAATGTGTTCAGTAGATATGACTGGAACGTGTTCAGTAGATATGACTGGAACGTGTTCAGGAGATATGGCTGGAACGTGTTCAGGAGATATGACTGGAACGTGTTCAGTAGATATGACTGGAATGTGTTCAGTAGACATGACTGGAACGTGTTCAGTAGATATGGCTGGAATGTGTTTTGTACATGTGGAAGGATTTTGTCCATTAGAATGACTTTTATGTTTTAAGTGGAAATGACTGGAATATGTTCAGTATTTTTGACTGGAATGTGTAAATTAGAATGACAAGTGTGTTAAGTAGAAATGATTGGAATCTGTTCAGTAAAAGGACTGGAATGTGTTCAGTAGAATGACTTGAATGTGTTCAGTGAAATGACAGGAATTTGTTCAGTAGAATGTCTTAAGTGTGTTAGTGGAAATGACTTAGATGTGTTTTGTACATGTGACAGGAATGTGTTTAGTAGAAGTGGCTCAAGTGTGTTAAGTGAAAATGACTTAAGTGTGTTAAATGGAAATGACTGTGATCTGTTCAGTAGAATAAGTGGCATGTGTTAAGTGGAAATGGCTGGAATGTGTTTTGTGCTTCTAAACCTTCAGTCTTTGGTTTTCTTCTTATTTCAGGTAACACAAGTGAATCGGGACGGAGCACACCAGTATGACCAAGGCCTTCTATAAGCTGTGTATGATATTTGTGTACAGTAGACATTTTGATACGTATCTACCAACTGTAGCAGAATACGGAAGCAGGTAGCTAGCAGAGTTGTTCCTAATGGTGACAGATTGTCAGTTCATGGTGTCTTGGGTTTTCTTGTCCTTCAGGACACAACAGTTATCTCCCTTAGTTTGTTCCGGTGCTGTTGTCTGCTACCCAGATGTTTTCAATGCAGAGTACTGACTACTCTGAATTCAAACTAGTTGACTATACATTTGTCTCAGTCGCATTTGTCTTTTTCTTCGATTAATAGACAATATGCATTTTCCTGTTTTGTTGTTCTGAAGAGAACATTTTGTGAGTTTAGAGAAAATGGTCACTGGAAAATACTGTTTTAATAGGTATAAGAGAAAGATTACCTTGAAGGGTATGCTTATGAAAAGTAGTCGAATTTGCACTTTCGGTTAAATAGCCCTCATCTTAACACTAAGGGACTATTTTGGCAGTTTACCTACAGTAAATATTGATATGTTTTGTATCATTTTATATCAAACCAACCAACTGACCAAACAGTAGTACTAGACATGTAGTTGCTAAAATCAAATGGCCACTAAATGAAACCCCACAATCACCTGAACACGGAAAAGGCCACTTTGTAGTTGATTGGTCTTACAATGTCATATTTTCGTTTTACCGACCACTGGTTGAAACCTTGCTGAAGACGATTACAATTCAGCGACTGCCAGTTGTTCAAGCTGATTATGAAATTATTTGTGGATGTTAAATATGCTGTACAGTTTATTTCACTGGGTAGCAGCAATGCACTGAGTTCAGGTTAGATGTGATGTGTGGAGCACTGTTGCTATGGTTACTATGGGTATTACTGGAGTGAAGTCACCATGTCCGCACACAAACTGCCAGAAGGTCACTCGCTCACGGAAAATCGTTGTTAACAAAGTTGTTTTTCAGGGGAAATGTCAGATTTGTGATATTAATGCTGTGCTTAACTAGATGAGAAGGTTGAAATGTTTTGAAAAGCTTTTACACGAAATTAGGGACAGACATTTTATATGCCTTTTAGAAGAAAGTCTCTACCTCACTGTGGTAGAAAATTTTAGTTTTCTGTAAAATATACATCTTTAAAATACCAAATAATTGCAATATTTATTTGTACTACTCTAAAAAAAAAGTTGATGAACACCCTATTCATTTATGTGTCTGCGGTTAATCTGTCATCGCAGATTAACTGCAGTAATATAAAAGAATAATTTTTATCATCTTTTGAGTACTATATTTGCTCTCGAAGTTAGTTGAAAATCCAACATTGTTTCTTGGTCTGAGACACAATGAGTTGAGTGAGAGTTGAGCGTTGAGGCCTTCTCTCGATCTGTGTGTGGTACTGTCTTTGGTTTGTGTTGATGTTTGTCAGGTACAGTTGGAGATAATATTTTATCACTTGCATTATATTTTATCTTTTGTACATACTTTCCCCGATTACTTTGTCATATTATATATACTATAGATGAGCTGATATGTTTTATGTCATAATTAAGCAGATAGCGTTGCCAAGCATCATCAACTCTGAGCCGACACTGTAAACATCAATTCATGGACAGACCTGATCAGTGGTGACGTAGATTCTCGTATCTCAGCAGAATAGATATAGAACATGAGCCATCCTAGCTGTCCTTCTAAGCTACCTTAATATCTGTCAAGGACTGCCAAATAAGGAAACATTGTTAGTTTAGTGAGTAAGTTTAGTTTTACGCCCGCACATATTCCAGCTGTATGTCGGGAAACATTGTTAAGTAGACCGTAACGATAATGATGTCATTCTGCAACAAGATTCTTGCAAGTTGATGTGGGATAACTTCCAATACTTGAGTGGCATTAAACATGCTTATCTCTGCATTCTTGTACAGCATTGCGTAATACTGTCTGTATTTACATGACTTTGGCAGACATATTACTACATTTTACACATTTTCAGGGTATCTCATTGTCAGATATTCATAGATCAGAGCTCTTAATCTGAACTTGATGCACTGGCGGCTTTTTTATAGAAAAATTGGATAATGGGGTCCATGTTACTAGAGGTAGTGATGTAGCCAGGGTTTTTTACATGGTGGCTTGTTACCAGAAGGATCTCCAGGTGGGTACATGGTTTCAAACCCATTTATAGCATTCCTTGCCATAATTTGGTTGGAATAGCCGCTGTATTAACCACCCAGCTCAATCACCATTCTCAATCTCCGATGTAAACATTAGGTAAAACTGGTTATGATTATTGGATTTTGCACCACCATTTTGGAACTACGTGTTTCTGAGCAGTTTGGGAATTTAAGGATTGAGATTTGCAGAGATATTTTTATTTCATAAGTCTGTATTGTGCCACAAGCTTGTAATGTATGAAACATTAGGTGTGTCGATGAAAATCCCTGTGTTTCTGAGTTCCAACCCTGGTCAGGTCTGACGCCATGTATCTTGCAATCCATCCAAGTTCACTGTTACAGATCATGAAGTTTTTAGATATCTTTATTCATCAATGCAATCATTCTCTTAGTGAGCTTTGTACGGCAAGAATCTGATATTGTTGGATATGTTTGTTATAAACAGTGCTATAAAATTTGTCTGTTATTAGTACAATACAGTTCAGCAGTTTCTCCAGCATTTTATTAGTTTAGCTTCAGTTTGATACATGTTTAACTTTATTATGTGATAAAGATAAAATGAAAAGGCCTTGAAACATTCAGATCACTGACAGAAGATTTATACAGAGTGTTATTTATGTACTAGTATTTATAATTGTGTCAGTAAAGGTGGACAGACTTAATATTTTGGAAAACAGTGCTTCATACCTTCAACAATGGTATGCTTCCAAGGAGACTTAGTGATCATTGTTCCCGGAATTGTCAAATAATGTTCACCCTAAAACTATGTATAAGAATTAGATGATTGTCTACTGCTTAGCAGTTGCCTGCCTGTGTCATCAGTGTGTGAAGTATTCCGCTGATCCATCTGTTGTGAGGCACCTGATAATGGGCTGTGGGTACCAAATGGACACAGTGTCGGTTTTTCATGTCACAAACCAAGTTCAATTCCCAACATAGTACAGTATGTTGCTGCTGTTTTGGGTGCCTCCCATCACATGGCTAGAGTATTGCAGAAGACACATGCCTGACTCACTTTAAGTGATAGCGTGTTGCCTGCAAATACCAATCTCTTATGTCAGATATAACATTCAGAATGATGTAGGTCTTCAAAATAGCAAAGAGACTGTATGTATTTTCAATGCAATGTTGTTTTTGACTATTTTACAATTAAATTAGGCCAGACCAATTCTATTTCTTGTTTTACAGATTTTTATCCTCAGAAAACCTAAAGGCGGTAGGGAACAAATAAAAATCACTAGTCAAAATGATTTTCCTTGTAAATACTAAAAGTATTTTCTTTTTGGCAATTTATGAAGTTTATATGGGCAATAAACAATCAAAAAAAATCTTTTTGTAAGTTTACATTTTTGGCCAATAAAAACATGAGGATTTTATTTTTTGAGCGGGCAAAATTAATGTTTGTTTGTTTTTCTTATTCTTGAAAAAATACGACCGGCGGATCTGTAAAACAAGAAATAAAATTGGTCTGGCCTTATGTAAGTTGAAAAGTTAATTTCTTGCAATCGGAAAGTTAAATTTATACAATAAAATGAAAGGTATGTAAAGGCATCTTAGAACAGATCACAGGAATATGAACTAAAGTTGAAGACAGAACGTACTGGACAAGAATTTATGATTGACACAAATAAATCGGCAGGACACTTTTCACACTGATGAGAGTTAAATTGTAGCTTTTGAGTTGTAGCTGCAACATATACCATGAAGTTGTGACTTGCGTGCACCAGTGTTCTTTCAAAGAAATCATTTCATGCATACAAGAATTGTACAGTTGTACCATCATGAACACTTGTTTGAAAGTTGTCATTGTCCAACAAAAGCCTGACCACCTCTGTCTTCAGATTCAAACTGTAGTTCTTGATGTAAGTGTGTGATGAATTACTTTCATAGCTATTCTGTCTCATAGCCATGTTGTCCGTTATCATCACTTGAATCTTGCTGAACGCTGCAAGGTGGCTACTTTGGAGTGTCATTTGTCAGTTAAAGTCCAGCAGTTAAAGCTATGTCACTTGATTATGCAGCTTAATGGAGCCAAGTTCACTCAAGAAAACAAATGTTTCTAACTATCAAGAACACTTTTCTTGATTAAATCAGAGTGCATTTATTGAAATTTTTCAAATTGTCATGAAATATTTTTCCATTTTAGATGAAAATCTGTATTTGTATTTTTTCCTTGTTTCCTTCAATAAAATATTTTCTTTAATCCCCATGTAATCAAGGGTTGTGGCAGCTTAGTGGTTGAAGTTTCGCTCATTGTCATGTTCTGTTTCCAACATAGGTACGGGGAGGTGGGGTAGCCTAGTGGTTAAAACGTTTGCTCGTCACACAGACCTAGGTTCGATCCCCTACATGGCTACAATGTGTGAAGCCCATTTCTGGTGTGCCCCGCCGTTATATTGCTGGAATGTTGCTAAAAGTGTTGCATAAAATCCATCCCGCTCACTCAAATAATTGCTTTGATAATTTTATTATTAAAGTGAAGTATAAACAGACATCTTTGTAAGGCATGATCTCAGTCATCTTATGGAATGTTGGCACCAGGACATGAAGAACTGTCTGAATCTGTTGACAAGGTTGCTCGGGCTTTTGATAACTACAATATGGTGCATCATCTCACAGAGTACAAACCGGACTACATAGTTGCTGTGAAATAACATACTTTAACAGTGAGATAGAAATCTTTGATACATGATTATTCATGACATTTGTATTTTTCAGATAAGTGTACATACTATTTTGTTAATAATGATCCACTTTGGTGACAATAAATGATAAGGAAGTGCGGAGATAGTTCTGATTTCAATGCAGTCAGTTAGAACAATATTCAGTGGTATCCAGTGTTAATATTCCTTGTGTTTTTGCAACATATATCAATAAGAGTGGTGTCTGAATATATTTAGTATTTATATAGTTTATACACAGAAATGATTATATTACTGACTGAATCCAATGAACCTGTGCTGAAAAGTCGGATGTTACATTCTGTATGTGTTCATACTACTATGACTTGAAGAGTATGAAGGTGAAGGTTAGTTTTTAGCCACATGGATACATGAGACAGTTGTTAAAACTGGTTGGAACTCTGCTACAAGGAGTGTCAGTCAACCTTACAAAGCCTTGGCATGTAGATTTTTGAGAACGTGGACATCCATTCTTTTAACACATTACACCACTTTATGCAAGACCCGTAGTGTAAGTGATTGGGTTGAAGTTGTATTGGAACAACTCTGTGGGGAAATAGTACAATGCAAAAAAAATCTGTTTTGTTAGTTACAGACGACCATTTATGTTGACATGTAAACAGTATGGAAGAACAACCATCCCTTGATCTCAGAGTACTTTCTTGTCTTCCTTATGTTCATCTCATCCATTGCTCCTCCTTTGCTCCAACTTGTGTTTAATTCTCATTTTAATTCATTTCATCTTGAACCTCAAAGCGTTTTCAAGACATAGTGCATTCGCAGGGCTTGAAGACTGACCAACCATGTCTCTTTGTATGCGTCTGTATGCTCTCTAACTTTACCCTTTAGTTTGTTGATATTGGGGTGAAGTCAGTGGAAGTGTTTACAGTTGTCTGGACACCATCTTAACCTGTTCTGTTTTGTTGCCATAGCAATAACTGTCATCTTCTGCATTGACTCTCCACAGGACCTTGGTTGCCTGGGAGGGTGTGAATGTCTGTTATTGGCATCTACTACTGAGTGAAGATTTGTTCCTCAATGTTTGTTTTCAGTGTGGACAGTTTCCCTAACTGGATAGTTCAGCATATGTTGTCAACCATTATAGACGACCAGTACCATACGATTGCTCCAGAACTGTTGTCAATTCTGTTGCAATGTTAATCCCTGTTGTGCAATTAATACCCTTTGTTCAAATGTTTGACTACGTAGACAGTTTGAGATAACTTTCATGTCTTAAGTTTGTCGGATGTGTTTATTGAGTGTTCATGTTCACACAACCATGTCAAGAAATTCCGAGATCACGAAGCTTTAGTCGTGACAGATGTATCATCGCAATAATTAAGCAATCATGTAGCCAAACATCATGTCCCAATGTCATCGTTTCATTACGCGAGAACCATCAGAATCGTAAATACCACCAAGAAATGTTTCATTGAGTAAGTCACGTTATTCTCATCTCATGGTTTTTAAGCACAGCATGCAATGGCCATGTTTCTTCTGCTAAACATCAGTGTGTTGTCATGGATACATCATTGTCATCAGTGGATGTCGGCAGTACGCTGTCTGTTGGAGCAGAAATGTTAGGTGTGTCCATGTCTTATATGCATTTTTACTGTGTTTATCTTGCTCGGAAGCCTCTGGATGGTTTCTTGGCCCTTGTACATTATCTCCGCCATTTCAAAGAGGATGTATTTATATTTCATTTCTCACTTGGAAATGAATAAATTGGATTTAATATATGTCCTGTGTTTCTTTTAGTTTGGCAGTAGTGGATCATGTCTGAAGGCTGTTTGGCTTTCATTGTAGATATCAATGGTCACTTTACGGAGTACCTTTTTAAAAAATATTCAAATTGCATTTTGAACAAACCATCCCTGGCCCGGTAGATACCGGTGTAGCAGGCCATTTCTTCCCAAACCCGGGGAGGTTTTGTCCTAGGATATTCTTACACTAGGGAAAGTTTGGGCTTGGCTAGGATATTTTGTTCTGTTTTCTATGAAAAGTGAGAATATTCTGGCCTAGCTAGGCCACTTCTTCCCCACCCTTGTTTTCATATCAAAAGGGGGAGATTCTGGCCTAGCTAATCCACTTCTTCCCCACCCTTATTTTTATATCAAAAGAGGAATATTCTGGCCTAGCTAGGCCACTTTTTCCCCACCCTTGTTTTCATATCAAAAGGGGGAGATTCTGGCCTAGCTAATCTACTTCTTCCCCACCCTTATTTTTATATCAAAAGGGGAATATTCTGGCCTAGCTAGGCCACTTCTTCCCCACCCTTATTTTTATATCAAAAGGGGGAGATGCTGGCCTAGCTAATCTACTTCTTCCCCACCCTTATTTTTATATCAAAAGGGGGAGATTCTGGCCTAGCTAGGCCACTTCTTCCCCACCCTTGTTTTTATATCAAAAGGAGGAGATTCTTGCCTAGCTAGGCTACTTCTTCCCCACCCTTGTTTTTATATCAAAAGGGGGAGATTCTTGCCTAGCTAGGCTACTTCTTCCCCACCCTTGTTTTTATATCAAAAGGGGGAGATTCTGGCCTAGCTAGGCTACTTCTTCCCCACCCTTGTCCTAGGCCAGGAAAGTTTGGCCTGTTACACCGGGACTGCCTGCAGTGTGGAATATCTGTGGTTTTATCCCAGGGTTCATCATGCCTAAACATGTTGACCTGCATCATGGTATCTCGGCACACTAGCATCATAAAAAAGTCAACTACGAGCAGTCATGTACATGCTTGCAAGCGTATATCGCTGCACAAGAAATGTATTCATCGAATGTCACCAGTTTTGGGACGAGTACACATTTACTACACACATACCGTGATATGTTTCAAGTGTCCATTTTGGAATTTGTTTTACTGGAGAACAAGAAAAAAATATTTAGAATAAGGGATATGATCCTGCAAATACTGCAGTTGGAAGTTTTTCTCTTCTCAGATGTATGAATGACAAACAAATCAGTAAAACATTTTATTCTAAAAGTGTTAGAATAGTGAGACGATATGTTGTACAGTTCAAACAAGTTCGGATATGACAGCAACATGAAACATCTTTGTCAGCCCACAGTGGTGCACTCCGGGACAATCTCAATACTGGGGAACGTTTTGTCTGCTTCTTATGCTACAAACAATGACAACACGAGGTGCTATGTCAGTTTGAGAATGTTGTGCAAGTAGCACATTGTCCCAGATATTTCCATGGTATTCTGTACTTCTTGATGAGTACAATGTACAAGACCTGATCATGACTATATTAAACCACTGTTCAAATAATCTTTTAGGGTGGGATTGCATTGATATTCCTTACGGATCAGTCATTTATTATAGGAGTTGGTGGGTCAGAGTGAATCACGAGGGTCACCAAAAAGGTCTCTTGGGCGGGGTCATAAAAGAATAATACACGTTTTTGGGGCAGGCATTCTCTTCCCACAGAAGTTACCCTGTCATATCTTCCTACGTAACCTCTGTTCTAATACGGCCATATTTCCCGGTTCTCATAAAATCCCCTAGCGGCAAAAGATCGCAACACGAATTATCTCCCTTCTTTCTATCCAATCAGAACACGTCTTATATCGACTTAGATTAGACTAACACAAGCAAATGTGGGGCCACAAATATCCCCAATCTGCCGGGGACTTGTGTTGATGTTACACACAAGACGCTTAATGGCTAGCTTGTCCGTTGTCAACGAGGGCGATGGAGACGCCACTGATCCGCCATAACATGACTGAGTTCTGTCTAGAAGAAACATTTGCGCATCGCGCAGGGGAAGAGGTTCAGTTTTCTCGAAGCATACGGAAATAACCGAGGCCTTGTGAATGATCACTTTTGAAACAACGTCGCTGATTGCACAACTAAATCTGATTGTCTCCAATCACGAGCCTTGAACGCTCACACCACGAAAGGGCCGTATTAGAACAAAGGTTACGTAGGAAGATATGACAGTAGTTACCTCTGTGGGAAGAGAATGTGGGGCAGGTTGCTTTTGCATTTTGATTTTTCAGAGATCCTCATGAAGAAAATGTACAAGGACAGGGAGAGGTTCATACAGAAACACGACAAACATTAAGGGAGGGTCACTATGTTCGGTGCAGTAGTTCATCGAAAAAAACTAGAACAGTTACAGTTCTAATACTTCAAATAACAAACTGAAATTTGATGTTAGTCAGGAAACAGGACTATCTATTGCTATTTCCCCACAATGTCCTAACCTCATGAGGGCCCCATGTCATATAATGATAGCTGCACACCCATCGAAAGTGTATGTTTGAGTATCCGAGTCATGGTAGTAGCAGTGCTACCATTGCTCTATCAATGACCTGATGCATCAGTATTTTGGTGTTTTGGCTTAAAATCTGTGGTGGACAGTGAACATGTTTTTTACACTGCTTATGGCATGTAACACAACTCATTCTCTACACTGGCAAGTCAACCAGACAAACGCAGTGACATTTGGTTATGGTTGCCACTTGTATACATCTACTAGCCCAGATGGTTAGTGGAATGTATACGACAAAGTAATGGATGGAATGCTACCATTACAGATTTATTTGGTAAATTTACATATGACAGATTAACTATAGAGATATGGAAGAATTAGATGCCAACTTATTTGTTGTTGTATAGTTGGCCATTTGTCCAGTGACACCTGCGGGCTAGTCTTTTTCTTTAAATATATTTTTCTGTAATATTACTGAACCTAAACATGATAAATATACTTGCATACTACAATCTCATTTAGATTCAGACTCCACTACAATCTCTCTCTGTGTGAAGATCAGCCCCTCGCATGGGGATTCATGTCAGGGGAACTTCAATCGGCACATCCACATCCAGGATACTTAATTCTTGGTACAAGACTGTGAAAGATTCAAAGAAACATCTGATTTCTGTATCTCAAAAGTTAATATAATCAGCGAATCAAATATTTTAAACATCCCACATCACCTACACCTAAAATGGTTACTATGGATAAATATCTATGCTCTGTGGCAGGTTTCTTTAGCAATGATCAAAATGTCTGAAAAATGAAGCCAAAATTTTATTAGAGCTGACATGTGATTAACTAAAGAACCCACACATCCTCCATGTTGCCCAGGAGGTCCAGGTATGTTCAGTGTTAACATGGTTTTCAAAGCAGTGTAGTTGGACCTTCATACAGAGAGAGGTCATACTGATTGAGATGCAGCTTGTTTCCGATCTGACAATAACTGCATGTGGCTTGTGGTATTCAACAAAGCCAGTAGATTAATATGTGTACTGGACACAATGGCTTATCTCTTGGGTCAATGAACGTCACTGACCTTACTCCACAGCCTCGGAGGGGTGACCAGTTGAAACACAAATCTGGTCGAAAAACTGGTCTTTACCACTAGAGTGCAAATATTCATCACTGCATTAAACATGCCTGTTTCAATGCTGGGTTTTGACATCTATTTCACACAAACAATCCGTTGGCAAATCTTGATATCATGAAAAAGGAAATGAAACTAGTATTAATCCATGAGAGATAAGCAAGGAGGTAAGCGCATACATTCTGAAGCACCACTTGGGTTATTTAGAACACAATGCACAAACAGATACAAAATCTACAAATATGAAAAGGAAAACATATATCTACACATGAAAAACAAGATGGACAATGCAATTTGTCATTCCGACAATAATGAAATCTTTTAAACCTGTTGTCAAAAACATCTGTTGAAATGTTGAGTAAGGAACTTAAAAAGATGTCATATATACCCTGCCTATAAGTAAAATAATTGTACACAGGATGGACACTCCCATCCACAAAAGGTGCAGCTTGTGATCCAGTGCCTTATCAGCTGAGATCAACACAACAACATGTTACTTGTTCACGTCTCATGCTTAATCTTACAAATATTCAATGGTCACTCTGTGAAACGGGAACAAAATGAGAACAACTCTATGGATTCCTTGATATAATCCACTAACATCTAGGGTCTTTGTCATAACCCATATTTGTAAAGTTGAAGATCTAGTGGGATTCTCTAAATTTAAATACAATGACAGCACTCAGTGATTCCTTTGCTGTATCCCATTCCCCATCCCCCAACCTACTCTCCTACCAGTTCATTTTAACACAGTCTCTGTTGTCTAAAATCTTGAACAATAGAAAACATCTAAGCAGCATTAAAATGACACGATTTCTTGAAGACAATGGCAGACAATATGCGGTGTTTGATTGAGATGGAACCCATCCTTCAACAGAAGAAAGTTTCTTTTCAAAATACACTGGAAGTTGGCACAGGGTCTGGGGGACTACATGATTTATGCATGTATTGTAATGGCTTGTATAAGAAAAAATACTCCTGATGTAACAAATCCTAAGAAATCAGGACCCACGGCTAATTCTCGTCCCTGCACCAGCTCTCCCGACAGGGACAATTCACAAACATTCTGTACATCTCTACATCAATATACAATATTGCACAATGGTTCTCATTTTGTTCTTCTGCACCAATAACCAGTACAAACATCTTGTTTGTATGATGATACTACAATGGACATAACTTGTCACAGTCACAACTAATAACCCTGTCAGCTGATCCAAACAGAAAGTGAATCTGGACCATGGCCTCCTTTGATGAAGCAACCTTTACTAAGGTTAACCTTAACTAGGCCTCCTTTCACAAAGCAACCTTTACTAAGGTTAACTTTAACTAGGCCTCCTTTCACAAAGCAACCTTTACTAAGGTTAACCTTAACTAGGCCTCCTTTCACAAAGCAACCTTTACTAAGGTTAACCTTAACTAGGCCTCCTTTCATGAAGCAACCTTTACTAAGGTTAACCTTAACTAGGCCTCCTTTCACAAAGCAACCTTTACTAAGGTTAATCTTAACTAGGCCTCCTTTCACAAAGCACTCAGGTGTCACTAAGGTAACCTTAGTGCAATGTTAAAAAATGGGAGTTAAGGTTAACCTTAAAAATGGTCGTTTCGTAAAAGGAGCCCCAGGCAACTAAGTGGCAGCAGTGATTGGACTTGGGACATTAAATGGAGTATATATCAATGACTCTCAAAAATGTTAATTCACTCAATTCTATTATAATACCATATTTCATTTGCATATACAGGTGATAACATGTTATGGAAACAGATGGTGTCAAAATTTATTACATATGACACTACAAACTGAACCGATATGAAACAAATAGAAATATCTTCTGTTACCTGTCAATAAACAGATGCTCTCGCTTATTTCAGCAAATACAATAATTGTTTTGAGAAATATTTAGGATACTTTACACCTGCTCCAGATGTAAGATGTGACTTATCACTATGAATTCTGCCAAATAATTTCAGAGGAATGGTCAATCACATCTTTGGATTTGTAACAAAAGATCTGCTTCGTAAATCATCACGTGTTTGATACTATGAACAAAGATACTTTTACAGGTCTCCGATGTTTACAAGTGCGTGAAACCCATGAGTACTAGTATAACGGCAACTAACTCTCGCTGTAACAGCTGTCTGCTAGTTGGTTCCAATTGTTACACTGAAGATGCCCATGGCAGTTTAGGCACCATTTGAAAGCACTGTTGGAAGTAACTGAACATGATGTCATGTCCATGAAATCACAAACAATTCAATGTCAGGTCAACTTGGCATCAACTCTCCCACAGCTTTCTCCGAAAGAATTACCTACCCACAATGTAGAATCTGTCCCTCCTATAGAAATGTTGGAAGTCTCTCGCCAAGGCTTGGAACTTTCAAAATGTATTCCATTCAGACAGACAACACATCATAGCTTGTAGGTTCTTTTCTAAATACACATCTACCTCAAAATAGAAACCTACTGCAAGAATAATTTTTCAGTTTTCTTTATACCCCACAGAGAGCAACACACGCATGCATGATATTTTCAACTGTTCTTTAACTTTGTGGTATATACGAAACAAACATTTCTTGATTATGTCCACAAAAAAAGAAAAGAAATGGTTTTAGGCAATAAACATTTAGGGACTATTAGGACGACAACTGTTTTTTATTGTTTCACCTTCACACATTCTCATTAAATAACAATCTAATCACAACAATCTCACTCCATGACACGAAATGAACACAGTGAAACCCTGTTATCTGTCAAACTGTCATGATCAGCAGGATTCCAGATCATAAATAACATCACATTCCAGCCTAACATGGGTTTCTGGACCAGCAGAGTTTCGCTGTATATGGTTTAAGCATAACAGTGTGATATACAGCAATCAAACATCCAGAGCTTGTTCATTGGAAATATCATCCAAACAGAACACATTCCTTCAGGTAATCAACATTATTTCTCTGAAATTACAAGAACAAACATTTGAACATTTAAATGAATGCCAACTGGTGTTTTTCATACATACACAATGCCATTAACAAAGTGATAAAATGTAAAATGTTATATATGGAATTACACTCTCTCTGTAAAGTAAAGATTATAGATTCTTTGGGCGGAGTCCCATCTAGGATTCAAATCCACACTCTCGGAGTCAGGCACCAAATCGCCAGGACACAAACTAAGAAAGTGTAATCCCAGATATAACATATGTTACATTTGACCACTTTCTTAATGGCATTTCGGCTGTGCAAGCCATGCCAATTTACACTTGTCAAACAGGTACACAAAGTCTGTGATTTTCACTTCCAGTTGACTGACTTTTTTTGAGGAAGCATTGGTAGCTGAATGGGTTAGCGTGCTGACTTTGGGTGCTGCAAGTAAGGTGCCGGACTCTAAGTGTGGGTTAGAATCCAAGATGGGACTCAAGCCAACAAAAGTACTATAATCTGTACTTTACTGGGAAAGTGTAATCCCAAATATGACATGTGTTTCGTTGATGTTTGATTAACAATATTTCCTTTCTCATCATGGTGGAATTTTTTCCTCCTTACAAATCATTCAAAACATAAATCATTTTACCAACCACAAAAATGCGACAAATATTTCTGATTTGCTCAATAATTCCCTGAACACATTGCAGCTATACACATATTCATCAAACACATAAAAAACTTGTGGCCTAATTGTAAACTAACAAAGGAAACTAACGACCAATGTTATCCTGTAAATACAAAGCAGGGTCCATGTGAGCAGAGGCATGGTATATCCCAGGTTGGGTTCACCTTGCGGGGGTAGATAGGATCGGTCCTTCAGCTGTCGTCTCCCTTCACCAGTGAATAAATCATCCTTCAAAGAAAACAACAAATGATCAGATGAAAAAAAAGCAACAACAGTTGATCAGATGAACAAAACAACTGTCGATCAGATAAAGCTTGAAAAGGAACAAGTTATACGCATTGACAACTTCTTTATTACTGAAGCATACAACTTTGTTGATAACACCTTTGTTTACTGCATGAAGAGATGTTTCAGTGATGGTTCATACACCGTTTTTAGCATGAAATTGGTCACAGAACCTAGACCGAAATATGCAACAGACAAGTAGCTGTTATCCATAAAGTCACATGTTTCATTAATGACCCGACAACTTCTAGAATGCCAATCAAACAACTTCTTTAGTGCAGTGGATGTGATGTTTCAGTGTACATGCTAACATCATTATCAATCAAGTGATGATGGTGTTAACATCTACATTGAAACGTTACATTCAATGTAATAAAGACGTTGTCAATCCATATAATTTGTTATTCTTCATCATTTTACCTTCTAAAATGCCAATTAAAGACAGTTAAAGATTAACTGACAATATAGAGTAAATTGAAGCACATACTTATCAATACAAATCATTTGGGGCAAACACATGGTTGTTTTTTTGTAAACCATATAATCAAACAAAGAGTCCATACATCCTCTAAGATTAGGTTGGTAAAGTCTATTAAGGATACAACTAATGCAACTTTCTATGGACATGTCCGCAGATCTTGATGCAGAGAGGTTTCTGAGAAACAATCTACACCTCAGGGTACAACATGCAATCAACTAAGTCACTGAATCTAACAATAAAACTAAATTTCTGGGAACATGTTCTAGCATGGACCTCCACTTTAGAGATTCTTTTTCATAGAGATCGTCCTTGGGGTACATATTATGCATTTTCCGGGCTGAAAATGTCCTGTGACAGTTGTATCAATGTTTTTTAATAAAAATATTGTACAATAAATAAAAATCTTTTTATTCATTATACGGCCCCCACCTCGTGGAGTTACCTCCCGCTGCGCATGCGCACCAACTGGGTAAGCACCTAGGCCCATATCATCATTCCTTCTGCTGTCACTGCCGTGTACGGATGTGTCGTACAGAGCTGAACTCTTTTAAGTTAAGAGAATGATGTCTGGGACGCCACCACCTGTATGTATGGTCTTTATTTTGTCCTTGAAAGGAACAGTAAAGCTTTGCGGTCGGTTGTCTCATAATTGTGACTTTGTATTCATTATTTTACGCTAACTTTCCCGTGGTTTACGCACGTGTTGCTATTCCATGGCGGGAAGTTTAGCGTGCCACGTGGTTGTAATATTGTGTTTTTAACCAACTATTTCTTCCCGTGGTCGCATTCACGTATTTTTCAATGTTTTGTACGTGTATATTATGCTGTTGCTACATGCTTGCGTGTTTGCTTTCAGGCGTTTTCCGGTTGTACTGTCTGCGGGCAAAGTATTCCCCGTGCAGACCGTCATGATAAGTGTCTCGTGTGCCTTGAAAAAGGCGGCCATAACCCTGACACGTGCGAGATATGTATGGGCTTCTCCCCCCGCGCCCAGAAGAGGCGGGCTGCAGACTTTCTCTTCTATCGGGAAATGCGAGAGGCGGGAGGGGAACTGACCCAGGTCCCCCTGTCTAAAGCTAAAAAGCCAAAAAGTAAAGGCAAAAAGGCTAAATCACGCAGTCAGTCGCCTTCAACTGCTCCTAGCGGTTTCGACATGTCTCTAATCACGCAATTATTCCAGCAGCACATGGACTCGGTGAAGTCCCTTGTTCACGAGTCGGTTGGTGGTCTCTGCCAGGAGTTCCTCGCCCACTCGGAGCAGGGGACGGAGAGTCTGGGGGTGGGATCGCCGAGCCCGGCTCGATCCCTCGGCCTGGAGGCGTCTGTTGATCCGTTGCCTCTGGCTTCGGGTCCGGACGCCTCGGCTGCCCCGGAGGGGGAGGCTTCGCTCCTAGTCCCCCTCTCGGAGTCCCGCCCCATGGCAGGGTCCGCTGAGGATTCCTGGGAGCCGCCCCGCCCCATGAGAGCGGAGGAACCAGTTTTGCCTGGTCTTCCTCCTGCGTCTCGGGACCGGAGTTTGAGCGTGGTGTCGGGCACTGAAGCAGGGCGCTGCTTCGGTTCTTCCCTTCTCTCTGTGTCTGGTGCTAGGCCGCCCACCGGGTCGGGGTTTGGGTCCTCTTCGCGAGGAGACCCAGCCTCGGACTCGGGCGACGAGTCCATGGACATTGGGGAGGTCGAGGAGCCGGAGGGTGCCTTCCGTCTCTCGACGGCTCTGAGGGAAGTCTGGCAACGCATTGACTTCATTCCCCAGGCCACGGTGCCTACAAGCCGCTCGGATTCGACTGAGTTCCTCTTACCAGGCGAGGCGTTTGCCCCTAGGCAACCCACGCAGACGCTGCTCCGCATTCTGCCGTCCTTGGTGCAGGACGTGGTGGATCCCTTTCGGCTGGGTCACGCCTCTGCTTTGACTTGCCAGAGCTTGTCAGGAGGTACCAGCTGGGGGAAGATTCCCTGTTCTTCGTGCCAGTGGTATCGAATGTGTGTTCACTTTGGTCACCCTGGGGGGAGGCTCGGCTTCCTCCGGAGCAGCTCCGGCTGCCAGGCAAGGGCGTTTGACGCCACCTTTTGCTCTCGCGGGCGCCCCCCTGCGGCATGCTTACCGGACCTACGAGGAGGTTTACCGGAACGCTATGCAGCAGGTGCGGTTGGTGGTCCACGAGGCCTACCTCTCCTCGATTCAGAGGTCGGCCCTGGAGGCGGAGGAGCCCGCTGGAGACGTTTCTCAGCATGTTGTTCTCCTCCGTCAACTTTCCGAAGTGCAGGTCCACCTCGCGCGCGACTCCTTGCGGTCGGCCGCGTCGACGGTGATGTGCGCAGTCATGGGGATGCGCAAGCTGTGGCTGTCGACGTCTCGGTACTCGGCAGCTACACAGCAGACCTTGCTGGCCCTCCCTTACCGTCTGGGAGCGACGTTGTTTCCTGGGGCCCAGCAGGTCATCCGGGAGGCTGCCGCTGCAGCTACCTCCTTCAAGGACTCCAAGGCCTTGTTGGAGCAACCGCGGGCTTCTCGCCCCCGCGCTTCCTCCTCCGGGGTGCAGCCTACACCCGAGTCTGCTGGCTGGCTTCGGCCGCTCGGCAGGGGTAGGCGGAGGAGCCGTCCCGCCAAGGGTAAGGGCAAGGAGCAGTCCTCTTTGACTGGCTTCCAACCTTTTCGCGGGCGCAGGAGGTCTGCCCCGACCTCCCGTTAACCCATCAGGCTGTAGACGTGTGTCAATCCCCATCAGCTCCGCTACTCGGGACCACTCACGCACTCTTACCCAACGTCCCAGTGGGAGGCCGCCTCTCTCTATTCCTGCCGGAGTGGGAGAAGGCTACAAGCAACACTTGGGTGCTGTCCACCGTCAGTGTCGGCCATCTACCACTGTGGAAGCGAGGTCCGCCAGACTTCACCGGCATACGCCGCACTCCGGTGCCGTCATGTCAGGTACGGGCGGACATACTGCGCGACGAAGTCCAGGCTTTGCTGGACAAGTCCGCTATCGAGCGCATACCACCGGGCGAGGAACAGGCGGGATTTTACTCCACGTACTTCCTCGTTCCGAAGAAAGACGGCGGGTTCCGTCCCATTCTCAACCTCAAGGGGTTGAATCGCATGCTAGAAGTTCCATCCTTCAAGATGGAGACACTGCGCACGGTGATCTCCTCTGTTCAGCCCGGCGATTGGCTCACGTCAATCGACCTCAAGGATGCGCATCTGCATGTGCCCATACATCCATCGTTCAAGCAGTACCTTCGGTTCTCTTACGACGGGATGCATTACCAATTCACGGTGCTCCCCTTCGGCATATCCACTGCCCCCAGGGTGTTCACCAAGCTCATGTTAGTGCCGGCTACCCTCGCTCGTTCGCAAGGAAGGCGTTGTTACCCTTACCTCGACGACTGGTTGCTCGGTGCACTAACACAGCCAGCGAGCCTAGATTCTACTCACAAGGTGATAGACATTCTAGTTCGACTGGGGTGGATCATCAACCTCAAGAAATCCGACCTGGTACCCACCCAGGACTTGGTTTTTCTCGGGGCGAGGTTCCAAACTCACAAGGATCTTGTTTCCTTGTCGCCCGACCGGGTCACCAGAGTACGGGAGATGGTGTCTTCGTTCCTCTCCCAGCCCCAGGCACCAGCACGGACTTGGCTCTGTTTACTGGGCCATATGGCGGCGACTATCTCTGTAGTGTGGCGGGCGCGGTTGAGGATGCGCCCTATACAGCAAGCTTTGGCGAGTCTGTGGGCTCACTCGGAGGACCTGGAGCGGAGTCTCACAGTCCCCGGGTGGTTGTCTCCTCACCTTCAGTGGTGGACCAATGTCGGGAATCTCTCCAAGGGGGTCCCCTTGGAAATCCCGACGCCAGCTTTTACAGTTCAGACCGATGCGTCCCTCACGGGCTGGGGGGGTGTTCTGGGCAGTCTGTCGGTGTCCAGACTCTGGTCCGAAGCCGAGGCCCGCCTTCACATCAACGTGTTGGAACTGACAGCTGTGCGGTTGATTTTCGAGAGCTTCCGAGAGCATGTCCAGGGCCAGGTGGTTCGTCTTCAGTTGGACAACCAGACAGCCATGTCGTACATCCTGAAGCAAGGCGGCATGGTGTCCCGAGCACTCCTCAGGGAGACATGGGACTTTCTCCTCTGGTGCGACCAGTGCGATTGTCAGGTACTCCCTGTTTATCTCCCGGGGCTGGAGAACGGCGAGCAGAAGCTCTCTCGCGGATCCTGGCCCCGCGACGAAAGTGGATGCTCGACCGGCAGATATTCGGAGTTATCTCCCAGTTGTACGGGTCGCTCCAGGTGGATCTGTTTGCGCCCGGGCGGGACGAATCAGACACCCGTGTTCTGCTCGAATACCGACCCGAGGGCGTTGGCTGCCGACGCCTTCCTGCTGGATTGGACGGGCAAAGTGCTCTGGGCGTTCCCGCCGTTACCACTCATTCCCCGTGTCCTCTCACAGCTGTCCACCCAGCCAGCTCGGCTGCTTGTGCTACTGGCACCGCTTTGGCCGCCACAGAGCTGGTTTCCGTAATCTCAGGTTTCTGGCTCAGCCTCCTGTTCTATTACCTTTGGCGATCGACATTCTCACTCAGAACGGCGCGCCACACCCCAATCCAAGGATTCAGTGGGTGGCTTGGCCTCTGTCAGGTCTAGCCTTGAAGCACGCGGAATTCCTGCAGCAGTTGCAGACACAATTCTGGCTTCGAGGCGGGATTCGACAAACGTTCAGTACGAGGATAGGTGGTCCCGCTATGCGCGCCGCTGGTGTTCAGATAGGGGATTGCAGATCCCTTTTCTGGGCGGATTTAGTCCGAGTATTGGAGTTTTTGCAAGCTCGTTTGGAAGAAGGCCTGGCGGCTTCGACCATTCGTGGCTACTCCACCGCTATTTCCACTTTTCACACCCCTGTCGATGGTGCTCTTCTGGGGCAGCACCCTCTCGTACAGCGCTTTTTAGCTGGCGTGGATCGGGTTCGACCTGCTGTCAGGCGAACCAGCCCACCTTGGGATTTGTCAATTGTGCTCGATTGGCTGTCCGGGTCCTACGCTCTCACGCCTATCGGCTATTTCCATTCAGTTGTTAACCTGGAAGGCTGTTTTTCTGGTGGCGGTAACATCTGGGAGTAGGGTTGGCGAATTTACATGCTATGTCGTCCGACCCGGGCGCTGACTGTGTTCCACTCTGATCGTGTCAGTATTCGCCTCCCGGATACTTACCGCCTGAAGGTCGATCACGCTTTCCATGTGACAGCTCCTATCTAACTTCCTACTCTTACCCAGCCTTCCACATCGGGGACCTCTCCTACGAGCACTCACCCGTTGGATGTCCGTCAGACTCTCAAGGTCTGTATCAAACGAACACGAGGGATCCGTACGGGTACCCATCTGTTCTGTTGTTACGGTGGCGGGAAGGCTGGGGTGCCAGCGAGCAAACAGACCCTGTCTCGCTGGCTTGTCTCGGTCATTTGTGCTGCTTATCAGGCTAAGGGCAAGCCTCCCCCTGAGGGGTTGAAGGCTCACTCGGTCAGGGCAGTAGCCACGTCAAAAGCTTTTGCATCGGCACTGCCCATTGAAGAGATATGCTCTGCCGCTATTTGGAGCCGGCCTAGCACTTTTATCCGGCACTATCAGCTCGATACACATTCACGTAATTGTGCGAGCTTTGGCCGTTCTGTTCTCTCCAGTGGACAGTGTCCTGCCACCCTGACCGAGTGAGTCTTGGTTCATTGGTTTTGTTGACGCTGCTGTTCAATATTGTGTTTTATTGACATGTCCGCTGTTGGGTGTATAACCTCCTTTCGATCCTCTACGGAGACTATGGTCGGTCGTGAGCGTTTTTTCCCCCCTACGGTGCTCTCTAATCGACACAAGGTGGGTGGGGTTTGTTTACATTCGCACCATGTGCGAATTCTTATGCTAACCTCCAAGTAGGTTGTCTATGAGTACATTTCCTCCCTGTCGGTTACCCTCCCATAATGCCTCTCGTGGAAGCGCAAACCGGGACATGTGACAGGTGAGTGATTATGGCGTCTGTTACATTATTCTTAACGATCGCTATTTGTGTGTGCTTTGACAGAATTCCCTCCTCCCTGGCCTCCGGTCTTTGGGAGTCTGTGTTTATGCATAATATGTACCCCAAGGACGATCTCTATGAAAAAGAATTAACCAAACCTGAAGAGGTTTTCAATTCTTTGAAGAGAGTCGTCCTTGGGGTAGGGCCTCCCGCCTCCCCGCAATTCTGTTCACTGATTTATTCAGCAGAAGGAATGATGATACGGGCCTAGGTGCTTACCCAGTTGGTGCGCATGCGTAACGGGAGGTAACTCCACGAGGTGGGGGCCGTATAATAAATAAAAAGATTTTTATTTATTGTACAATATTTTTATTCAAAAACATTGATACAACTGTCACAGGACATTTTCAGCCCGGAAAATGCATAATATGTACCCCAAGGACGACTCTCTTCAAAGAATTGAAAACCTCTTCAGGTTTGGTTAAGTTTTAACCCATCCATAAAATAACACTAGTTGGTTATATCTGTCCACTTACCAGTACAGGTAGACGAAGAAGAAAATAAGATGGAAACCAAGTCGAACCAGACTTTCTTTCATGTAGAGTTTCAGCTGCTGCCTATTGTGGATCTCCGTTGGGTCAAACATTCCAATATTCCCTGATGGGTTGACCACAAATCTTAAACATAAATTTCTTCATCAGCAACAGAGATCTGGAGACAGTTTTTCAGCCATCAAATTCAATTTTACCAAGTCAAATCCTCTGTATCCAACATCAGGACTTCACACAAAGAAAACTGTTGGAAGCCATTGGAATCATCCATCACAAACCTTCACTAAGGTCATTACATTCTTACTCTACATCTGGCTCCATCCAGGTTTCTATACAACTTGATATCCATTGAATGTTAATACACAATGCCTTAGTTGGGATTACACTTCTTCAATAAAGTAGAGATTCAAGTACTTTGTGTGCTGGTGATTAGGTGCCCTACTCTTAGAATATGGATTCGGCTCCCAAAAAATTTACAATGTGTACTTTACTCAGCAGTGTAATTCCAAATACATGTATAACATATGTTGCATCTATTGCCTGTTATTTTCAATGTTAAATGCTGCTTTTAACAACATATGTATACATACATCTCATTACCATGTGATTACTTTGTTGTAGTGATTTCAGCTTAATAGTGTTAGAATCAACACTCAAACCAGAAGTTGTATGCATTCACATGAGCACTGGACCTACTTGTATGTGATCCACGCCCCAAGTGGGGCATACAGCAGGAACAGCACCCAGTGTCCACTGAGTAGGAGGACCACTGTCAGGAAGTCTTGTGCTATCAGCTCTGGAAGGATCCACTGGAACAGGAGCAAAAGCCGCAAAGCGTTAGTCAAAAGCTCGCGCCTGTGAAATATCAACAAAACATTAGAAAAATAGCTCACACCAAAGCCTTCACTGAGTATTCACCGGACAACCCACTTCCAAGCTGCGCGAACCTATTTCACTGTGCATTTGCTATGAGCGCAGCCCAGCTGTTGAAACCATTTAAATTCCCCCAAGCGCTGGGGGAAAATTAGTGAATCTTTTTAACTACGATTTCGTGCGGTCTTTTTCATCGCATTATTTTTCAACTTTATAAGTTGAATTTGCATTTTTGATGATTTGTTTCGGTAAGTCCATACCGAAAGTTATCAGAATCTGCAAAGTTGTGTTTTACGTTGCATGTGACCTTTAAGTAAACATCTGATAATGAGATTCAAAAATCTACATTAAATAGTGCTATGAATGTGTTATAGCTAAAACGGCACCACAGCAGAACGGCACCAAATTTGTTTGGCGATCCTTTACTTATGTGTGAAAAATGTTGAGATTTATCATGCACCTAATTTTCAGAAATCTTTTTCAATAAATCTTTGTCTTAATAGGGAGTGGATGATATCACAGAACAGGGAATTGTCCACAGAGTGAGGGTGATGTATTTTGAGTCATATTCAAATTCAGAGTGAGGGTTGATGAAGAGAGACATAATTGTGCAGTGGCAACCTGTTTGGTTATAGTCCTGTACACTTACATAGTTGAGCTTGCTGCAGCATGATGTAGCATTGAGATAGTCGCACTCCAAATCGGACAGAGTAATGATCTTTCTTGGATTAAGAAAAATGAAAATGATGCTTTCCACAAAGTCAATGATCATCCAAACGTAAAAGCAGATACAATAATCAGATTAAACAAGATAAAAGAACAAACCGAAAAAGTACTCAAGATCGGTTAGAAATGTTAAGTCGATCACAATGACCCACAATATTCGGCTACATAGAGCGCACTAGATAACAGAAACTACCAACATCGGAAGAAAAATACACCAGAAGGATACGAAATACACTGCCAAGAAAAGCAACGTCGCCTCGTCGATCAGAGCGAATATAAACAAAAACGAATCCACTGCCATTTTCGCAATTCTTGCTTCCCCACCTTGATGCCAAGAACGACAACAAGAGCGTTTATCGGAAGTAACTCGCTCGCCGCTAATGAAAATGTTTGGATTCGTTCGAACGCAGTACTAAAGATTCAAAAACATGTTTTATAATTTAAATCAATTTCCAACACTGATCGCATTTTATTATGGCGAATGCATTTAGTACATATACGGTCTGAAGTTGAAATTACGGTGAGGATCGAATCCTTGTTCTCTTTAATGGTCTCGTATTCCTTGATTTGTCATTTGGGAATGTTTTGTCTAGGGATGTTACAGAGCGACAAAATACACTTTCTCATGTGTTAAGAAATTTGGTTGGTCCATTTGTTAAAAGCAATTTGGTTGGTCCAGCATAGCCAAAAGGGGAGACAATTAGGAAAATAGTTTGTTGATGAAAACAAAACATGGATCCACTATTTCTCGCATACAGCTATTTTAGGCGAAGAAAGTACCAGAAATGTGTTGATATTTGTACGCAACTCCTTGAGAAGAATCCTTATGATCAGGTAATTAGATAGTTTACACAGTTTTCTCGTGCTTCGATTTTAGTGAAAAACATCGATGGAAATATCTTTCTGACGACCTGTCAGAGGCAGTAACACTTTTGTTTACACTGACAACCCGATAAGTGATAACAAATATCAAATCTAACGTCACTGTATGCAAGATATACTCTTACTTGTTTGTTCCTCCTTTCAATCTTACAGTAGTCGACAAATCAACATATTACGCCAATAACTTAACAATGAATGATATTTTGTTTTCATTGCAGTACGCAATATCAAATTTTCTTGAAATTGTAAGAACCTATTTGTGTGGGTTTGTGATTGAAAAGTTGACATTTCTACATTCCCTAATATATTTGCTAATGATACACATACCTGTCATTTTTCCCACAGAGGTTGGTAGAAACACATTTTGAAATTGTTCTATTTAACTGTCTCTGCCATCAGTCACCCTTCGTAGAAACACATGCGGTTTCATACACTTTCGCTGTGTATGCATTTTATCTATATGATCTAGTCAGATTATACTGACTTCAGTCCACAGCTACAAATGTTGTTTTTTTTGTGTTATTATTCTTGGAAATAAGCATCATCTTTGGAGACAACTAAACGGAGTATTCCCTACCCAAACAAATTATTGACATTGAGAAATAGGATGTGTCAGTCCCATTTCTGATATGTTAATCAAGATATCTTTCCTCATAGCGATCAATGTATTTTGTAGTAAAATGATTACCAGACTTGTCCTATCATGAATCACAGGCATCATGGACATTGAAGACACGGGCACTGACAGGTCAGGTGTATGTAGACGAGGTGGATGTGGATGAAGAGGGAATTGCAGAGATGTTGATGGATGACAATGTTATAGCAAGTGTCACACGACCAGGGACATCACTACGTGGAGTCAAACCAGGGACTGGCCAGGGAGCACCAAGTCAGGGTGTCAGGTGTGTGTAGGACAAAAAGGATAATTTAACAGACTTGTATAAAAAATGACCCTTTAATATTGGTTTGGTCTTACAGTTTGCAATCAGATTTAATACTTTCTTTTGTGATAATCACTAAAATCAGCAAGGTTACACCAGCTCAAGTGGTTATCAGGTTATTGCGAAACTCTGAAAATGTTACTGTTAAATTGTTTTATACAGAATGAAAACATGGTTTGTAACATGGGTAGAAGTATCATGAATCCTGATGTCAGGTAAAAGTTTTTAATGCATAAGTCTTTCACCAACACTGTGCATATTTACCACCAATATGGAATCCAGCTTGTGTAACTGAAATATTTCTCATCTCCTTCTCCCTCTGTTGACATTTGTGAGGAATTTTTGAGTGTCCCCACCCCCAACTCCTTTCCATATCATTTTTTCATACCCTTCTTAATCTTACTAGCCCAACTCCATAATGCACGACAAGTCACTTAGAGATCTATATTTGTTGACAGAAGAAAGTGTGCCAGTATAAGCAGAATATATATCACTCAAGAAAAATAGTGTCCATAGACTAGAAGAGTCCCTGATTATATATACAGTGTACTCTGTCAATACCGGCATCACTCGGGACCAAATAAAAATGCCGGTGTTGACAGAGTGCCGGTTTAGGCAGGTTGCAAGTTCGCTTATGATGCTTGTGCACACGGGAAGTTCATGGTCGTACTGTCACTTTAGCATTAACAACATGTCTGAATAAGAAACAAGGCAGTGTCTGAATGCACATCATGTTTATTCATTCAAATAAAACAAGATATGTTTTGTTTACTTTGTGAAAAAGTCACTGATTTTTTTATAGGGCCTGAAATCGGCAGGCTTTTACTTCGAGCTGCCATAAACCATTCATGTGTCATGGTGTTGATCTTGTCAAATAATGTAAGTGACACTCACTAATTAACAAGACACTGATTGACACAAGACACTTCCCGTTTCTGAATAATCTCGGGAGTCAATACCCTCGAATCAACAACATGTAAACACTTGCTTCTTTTTACAGTCAAACTGCCCACTACATGTATTAATTACTCTATGTAAGTGGTACGTACCACTCACTGATTAACAAGATACTGATTAACACTTCCCGTTTCTGAATAATCTCGGGAGTCACAGCGAATTGTGTTATTACATCATTTGGACCTAATTGAATCAAAGGGTTACGCCGTTTTTTATGTGCCCGATTTTACAGAATCGTTTTCATAACAACTTGTTCGTTGGGACTGAAAAACAATGCCGATATCCTGAATAGACAGATGCCGATGTTTACAGAGGTTTCTAAATGATAATTACGTGCATTTCTGCCGGGACTGAAACTTTGTGCCGATGTAGACAGAGTGCCGGTGTTTACAGAGGCCGGTATTGCCAGAGTCCACTGTACTAGTATATGAATTAAATGTTTTATGTGAGAATCCTGGATTCCTTGTGCTTTTTGTGGTGTATTATCTAAATAGAATGACCCCTTATTTCATCAATCATGGCAAAGATCTCTCTTAATTTCAAATACGGTGATGACCATTGAGCTCCCCTTTGCTGACAGGTAAGATGTTTGTCATATTCCCTTTACTGATACTGTACCCTGTGTAGATGTTAATTTTATTGTCAATCATGTTTTCCTCTTTACAGGCCTACGAGTCAATCTGGTCGTCCTTTGAGTGGATTTGTCCGCCCTGGTACCCAATCGGGTCGCCCTGGCACCATGGAACAGGCCATTCGAACCCCTCGTACGGCTCACACAGCCAGACCTGTCACTAGTGCTTCGGGAAGATATGTCAGACTGGGAACAGTGAGTAGTCCATAGATTCATGAAGAGTTATCTTCCTTTGGTTGTATGAAGTTTACGTTCTCAAAAACATTATTAATATTCTCATGAAGTATTCATTCATGGTGATATTTGTTCCAAACAGTCTTTCAGGACACCATACTTGTCATAAGAGTAAACATAGCCTTAGGCTTGATGGTCAGGATCACCTGTTGTGTAAAAGTAGTTCTTGATGGAGTACAATATGGAAAAAACTGTAGAATTAAAAGGGTTGAAAGAGGATAAACTTTTCAATGTGAGCTCATTTCATGTAGATTTTCTCAGGGTTGATTGTTAATGTCATTTAGATGCATATATGCTGTAATGTAAAATCATACAGTAATACAGGAAGGAAATGTTTATGTGCTGTCTCAATAAAAGATGCCAACAGTTTTGGTTTTTGAAACTTATAAGGTGCTATTTGCAGCAGAATTCAATGTCAAGGCTCAGGATATACAACTTTTCTTCTCACGGAATAGATATTAAGAATATGTATTTGATCTAGAAAGTGTCACTGTGAGTACACATGTCCGCTACATCTTCTCACACCTCCAGGCATCCATGTTGTCCAATGCTGATGGTCCGTTCATCAACCTGGCTCGACTCAACTTTAACAAATATGCCTCAAGACAAAACTTGGCGAAGGCTCTCTTTGAATATATTTTCCATCATGAAAACGATGTGAGAAATGTGAGTACCTGGTAGAAATACAACATACAATCTAGGAAGTCATTACATCCTAGGTCCTCCTGCTCGAGGGTGCAGGCATAAAAATTAACCCCTGTACCCTGAGCCTATCATAAAAATTTATCTCCATTGAACATTAATGGCTACATTCATATGCCCTTGCACCCAAGTATTATGTGGCAGTGTATGATGTCATTGCATGCCGAGTGTCAATACTTTCAATTGCTGAGTTTTCAAACTCATAAACATGAGCTTTCTTACATGTACACATATGTCCCCAATGATGTTGAGCATTCTTACACGTACACATGTGCCCCATTGTTGTTTAGTTCATCTACACATGTGCTCCAGTGTTGTTTAGTTCATCTTCACATGTGCCTCAGTGTTGTTTAGTTCATCTTCACATGTGCCCCATTGTTTAGTTCATCTACGCGTGTGCCCAAGTGTTGGTTAGTTCATCTACACATGTGCCCCAGTGTTGTTTAGTTCATCTACACATGTGCCCCAGTGTTGTTTAGTTCATCTTCACATGTGCCCCAGTGTTGTTTAGTTCATCTACACATGTGCCCCAGTGTTGTTTAGTTCATCTACACATGTGCCCCAGTGTTGTTTAGTTCATCTTCACATGTGCCCCATTGTTGTTTAGTTCATCTACGCGTGTGCCCCAGTGTTGGTTAATTCATCTACACATGTGCCCCAGTGTTGTTTAGTTCATCTACACATATGCCCCATTGTTGTTTAGTTCATCTACACATATGCCCCAGTGTTGTTTAGTTCATCTACACATGTGCCCCAGTGTTGTTTAGTTCATCTTCACATCTGCCTCAGTGTTGTTTAGTTCATCTTCACATGTGCCCCATTGTTGTTTAGTTCATCTACGCGTGTGCCCCAGTGTTGGTTAGTTCATCTTCACATGTGCCCCAGTGTTGGTTAGTTCATCTTCACATGTGCCCCAGTGTTGGTTAGTTCATCTACACATATGCCCCATTGTTCAGTTCAACTACACATGTGTCAAAGTGTTGTTTAGTTCATCTACACATATGCCCCAGTGTTGTTTAGTTCATCTACACATGTGCCCCATTGTTGTTTAGTTCATCTACACATATGCCCCAGTGTTGGTTAGTTCAACTACACATATGCCCCATTGTTGTTCAGTTCAACTACACATGTGTCAAAGTGTTGTTTAGTTTACTTACACATGTGTCAAAGTGTTGTTTAGTTTACTTACACATGTGTCCCTGTGTTTCAGGCCCTGGAGCTGGCTGCTCTAGCTACAGAATCCTGTCAGTACAAGGACTGGTGGTGGAAGGTCCAGCTAGCCAAGTGCTACTACAGGTGAGGGTTGAGGCTGGATGTCCATCTGGCCGGGCACTACTCCAAGTGGTGGGTGGGGCAGGGTGTCAATCTTGTCAGGTTCTACTCCAAGTGATGGGTGGGGCAGGGTGTCAATCTTGTCAGGTTCTACTCCAAGTGATGGTTGGGGTCAGGGTGTCAATCTTGTCAGGTTCTACTCCAAGTGATGGGTGGGGCAGGGTGTCAATCTTGTCAGGTTCTACTCCAAGTGATGGGTGGGGCAGGGTGTCAATCTTGTCAGGTTCTACTCCAAGTGATGGTTGGGGTCAGGGTGTCAATCTTGTCAGGTTCTACTCCAAGTGATGGGTGGGGCAGGGTGTCAATCTTGTCAGGTTCTACTCCAAGTGATGGTTGGGGTCAGGGTGTCCATCTTGTCAGGTTCTACTCCAAGTGATGGTTGGGGTCAGGGTGTCCATCTTGTCAGGTTCTACTCCAAGTGATGGTTGGGGTCAGGGTGTCCATCTTGTCTGGTTCTACTCCAAGTGATGGTTGGGGTCAGGGTGTCCATCTTGTCAGGTTCTACTCCAAGTGATGGTTGGGGTCAGGGTGTCCATCTTGTCAGGTTCTACTCCAAGTGGTGGTTGGGGTCAGGGTGTCCATCTTGTCAGGTTCTACTCCAAGTGATGGTTGGGGTCAGGGTGTCAATCTTGTCAGGTTCTACTCCAAGTGATGGTTGGGGTCAGGGTGTCAATCTTGTCAGGTTCTACTCCCAAGTGGTGGGTGGGGACAGGGTGTCCATCTTGTCAGGTTCTACTCCAAGTGATGGTTGGGGTCAGGGTGTCAATTTTGTCTGGTTGTCCTCCAAGTGGTGGGTGGGGCAGGGTGTCAATCTTGTCAGGTTCTCCTCCAAGTGATGGTTGGGGTCAGGGTGTCAATCTTGTCAGGTTCTACTCCAAGTGATGGTTGGGGTTAGGGTGTCAATCTTGTCAGGTTCTACTCCAAGTGATGGTTGGGGTTAGGGTATCCATCTTGTCAGGTTCTACTCCAAGTGGTGGGTGGGGTAGGGTTTTCATCTAGCAAGGCACTACTACACATGGGTTGACACAGGGACTAGTACATGTGGAAGGGTGGGGCAGGGTTTTCACCTGGCCAGGTACTACTACACATGGGTTGACACAGGGACTAGTACATGTGGAAGGGTGGGGCAGGGTTTTCACCTGGCCAGGTACTACTACACATGGGTTGACACAGGGACTAGTACATGTGGAAGGGTGGGGCAGAGTTTTCACCTGGCCAGGTACTACTACACATGGGTTGACACAGGGACTAGTACATGTGGAAGGGTGGGGCAGGGTTTTCACCTGGCCAGGTACTACTACACATGGGTTGACACAGGGACTAGCACGTGTGGAAGGGTGGGGGCAGGGTTTTCACCTGGCCAGGTACTACTACACACATGGGGTGACACAGGGACCAGTACATGTGGAAGGGTGGGGCAGGGTTTTCACCTGGCCAGGTACTACTACACATGGGTTGACACAGGGACTAGTACATGTGGAAGGGTGGGGCAGGGTTTTCACCTGGCCAGGTACAACTACACATGGGTTGACACAGGGACTAGTACAAGTGGAAGGGTGGGGCAGAGTTTTCACCTGGCAAGGTACTACTACACATGGGTTGACACAGGGACCAGTACATGTGGAAGGGTGGGGCAGGGTTTTCACCTGGCCAGGTACTACTACACATGGGATGACACAGGGACTAGTACATGTGGAAGGGTGGGGCAGGGTTTTCACCTGGCCAGGTACTACTACACATGGGTTGACACAGGGACTAGTACATGTGGAAGGGTGGGGCAGAGTTTTCACCTGGCCAGGTACTACTACACATGGGTTGACACAGGGACTAGTACATGTGGAAGGGTGGGGCAGGGTTTTCACCTGGCCAGGTACTACTACACATGGGATGACACAGGGACTAGTACATGTGGAAGGGTGGGGCAGGGTTTTCACCTGGCCAGGTACTACTACACATGGGTTGACACAGGGACTAGTACAAGTGGAAGGGTGGGGCAGAGTTTTCACCTGGCAAGGTACTACTACACATGGGATGACACAGGGACTAGTACATGTGGAAGGGTGGGCAGGGTTTTCACCTGGCCAGGTACTACTACACATGGGATGACACAGGGACTAGTACATGTGGAAGGGTGGGGCAGGGTTTTCACCTGGCCAGGTACTACTACACATGGGTTGACACAGGGACTAGTACAAGTGGAAGGGTGGGGCAGAGTTTTCACCTGGCAAGGTACTACTACACATGGGTTGACACAGGGACTAGTACATGTGGAAGGGTGGGGCAGGGTTTTCACCTGGCCAGGTACTACTACACATGGGGTGACACAGGGACTAGTACATGTGGAAGGGTTAGGGCAGGGTTTTCACCTGGCCAGGTACTACTACACATGGGGTGACACAGGGACTAGTACATGTGGAAGGGTCGGGCAGGGTTTTCACCTGGCCAGGTACTACTACACATGGGTTGACACAGGGACTAGTACAAGTGGAAGGGTTGGGCAGGGTTTTCACCTGGCCAGGTACTACTACACATGGGTTGACACAGGGACTAGTACATGTGGAAGGGTGGGGCAGGGTTTTCACCTGGCAAGGTACTACTACACATGGGTTGACACAGGGACTAGTACAAGTGGAAGGGTGGGGCAGGGTTTTCACCTGGCCAGGTACTACTACACATGGGGTGACACAGGGACTAGTACATGTGGAAGGGTGGGGCAGAGTTTTCACCTGGCCAGGTACTACTACACATGGGTTGACACAGGGACTAGTACATGTGGAAGGGTGGGGCAGGGTTTTCACCTGGCCAGGTACTACACTACATGGGTTGACACAGGGACTAGTACGGTGTGGAAGGGTGGGGCAGGGTTTTCACCCTGGCCAGGTACTACTACACATGGGGTGACACAGGGACCAGTACATGTGGAAGGGTGGGGCAGGGTTTTCACCTGGCCAGGTACTACTACACATGGGTTGACACAGGACTAGTACATGTGGGAAGGGTGGGGCAGGGTTTTCACCTGGCCAGGCACAACCACATGGGTTGACACAGGACTAGTACAAGTGGAAGGGTGGGGCAGAGTTTTCACCTGGCAAGGCACTACTACACATGGGTTGACACAGGGACCAGTACATGTGGAAGGGTGGGGCAGGGTTTTCACCTGGCCTGGCACTACTACACATGGGATGACACAGGGACTAGTACATGTGGAAGGGTGGGGCAGGGTTTTCACCTGGCCAGGTACTACTACCTACACATGGGTTGACACAGGGACTAGTACAAGTGGAAGGGTGGGGCAGAGTTTTCACCTGGCCAGGTACTACACATGGGTTGACACAGGGACTAGTACATGTGGAAGGGTGGGGCAGGGTTTTCACCTGGCCAGGTACTACTACACATGGGATGACACAGGGACTAGTACATGTGGAAGGGTGGGGCAGGGTTTTCACCTGGCCAGGTACTACCACACATGGGTTGACACAGGGACTAGTACAAGTGGAAGGGTGGGGCAGAGTTTTCACCTGGCAAGGTACTACTACACACATGGGATGACACAGGGACTAGTACATGTGGAAGGGTGGGGCAGGGTTTTCACCTGGCCAGGTACTACTACACATGGGATGACACAGGGACTAGTACATGTGGAAGGGTGGGGCAGGGTTTTCACCTGGCCAGGTACTACTACACATGGGTTGACACAGGGACTAGTACAAGTGGAAGGGTGGGGCAGAGTTTTCACCTGGCAAGGTACTACTACACATGGGTTGACACAGGGACTAGTACATGTGGAAGGGTGGGGCAGGGTTTTCACCTGGCCAGGTACTACTACACATGGGATGACACAGGGACTAGTACATGTGGAAGGGTCGGGCAGGGTTTTCACCTGGCCAGGTACTACTACACATGGGTTGACACAGGGACTAGTACAAGTGGAAGGGTGGGGCAGGGTTTTCACCTGGCAAGGTACTACTACACATGGGTTGACACAGGGACTAGTACATGTGGAAGGGTGGGGCAGGGTTTTCACCTGGCCAGGTACTACTACTCATGGGTTGACACAGGGACTAGTACAAGTGGAAGGGTGGGGCAGGGTTTTCACCTGGCAAGGTACTACTACACATGGGTTGACACAGGGACTAGTACAAGTGGAAGGGTGGGGCAGGGTTTTCACCTGGCAAGGTACTACTACACATGGGTTGACACAGGGACTAGTACAAGTGGAAGGGTGGGGCAGGGTTTTCACCTGGCCAGGTACTACTACACATGGGGTGACACAGGGACTAGTACATGTGGAAGGGTGGGGCAGGGTTTTCACCTGGCCAGGTACTACTACACATGGGTTGACACAGGGACTAGTACATGTGGAAGGGTGGGGCAGGGTTTTCACCTGGCAAGGTACTACTACACATGGGTTGACACAGGGACTAGTACAAGTGGAAGGGTGGGGCAGGGTTTTCACCTGGCCAGGTATTACTACACATGGGTTGACACAGGGACTAGTACATGTGGAAGGGTGGGGCAGGGTTTTCACCTGGCCAGGTATTACTACACATGGGTAGACACAGGGACTAGTACATGTGGAAGGGTGGGGCAGGGTTTTCACCTGGCAAGGTATTACTACACATGGGATGACACAGGGACTAGTACATGTGGAAGGGTGGGGCAGGGTTTTCACCTGGCCAGGTACTACTACACATGGGGTGACACAGGGACTAGTACATGTGGAAGGGTGGGGCAGTGTTATGACCTGGCCAGGTACTGCTACACATGGGTTGACACAGGGACTAGTAGATGTGGAAGGGTGGGGCAGGGTTTTCACCTGGCCAGGTACTACTACACATGGGATGACACAGGGACTAGTACATGTGGAAGGGTGGGGCAGGGTTTTCACCTGGCCAGGTACTACTACACAAGGGATGACACAGGGACTAGTACATGTGGAAGGGTGGGGCAGGGTTTTCACCTGGCCAGGTACTACTACACATGGGTTGACACAGGGACTAGTACATGTGGAAGGGTGGGGCAGGGTTTTCACCTGGCCAGGTACTACTACACATGGGATGACACAGGGACTAGTACATGTGGAAGGGTGGGGCAGGGTTTTCACCTGGCCAGGTACTACTACACATGGGTTGACACAGGGACTAGTACATGTGGAATGGTGGGGCAGGGTTTTCACCTGGCCAGGTACTACTACACATGGGGTGACACAGGGACTAGTACATGTGGAAGGGTGGGGCAGGGTTATGACCTGGCCAGGTACTACTACACATGGGTTGACACAGGGACTAGTACATGTGGAAGGGTGGGGCAGGGTTTTCACCTAGCAAGGCACTACTACACATGGGATGACACAGGGACTAGTACATGTGGAAGGGTGGGGCAGGGTTTTCACCTGGCCAGGTACTACTACACATGGGGTGACACAGGGACTAGTACATGTGGAAGGGTGGGGCAGGGTTTTCACCTGGCAAGGTACTACTACACATGGGATGACACAGGGACTAGTACATGTGGAAGGGTGGGGCAGGGTTTTCACCTGGCAAGGTACTACTACACATGGGGTGACACAGGGACTAGTACAAGTGGAAGGGTGGGGCAGGGTTTTCACCTGGCCAGGTACTACTACACATGGGTAGACACAGGGACTAGTACATGTGGAAGGGTGGGGCAGGGTTTTCACCTGGCCAGGTACTACTACACATGGGTTGACACAGGGACTAGTACATGTGGAAGGGTGGGGCAGGGTTTTCACCTGGCCAGGTACTACTACACATGGGTAGACACAGGGACTAGTACATGTGGAAGGGTGGGGCAGTGTTATGACCTGGCCAGGCACTACCACTCATGTAGGTGAGGGGTGTTCATCATGTACTGTATAACCAAAGTTTAGATATCAATGCATCACACAGACTTCCTTATGACAGGCTGGGAATGTATCGAGATGCAGAGAAGCAGCTGAAATCAGCCTTGAAGCAGGACGAGATGGTTGACAGCTTCTTATACCTGAGTAAGGTATACATTAGGCTGGACCAGCCCCTCACTGCAGTGGATACATACAAGTCGGCACTGGAAAAGTTTCCGGGAGAGACCAGTCTCCTCACCGGCATTGCCAGGATTTATGAAGTGAGCCATGGAACTTCTTACATCCGTTCTTTCAGTTGTGATTGTTTTATTATCATCCCAAACTGGCTTCCACAGGGAATATCACATGGGTGAGATACAGATATCAATAATTAAATGATATCTCTAATCTCTACTGTAGATAATAGGCAGTACTTCCTGCATTGAAAACACTGCTTATTCTAAGCTGCAAAATATAGAAGATTGGTTTTTGATGATATATAGAATCATATCCTTGTGTCTTTGGACATCAAATATATCAACACTCAGCAGGCCTCAAAATGCTAAACATTTATTGAGTGGCCATATATTTGATACAAAAAATACCACCCAGGGTTTATTCTCATTTTATGCCATGATATGTTAAGTTCTAGATTTTCAATCTTTCAAACAAATAGATTTGGGAATAGTCATTTATTTTTTTGTATATGGTCGTATTTTTGTTACTGAAACTCGAGGTCTCAGTCATCATGGACATTTAACATTTATGTAAATCTGATATGCTGATGCATGGAATAAAAGAGGTCTTGGATCAGTTAGATTTAACTTTAACAAAGAGATATTGTTATCCAGATGGTGAAAAATAGAATGAATTGTGTTGAAAAATTGAAATGGATCATCTGAAAGTTGTGAGGCTAAATTAATAAGTTTCTTTTTGTTTTAAGTCATGAAATAGATACCTTGAAAAAGAAGATATTTGAAGTGCAGGGATTTTAAGGGGAGACAACTTTTTCTGTCTTACTGTTATCTATCACCACAGATATCATTATGTGACTGTTTTAAGTTTAAATATTAAATATTATTTTTATTAATTATGGATGTTTGTCTGCATTCAGAGTAAAAATTCACTTTTTATTAAGAGTTGCTAACGGCGAGTTAAAATGCAAATCACTTTCATTTTATTTCAAAAGATGTAAATTATGTACTTTTTATGATTTCAGGGTTTGAATGAAATGGACAATGCTGTAAAGTTCTACAAGGAGGTATTACACTTTGACAACATGCATGTTGAAGCTGTTGCCTGTATAGGAACAAATCACTTCTACACAGACCAGCCAGAGGTGGCACTCAAGTTCTACAGGTATGTCGCACAAGTGTCATGTATGGAAACCAATTGAAATCAGATCTTATGTATTTATATGATTCCTCTGTGTGTGCCAGTTTGAGGACATGTACACAGGAGGCCAATGAGCCAATCAACATTTTAGTTTTAGCCTAGTTTATCGGATTTCTACATCAAGAAATTAAAGAAAAATTAGCACAAAGGGAGATAATATATGTATGTCAACTCCTGTACTGTGTTATAAGGGGCACATCGTTTCAAGTATATTGTTACTCCATCATTCATTCCATATTACAGGAATTGACATCCATAAGTTCTCTCCATTTTCTCTCCTTACCAGTTCCAAATGCCATTCATGACATACAAATGGGCACTTAACTATAATAATTCCTTCATATAGCGCCTAGTTTCCATCTGACTAGTTGCTCACTGGACGCTGTAATCAGAATCTGATTATTATTACCCCGGATAACCCAAGCTGCCTGTGAGGCGTAAGTAGGTTAAAGTCACATGACTTTATCCAACTGGGTACCCATTTTCTGCTGGGTGAACCGAGGCAAGTTTGAACAAACTCACTTGCCTAAGGTTAGACCACATGTATCACATGAGCTTCGCCGTGGGGCAGGACTGAAGTCCTAGAGACTCTCAGGAGTCAAGCTGCCAAACACGGTCACCCATCCAAGGACTCTCTGAGCTCGACGTTGCTTAACTTCAATTTAACTTAACTGATTCTTGGCCTGAGCTCTACGCACAGGACCACACACCACCACTGCCAAAAATGGCTGCAGTATATTTTGATATGGATATACTCTCTCCCATCATTTCTGAATGCCATTGCATCTACAGCATGAACTGCTGTGTTATTAATGGAATTTGTTTGGATTTTATAACTTTCCAAATGAAACTTCTTTGAAAGTGGTTCAAGAACCTGCACATCTTTCATTGGGTTTGTTCACCTGACCACACAAAACATAACTAGTTGGTGCTAGAAGGGTAGTAGGTATACTGTTGTTCCCACTCAGTCAGTGACTGCAGGCCTTCAGTTTACTGGACTCATCCATAGTGCTGGTATTGGCATACAACCTGCGATACGATACATCATGATGCTAAAATTGTAGTCATGACGATATATTGCCAAAGTATCGTGCACTGAAGCTCCCGATATAAGGGTGACGATACAATATGCATCACGATGCTAAAATATTTAATTCTAACACCAACTATAAAACACCTGAATGTCAAAACGGAACCATTTTAATGTATTTCGTCATTTGAGCTTTCAAATGATTAATTTAGAGACTATCAATTCGGTCTAACATTCATCTAATTTCCAAACACAGTATGTTTATCTCCATTCTACCATAACCGAGTTAACATCAAACTTCCTCGTCCTGCGGAAGACACTGCGAAATCCGGCATGGGATGAGAGGCGAATTAAACTCGTCTGTGAATGGAGTGGTAGGTTCCGTTCGTATTTTTTTTAACATTGCAACATAAATAATATTCTGTCCGAAGAAAACAAACTACTGCTCGTTCAATGCAGTAATGTAACACCTAAGAGCTTGGTTTTTATAATCATAACTCCACGTGATCGAAACCAGCCTATTGTTTTGTGTGCCCTGTTACTGTACCCCCCCTGGCCACACTATAATGGAATCGTCTGACCTACTTATTTTCTTGGAAGTAGACGGTTACGCAACAGTTAGAAATGGTTGACGAGCCAGTGTTTACATTTTGCGAAAGGTTGAAACTCGAAGTGACAGTGGAAAATACTTGACTGACTGTCGAACCTGAACCCTGCAGAATCAAAGAATAGATCCTTTTCTGATCGACCTATGACATGTAATTAACTCATCAAAGACTGTTGATTTTTATGACCGGCTATTGTCGATCATGATTAAGGTGCCTCCACCCCGACATGCGTCGAAAGAGTGACACTGACAGTGCTGCTTTGTGTACATGCGACTAACTTGGGATTCCTTGGAACATTGTTCTCATCATTTGGGACTGGATTGTGGCCAAGCGCAAAGTGTACGAACAGTCTTACGGGAAGGTGGCAGAGAGCGGAATTCTCATGGTTCAATGTTTGACATTTTGAACGATGCATTGGAGTATGAGTGGCAAATTTTGTATTTCGCCTGACTGTTATCTTGCGAATTTCCCATTCTAAACGGAATTAAATATACCATTTACCAGGTAGGTAAATGTTTACGAACATTTTGCTGCACAAATAGGGATAGATAGGGATGTATTTTTACAAGGTTTTCTGATTTATATGTTAGATATTGTTTGTTTATGTTTGGGGCTGTGTATTGTAATATTGAGTCTGAATATTTTTATAATAGAAGCTTATAATTATGATAGTGAGGTTCCCTAATAATTGTGGAGGAGAAATCGTATAATTGTATTTTTTCGAGTTTTAATAAATGTTTCATCAGCATTTCCATCACGTCTGTTGTGTTGATATTAGTCATGTTGGTGGCCAAGCTGAAGTAGTGCAGCAGTGTTGTATACGTGCGCAGTGAAGCGCCGTGAAATCAGACGCATTTTCAATCCAAATTGATACCGTCTGATTTTATGGATTGACCAATCAAATTCGAGCATTGGTAGAATGAAAATTAAAATCACCTTTTTATTAGTTCACAGACTTGCTTTGGTCATCAATCGTAATGTCTGTTGTGTTCACATACTTTAATCATTTTTTGCTGTAAAGAGGTTTGTATTTGTTTGTGTTTTGTATGCACGTATTTAAAAGGGCAACACATATTGATGACCAGGTTTACTGTCACCCCTGTGCTGACCTTACTTGTAATATAGCAATGGGGACTGGAGAACGTCTTGGTTGCTCACTCAGCAAGGTTGCATTGTAGACATTCTGACATTTAAACCAAGTAAAATGTCTTCTTTATAGAAGCCCTCTTATTACAAGATCCACCAAACACTTGCACATGTTTCTTTTGAAAAAAATATAATATATATTTGTGCATATACCCAATGACAAGTAAAAATAAGAAAACTTTTGTTTTGAAGGCACATTCAAGTACCGGTATCCTCTGAGTTTATGCAAAGTTGGTATGTGCAAAGTGCATACACCATTTTTTAACATTTCTACCTCAATTGAAGCAGGAAGATTAGGAATTTCAAATACTGATTTTGGTTTAAATGGTTACTGGGTTTATTGAAGCAAGTGTGGTAATATCTCTGGGACTGGAGAACATGACATTTGGCTGTTGACAGTCTCAAAATCAACTAACTTTCTTACTTCCTAACATGCATATAATAGCTGTGTATACTTCAGTATGAACCAGTTCAGGGGTACCTATATATTTAGCAACCAGGTGAAACACAAAGAATATGAGTATTTGTTGGAATTTGGGCTCTGGAAGTAATTTTTCTTAGGCCTGCCACACTAGAAATAATCGACACTAGGTTTTAATTCTTCAATAGATTTCATAAAAGTGCCCTCGGGTGAATTTGCACATGTCATCAAAACGTCATAAGTTCAAGGTCTGTGAATGCTTTTTGGGCATGGTTACTTCTAAAACCATAACACACTTTTTTGCATGTATCTTCACAAATCCTTCCAGATAAAATCAGTAGTTTATCAGAGGTCAAGGTCATCTTTTAAGATTATTATGAACATATTTGGACATCGTTCAGTTCCAGTTACTGTTCCAATTTCACTTGCACAACTGAACACCGAGACTTGTATAATTGTGATAATTGTATCAGGTGATAAAGTACACTTTTTGCATGACGTCACACTGTATTGACGTCACTACGCCATTCTCGTCTGCCCCCTCGTAATGAAACGTACCCGTAGTAACCGACATCACAATGCATATGAGTTGTCATCGCCTTGTACAATCTTCTACACTTAACTACTCTGTAGCACCCATTTCTTTGTTTGCAGTTGCTTCAGTTGGCTTACATCACTAGTGGAAACATTACTGTTATTATTGTTTTGATGGAATAAATGTCTCAGCTTAACTCACAATTAAACAGCGATACAGCACCGTTCAATGCATCTGTGGAATGTCGCTTGACTAGTCAGCTTTATCTGGATTTACTGTTCTAGTTGGTAGTAGAAAATCGACGTTCATATTGCCCCATATGGTTGCCATTAATCACAGATGTAATTAAAGTACTGTAGAAAAGATATTTAACCCAAACGTAAACCCTCATCAAACTGTTTTATCATTTGTTTTCCTGGTAACGTGTATTGAAGGTGGATTGTTAATTTAGGTTACTGACACCGTCATTTTTCTGTTTGTTTTCTGCCATAGATTAATCCTTGGTAAGTATAGAATTTGGCATCTTGGAAAAGAAATACAGTTTGTTCTACCCCCATGTATAGTGTAACAAAGTTCACTTTTGCCCTGATCTATTACAGTGTTAAAGCACTCAGACGCTTGCTGTATTTCTAAAATAAAGCTCAGTGACTTATTTGACAGTGTACCCCAGTGGTGTGGATTATGCTCTTAATATCAATCAGTTGATTATTGATCAGTTGATTATCAATCAGTTGATTATTGATCAGTTATTTTCAGACTGATGTCATATAGTTTCATTTTTGCTGACTGTGGTGTTGTTTACAGATTATCTCAACAGTTCGATGCTTTTGTTCCTGTTTAATCAAATAACAAAAAGTATGTTTTCAAGAATAAATGTAATTTAAAATTTGAAACACTTCAAATTTCAAATCAAATTTACAAGTTTCAAATCAGCATTTGTAACATTTCTGTTCATGAACACTATCACTAATTATATTTCAAAACAACTTTGTCTTTTCTTGGCCCTTCTATCTAAAAAAATCCCCAGCTCACATGAAAATAATCGCTTTTGTCCTTTAAAGGCGCCAGTTGTTTCCACTCAGACAGAAGGTCTTCCAAAACTCTTTTTGCTGTCTGGTACTTTTCCAATTTCGAATGCTCTTCAGGTTCTCTGCCAAACTCCAGCAAGCAAAATTGGTAAAGGCATCTGCTCATGTTTCGAACAATTTTCTTATATACTCATGCCACCATTTTCAGTCAAGCATAATGTTTGACATGAGTGTTGAGAATGACACCAGAGGTGTTCCTCTGTAATGCCCGACCAACTGATCATGACACTGACATTGTCCAGATTAGCTAGATTCCAGATTCACAAGTCCTGGTACAGAGTAAGATCTCTTTTATATATGATTGTGTAGGTAACAGTGGTCTTATAGGGGTGTATTCGAGGTGAATACTTTTCGTAGATTTAACACTGGAAAGGTAGAGGTTATCAGGTCATTGTCAGAAAAGTTGACAATTGTTTTAATGTTAACTAGGAATTTAAATTTGATTTATCTTCCCTTGCAGCTCCTGTAAATCTAACGGAAAACTACAAATGTAAAGAAACATGGTTATAATTACGAGATAATTCTACAAAGCAGAATCGCTATGGTACTTTGAACTCTGTCTATGTCACATAGACATATAACAGTTGTAGTGCAATGTCAGCTTTGTGCAACAGGGTCCAGTAATTTTGATTGCCCAGATTATTGACTGCGGAAATCTCCACAAGAAAACCATGTATATCATAACTGATTAGATCCATCCTCTCAACAAAAGCATCATACCTTGTAAAAATACATGTCAAAGTTGTAAAAAAGATATGTTACACTTTAAGAGATTTGTTTATCTTTGCCCACTGAATCCACATGATACCACATGATAATTAGGACAGAACTTTTTGCATTATCAAAACTTTATTACAAGTTTCTCATAGTAATGACACTTGAAATCAACAATTTAAAAAAATGTCTTTTCTAAAAGAGAGTTTTGCAATTGGTCGAATTCCAAATGTGGCCTCATATAAACAGGCCCTGGAAAGATACAATGAAGTGATGATCTTTCAGCTGGGAAGAAATGATTTCCTGAGTGTTGAGACAGAGGAAGGGACTTCCTGTATGTGTGCAGATGTTCCTGATTGTGTTCCAGACACAACAGAGCCAGTCATGTACTAGTGATGTCTCCTCTTGTTACAATCATGAAAGAGCAGGGTAATTTGATTTGACAGCAAATCATTAAGTACCCTGTCATTAAAACCAGTCTCAAAAGGAAGCTGTGAACCAGTCAAGGGTATTTGCTTGAATAGTGAGATACACATATATTCTACCAGCAGTAACTGGGTACCTGGTAGGATGAGGTGGTGGTCAGGTGTCTAGTGATGTATGATCCCCAGGGAGTTGAGAATGAATTTGTTATGCCCTTTGAATTATTGACAGTTATTATGATTGTAATAGGGGAGTTCAAAGGAAAAAACAATTCAGGACGTGGATGAGAATAGTAATTAAAAAAATGATGTGCTTTAATCATGTTAATTATTGATACGTCAGGAATGAATGAATACAGAATGCCATTTAGAAAGTGGTTAAATGTAATAATACATGTTATATTTGGGATTACACTTTGCTGTGTTCTTGTTTTATCATATGTAAAGTCTGTTTCTGTTATTGAATTTAATATATCATGGCTAAAATATTTTACTTGTAAAAGTATATACAGATTGTTTTGAATTAATTGGCATGTTCTTTCTGTTGATTTGTGCACTTCTGAATATGTCTTTTAGGAAGTAAATCTCTTGAGTATGTCTTGAAAATTGAACATTTTTAAATTCACAAATATTTTTCAATTACATACATAAATGTAATGATATCCATTTTAATGATGATGATGATGATGATGATGATAATGATAATGATGATGATGATGACAATAATGATGATGATGATGACGATGATATGAACTATGGAAGTAGAAAGACACAGACCCTTAACAATGCTTTTCACCTCACAAAACCAAGTGTTAGTGCTTTAAAGATTGCAATGTCTGCCAGTTATGGCAGCCTTCATATGATTCATATGTAAATATTTCAAACTCATAAATCACACTTTTTACTATGTTTGTACCATTTTCTCATAAAACAGGATTAAAGGTTTTCAGCTGGTAATAAGGCTATTTCTAATGCTAATAATGACAAACACATTTCGTGACAACAAAGAAATACTTGTGTTTTGAGAATTTTATATTTGTACACCCAGCTGAACCAATCCAGTCAAATTTTTCTGGTTATAACATAATTGGCAGTTTGGGCAATCAACAGCTTTATATATTTACACGGCACACATGGATAATTATTAATTCCATATTTCCTGGATGAAGGGCACCCTTATCAGGATCAATACCAACTTGTGTTGATACATGAGCACACTTCATGCTAAATCAGGATCGCAGAAAACGATTAGTGTTGAATATTTTCTCATGCTCTGTGCATGTTAAAGGTATTCGGTGTGTTTATTTGACAGTTATAAGGAAATTGGTGTGGTCTCATGGCACCAAGTGCAGAAATTCCACATGTTTTAGATTCATCAGCCATTTGAAGGAGATTTGTATTTCTTATTGTCAGAAATGGCCTCTTTTCTTTTATTTGTCATCAGTTCCAATGAAATGTTTTGCCAACATGGTCTAAGATGGCTACAGATATTTGAGCATAAGGATAGAACATTGATTTTATTATTTTAAGATGTTAATGGTCAAAGCTGGATTTTTATAAAAAAAGCTATGCTTGAAAATTATGTCACTGCAAGCGAGTGAGTGAGTGAGTGAGTGAGTTTACTCATTGCTTTTAGCAATATTCTAGCAATATCATGGCGGGGGGACACCAGAAATGGGCTTCACTCATTGTACCCATGTGGGGAATCGAACCTGTGTCTTCGGTGTGACAAGCGAATGGTTTAAGCACTGGGCTACCCCACTGCCCCATGTCAGTGAAAGAGCCTGTTGGGCAGAAGTTAGCTTAGTATTGTTTCAAGTTTAACTGAATATTTGTATTTAAAGCTGTAACTGAAATATAGTTAAAATAGTCAAATTAATAATTTTATTAACTGTAAGACATAGACAACCTTTCAGTTTCTACATATATGCATAGTCTGCTGGCTGTGAGGTATCTCAGCATCAGGAATAGTGGCAGCAGTGGTCGTGTTTCCCAAAGCTATAGTAGCACAGCCACAAGTCCATGTTGATATGATGGAGCTATGAGAGTCACAGCTACAAATACTTTGCAAAATCTGGCCCGATACTGGGTTTTAGTTTCATCGGTCTGCAAGCCTTCTGTTCTGTGGGTAATAATATATTTCTGCACTGCCCAAGAATACCTTTAACATACTTCTGATTGACTTGGACAAATTACCTAGTTCAGTAACATGACTAGGCCTGACTCAACTAGCCCTGATACACATGAACTAGCCTCAGTGACATGAACTGGGCTTGTTGACATGAGGTGTACTGATGACAGTCAACTTGTCCCATTTAGCTTAATCTTGCCTCATCTGATGTGGGTGCCATTGGTAGGTATGGTGTAAAATGAGTTTGTGATCTTGTTAAATTCATACCTCTGGAAAAATAATCCCAGGTTATGAGATTGGATCAGAATACTCTGGAAATGTAATCTATTTACTTGTTACTGTAGGAGGGTGTTGGTCATCAAATAGGTAATGTATAGCACTGTTTAGGAGATGGCCACTAATCATACCTAAATCGTATACTCCCACAAGAGTTATTTCCCCTCCTCAGCACTATCTCCGCCATACTTCCTGTAGAGAAGTACAAAGCTTGTGATGAGAGATTGAGATGGTCCATATCCATCCTATGATGGCAGAGGGAGTGAGATAGGGTTATCTGAAGGAGAAACACTGAGTTACTGCTTGTTTCACATCCTTCCCTCTCTCTAATATATTACAGGTGATTATTTCTAAACACTGGCCCAGTGCCAGCTAGGTGTTTCCACTCCAGCTCTGGGATGCATTAACCTCAAATGTGTGTTTTGATTGTTTTAGTCATCTACTACATCTGTAGGAGTATCTATTGTCCTTTTTGGGCTGGGAATATTCACATCATTACCTGTATCAATTGTGATGGGGATTAAATATGTTGATATTGTATCTATTGTTTTATTCAACAGCAGTTTATGTCTTTGTTTTGCAGGCTTTATTTGCCAGACGATGTTATATAGTATGCAAACGGTTTTCATGCAAAAATATATAATTTCAAGACCTTTTCTGTCCCCAAATGACATTGGTGGTTCTGTGTCCTCTGATGACATTGGTGGTTCTGTGCCCTCTGATGACATTGGTGGTTCTGTGTCCTGTGATGACATTGGTGGTTCTGTGTCCTGTGATGACATTGGTGGTTCTGTGTCCTCTGATGACATTGGTAGTTCTTTGTCCTCTGATGACATTGGTGGTTCTGTGTCCTCTGATGAAATTGATGGTTCTGTGTCCTCTGATGACATTGGTGGCTCTGTGTCCTCTGGTGATGTTGGTGGTTCTGTGTCCTCTGATGACATTGGTGGTTCTGTGTCCTCTGATGACATTGGTGGTTCTGTGCCCTGTGATGACATTGGTGGTTCTGTGCCCTGTGATGACATTGGTGGTTCTGTGTCCTGTGATGACTTTGGTAGTTCTTTGTCCTCTGATGACATTGGTGGTTCTGTGCCCTGTGATGACATTGGTGGTTCTGTGTCCTCTGATGACATTGGTAGTTCTTTGTCCTCTGATGACATTGGTGGTTCTGTGCCCTGTGATGACATTGGTGGTTCTGTGCCCTGTGATGACATTGATGGTTCTGTGTCCTCTGATGATGTTGGTGGTTCTGTGTCCTCTGATGACATTGGTGGCTCTGTGTCCTCTGGTGACATTAGTGGTTCTGTGTCCTCTGATGACATTGGTGGTTCTGTGTCCTCTGATGACATTGGTGGTTCTGTGCCCTGTGATGACATTGGTGGTTCTGTGCCCTGTGATGACATTGGTGGTTCTGTGTCCTGTGATGACTTTGGTAGTTCTTTGTCCTCTGATGACATTGGTGGTTCTGTGCCCTGTGATGACATTGATGGTTCTGTGTCCTCTGATGACATTGGTAGTTCTTTGTCCTCTGATGACATTGGTGGTTCTGTGCCCTGTGATGACATTGGTGGTTCTGTGCCCTGTGATGACATTGATGGTTCTGTGTCCTCTGATGACATTGGTGGTTCTGTGTCCTCTGATGCCATGGTTGTTCTGTGTCCTCTGATGACATTGATGGCTCTGTGTCCTCTGATGACATTGATGGCTCTGTGTCCTCTGATGACATTGGTGGTTCTCTGCCCTGTGATGACATTGATGGTTCTGTGTCCTCTGATGACATTGGTGGTTCTGTGTCCTCTGATGACATTAGTGGTTCTGTGTCCTCTGATGACATTGATGGTTCTGTGTCCTCTGATGACATTGGTGGCTCTGTGTCCTCTGGTGACATTGGTGGTTCTGTGTCCTCTGATGACATTGGTGGTTCTGTGTCCTCTGATGACATTGATGGTTCTGTGCCCTGTGATGACATTGGTGGTTCTGTGTCCTCTGATGACATTGGTGGCTCTGTGTCCTCTGATGACATTAGTGGTTCTGTGTCCTCTGATGACATTGGTGGCTCTGTGCCCTCTGATGACATTGGTAGCTCTGTGTCCTCTGATTACATTGGTGGTTCTGTGTCCTCTGATGCCACTGATGGCTCTGTGTCCTCTGATGACATTGGTGGTTCTGTGTCCTCTGATGACATTGGTGGTTCTGTGTCCTCTGATGACATTGATGGCTCTGTGTCCTCTGATGACATTGATGGTTCTGTGTCCTCTGATGACATTGGTGGTTCTGTGTCCTCTGATGACATTGGTGGTTCTGTGACCTCTGATGACATTGATGGCTCTGTGTCCTCTGATGACATTGGTGGCCCTGTGTGAGTGTAAACTTACATGGATGATATATATGAAATGTGTATGAAAAATTAACTGTTTTATGAAATCAGAGACAATCCTGCTCATGCTTACTACCTGCTCTCCTCTTGATCGAGGTTCATAGAAACTGTGTTGCCAAAAATGTATGAGCAAGAATTTGGGATATCTTGGCAGATCATATACCAAAATAGTTCTTCGTACAGCTTCTATTTTTTTCAGATGAAAAGCTGTCAATGCTGATTGTCACTATCAAATGCCGATTATCATTGCCAGTGGAACCTGAAATTGATACATCTAAGAAAATACTAGGTATAAAAAAAAACATGTTGAAATTAATACTTCTGTTGTTACATTGCATTGTATTGTAAATACTACTTCATAACACTTCCCTTGAGTCAGTGCAAGGGTATCTATGCCAGGATAACCACTAGTGCTCCTTTAAGTAACATTCCTGCGATATTTGTCCAGATGGCATTGCCCCTTTAATGTATACTGTCTGAGGTTCATCCAAGCATTACATAGATAACACAGGGTCTTAACTATATGCTGTTTTCTGCTTTAATGATTCTGGATGACATTAGCAGTGACAAGACAAATAGGCGGACTTTCGTGATGTCTGGTTTAGCATGGGCCACACAAACAATGACAAGCAGTAAAGGCGAGCCACCGTCAGGGACTGGTGCTCCAGAATAGAGCAATATACAGGATGTTTCTTCTGATAAACCTGACCCTCTGCCATATAGGAAATTAACACTGTGTAAGAACTGAGCATTCTCGAGGAAGAGTATTTACTGGAATTTGTCAGCGATTAGCAGGAAATTGACATGCCTTTGTATGTACTTTCCCAGAAATAGCCATGATGTATAAGAAATAACATGGATTAACCGAGATTAATAAGACTAGCTCCAACGGATTTGACACGATGCATATGAACAGACCTTGATAGACAACATGTGGGCCACTCACAACCCCTTATTGTAGCAACGTACACCACGCTATCTGATGATGTTATGGCCACGATGCACATGACGTCAGGGCTTCCAACCATCTGCGTCATGCTGATGCCATTGTGGTCAACGGTCATCAAAGGTTGTCAAGTTTTTCCTTTTAAGTGGTTCTGTTGCCTCCATTTCCATATTTACGTTCTTAGCCCTTGGGCATCAGCAGCTTTCCTGCCGATCTGTTAAGATGGTGGCATCGGAAATTTCCACCATACTTTCATCTGTTCCTTCTACTTCAATGTCATAGTTAGAAGGGTTTATGCTGCTGGTAGCAATGTTCCAGCAATATCACGAAGGGATGACTGAAATAGGTTTTACATATACCTATGTGAGGAATCAAACCCGGGCATTCAGCAAAACAGGCAAATGCTTTGACCACATGGCTATCCCGCTACCCCTTTCAAAATGTTTCACAAGTTGTGAGATATGAGAACTGAATGTACTGTACACCGCAGAACTGAGAATTCCCAGCAGTTCTGAGTCCTACCATATAGATCTAGATCTTAATGAATGTTACTATAATACCAATATCATGGCCTTTGTGTTGATAGGAAACAAATAGAAATGGTTGTTGATATGCGTGTTCTTCCTTGTGAAAGCAGCAGGACTGTGAGACAAATTCACAAATATACCTCCATAAATTCAAATAACCCTGCTTTGACGATGAGTTTATTGTGACATGAATGTGTGTGTTGGGCTGTAGACATCCTGGCGATGATGGATGGACATGAGCTCATGTGACAGTCTGTAGCAGCCAGCCTCATGGCTGTAGACAGGCCCCATTGTCTTGTCATGGATCTTGTTAGCATATTGTAGACATTTATTGGGCATGAGCTCATGGAGGGACAAAAGCTATAAGTGTTTTTTAGATGTCTTTGTTCTTGAGACAAGAAATATCTTCCTTGACAAAATGGCAGGATGCCACTTAACTAAAGCATGTACTGTCCCAGATATGAGTTACTCACAAAGGCACACCCCAGAAACTCCCCTGGAAGTCTACAAGCCCTTCACCAACAGATTCCTTTGACATTAGACAACATGACTAGGGATACTACCAAGCTGCATCCCTGTATATGCCTGTAGTATATCATCCTTGTTGAGACCAGTGATGGTCCCGGTTAGAATTGCTCTTCAGTAACCAATGCTTGTCGTAAGAGGCGACTAACGGGATCGGGTGGTCAGGCTCACTGACTTGGTTGATACATGTCATCGGTTCCCCATTGCGTAGATCGATGCTCATGCTGTTGATCACTGGATTGTCTGGTCCAGACTTGATTATTTACATACTGCTACCATATAGCTGGAATATTGCTGAGTGCGGCATAAAATTGAACTCACTCACTCACTCCTTGTTGACTACAGTAGGGATGCATGTATAGCCTGTATGGCTATCCCGCTACCCCTGTAGCCGCTATACCTATATATGGGGTTCAGTGTTGGACAAGGCATCAGTCAAGCCAAGACAACTGGAGCACTGTACATGCAGGTACAGTTTCCTGAAGTTGTTGCCGAGTGATCAGCTTTGATTCAGTGCTGCATTGAACAAAACATTGACTATAGCACAGGTATGGTGCTGACAAAGCAAGCAACATGATGAGGGCACACTGGAGGTTGAACCCAGGCCCATTCTGCACAGCAACGTGTTTCTTCTGACAACTTGACCACCAGTGCCTCCATGTAGACAAGAAGCGGTATCTAGAATGATTAGTAGGTGTTTCCCCCTGGCATAAGGTTCTGTTGTCAAGGTTCTAATGTGGACATATGATTTTCATATGTTTCACTTTGATTGGTGGTTATGTTACTACCCTACACCAACATGGGTACAATGTGTGAGGCCCATTTGTGGTGTACCTGCCATGATATTGCTGGAATATTGCTAAAAGCGGCGTCAAACTAAACTCACTCACTCCCTCCCTTCCCTACACCAGTGATTGTTAGATCCATGATCGATTGGAAAGAAATGATATTTAATATCAAAGTTTTGTTCTCAAGTGCCAATCATTCTTTTGATTTGCAAATAATTACACATAAACACATGAAAAATATTAAACCGATCCATTATTTTTATTAAAGCGTCATTGTAAAAACTGCTTTCCAAATGATGTGTTATTAAATATACATTCAAAGCTGATTATTGACCATGTACAATCCCCAAGCATAACAAATACTGCAATGGCAGTATTGAGCTCCGGCCCATGGAACAACATCAAAAGCAATGTGTAAGTCATCTCAAAAACCACCTCCCCTTAACACAGAACATGAACAAAGTAGTCCATATTTCTCTGTTTATCATACACCAATGCAGAAGTGGTTGAATTGCCTGGCATCTATAATCATTAAATTTCTTTTAATTTTAGTTTCTTCAGTTCATTTCAATCAATGAATCCAATGGAATCTTGATATGGTTTTAACGATTGCCCTCTTTACCATCTTCTCCTCACCTTGGGTACTCATTAGAATAAATGCAGTATGTGATTTCTTAAACTATAATAATATGGGGAAAATCATCCATATTTTCATGGCACACGAGTAGCATGCATAGAGATATATCAAGAGAGGACCACCAAAAACTTTGCCAGAAATACAAGTTTTGTTTCCCTAATCTAGTCCATATTTGTAAACATATGTTTACGTGGGTTGCTCCCCAGGTGGTTGTGAAGGTGAGGGTTGAGGTTGTCAGCAGTAGGTGTGCGTATGTGTATCAGTGTATATATACAGGGATGGTGAGGAGAGATGGGTGAGTCACTACTTGCATACATCACCCATGCTGCGGTCGGTCCGTCGCTGCCAGATGCTGCTTGGTGTTAGACTAGTGATGAGACTGTACTCTGGAAACAGCAGCTGACAAGCCTGTATAGAACTACAGGACAGTTCAGACTGGAAGCCCACTAGCACAACTCAGGCTATAGTCTTGTGGTTCTGTATAGCAAGGATATGTTTGGTTTCAAAATAATAGGCAGATACTCTCACACCATTTAATATACCTTTCACTCTATGTCTCTCAGAGGGAGGGGGTAGTAGGGTGGCCTAATGGTTGAAGCATCGGATCGTCTCAGAAGACGTATGTCTGATTCTAGTATGTTTGGTAAATAAATATATTTGATGGAAAAAAATGACTCTATTTGAATTGAAAAGGAACCCCAGTGAGATGGCTGATTCACATCCCAAATCTGAAGAAAACCTAGACTAGCCTTGTGTAGTGCTTTTGTATTACCGGTACTGAAAAAATTGGTGGAAGAGAAAGTAATATAGCACTGAAAGACAGACTAGGGTGTATGAAGCTGATTGTAGGTGTCCTCGGCTGTAGTTTGGGTGGAATATTGCTAAAAGAGGCATGAAACCTGATCACTCACTCACTCACTTATTCACTCACTCACTCAAACATGAAAATGTTGAGAATGTTCCCAATAGTCTGAATGTTTGATAGTTTGAGTTGTCAAAAAGGGGCCTTATGACTCCTCCCCATTTGTCGAATGTTGCAAAATAGGAATAATATCTTTGATTCTATTTGCATCAGTTAACAGTGCCTAGAGCAAATTAAGATATACTGAAATGAAATCACATGCAGAAACATAGTTAAAAACATGTATGGAAAATTTCAACATATCTTCACTTAATAAAAAGGGACGAAATGCGAAAGTAATATTTCAAATGCAGATTTGTTTACCCAGTGAGTATGGCACCAGGATCTCAAGCATCCAACTTCACCGTTCAGATTTATGGAGCAACTACATAAAAGTCTCAGACCTGCCAGAATATATTTGTATCTGTTCTTCCTGCTGATGTCTGTTCCCTCCCTCATCATCACCTGCGTGTTTACCTGGGTACAGTGTTACACCTGTTGATTGTTATCACCTGGCCTTTGTTCTGCATACACCCAACTATTACCTACCTGCTCTGTTTTGGCAGGAGGGGAGGTGAATTAGGATTTAATGTTGCTTTGATGATTATTTACAGGTAACTCCTAGAGCGTGCATGTATTTGCTGGTTGTTGTACTTGTCTGGAAGTTTTAGTGCCAGCCCACATGCTGCTATTTCATATACCCTGTTCAGATTATTCAAACTGCAGCCAGTCCTTTCAAATCTTCAAACTCATCATCAGAAAAAGAATGAAAGAAAAATAAGGTACTTATTTTTAAAATGTCTGAAAATCAGCAATTTAGTGAATTTTAGGTCTGAAACGATGCATCGAACTATCGATGGATTGCAATTGTTGAGCCTCCGATAGCAATTAATTGATGGTAGAAATGAAAAACTATCGATGCATTGATAGTATATGTGACTATTGATAGTTTAGTAATTGACTTCCTTTGATAAATTCACTCACAGATTCATTCACTTTGATTTTGATTTCTCCACCCCTATTACCTCTTGACCTGGGTTTCAAGTTTCTTGTCAGTTATTAAAAGAGACTGAAACTACTTCAGCTTGTTTCTATTTCCTAAAAACTATAGGCTACATTCATTTGGGAAATGACTTCAAATGAGACAAATCAAGGAGAGAAAAAACTATTGCAATACAATACTCGCCATTGCTATAGTTGTTTCTCCCTCAATAGGGGAATTTCCCAACATGACTTCTTACCATACACTTGTACTGTCATTGTCAGCATCTCCTTATACAGTTTGCATGGGCTAAAGTTACAATTCATACACTTTCAAATTTCTTTCAAAAATCTCTAAAATAGCCTTTTCAAGACATTTATAAACTTATGTGTACTCATTATTATACATCCGAAACAAGCTGACATGAGAAACGGTTTGTTCTTATTCAAATGGAGATCTCACACAACTTTCATAGTCAGTTCCTTAATGTTTTCTGTCACAAATGCACGCAATTATGCACACACATGCATGTGCACACACACACACTCAGAGGAAGCTCACCATTTCATTTAACATTTCTTTAAAAAAAAATTTATTAAGAAACCTGTTCATGTACATAAACATGCAGGAAGATTTGGTTTGCATGATTTGGCAAGATGTCTGATCAAGAGATTGGACTCCATGATCCATCCACTTCAGTAGTAGATATTCTGCTGTGTTAATGGCTTCATGTTGCCGAGTAGGACAGGACCTGCCGAATTAACACCAGGGAACAGGTACTTAGCCGAGGATCGGGAAGCACTTGACGGCTTTGAGATGTTGCATGAAAACCTTTTTGTACAAAATGATTTCCATTTGTTTATAAAGCTATTTGTTTTTAGTTGGTCTTTGAGTCACTTCCAAAGAACACTTTCATAAGTAAAGAGAGAAGGAAGCTTCATCAAATCTAAAGGAGGCTTATCAATAATCAAGAAATAATTGCTCTGGGTGCCATTATACAGAACATCTTCTTAGCCCTGTGATTGTCGTAAGCAGGGATTTACAGACAGGACACGAATTCCTGTGTCCTATACACTTAAAAATTGACAACGGAGGCAACAGAATTTATAAGCGCATCCACAGGGACGCAGAAAAAGTCCAAATACTTTTTGTAGAAATTCCAATCAAGTAATAATAAGTTATCACTGAGTTTGCAACCAGCTGGGTTATGGTATCATTTGCAATTTAATTACTGTAAGAATGTGATGATCATGATACACAATACAATAACAGTATTAATAATAATATTTAAGTGTCTGGGACCCACATCTTGTAGTCCAGGACCCCTGAAAATTAAGAATATGAGTCCCAGAGACCCTCCAATACAGGACTCCAGGTAAATCCCTGCATAAGTTTGTGGTAAGGTATTGGAGTTATGATCACTTCAACTCCAGATTGCTCTGACACTACAACAACAGTCAGGTCAATAACAATCAGGTGACCAAGCTGTAAAGGACACCATAAATTCAGAGTGGTGTCCCTTTGCTGTAACAGGATAGTGTATACATAGTAGCATTTTTCTGGATTCCCAAAGATTATAACTGTTGAATTCTTCCAGATAATGCTTGATGGTTTTCCAGCGATAATGTCTGGTGGTTTTTGGCAAATCACACACTATCAAGTGGCATTAAACAAACTCCTTACTAACCACTATTCATCCAAGTTTCAAATTTTCAGTAATAAAGCTTAATTCCTTTCAGGTTAAGGTCAGTCCAGTGTAAATATATGTATATACAAGACTGATAAAGAGTGAATCATATTTGATACTATCTTGCAGTATCAATAAAACATCCCACCAAACACTATGAGTGAGTGTGTGAGTTTGTGAGTGAGTTTGGTTTTATGCCACTTTTAGCAATATTCCAGCAATATCATGGCGGGGGGACACCAGAAATGGCCTTCACACATTGTACCCATGTGGGGAATCAAACCCGGGTCTTCGGCGTGACAAGCACACGCTTTAACCACTTGGCTAACACACGCACGCACGCACGTACACACACACACACACCCCAACACTATGATTGTAAAAAGACAGTTGGTATGTGATCATGGAGTTTCAAGTCAGTAATTGTGCGTATAAATTCCATTGAGAAGTTTATATCCTTAGTACATTCCAGCTTGGGCTAATTTCCCCCTCACCTGGCGGTCAGTGTCTGTGAGACTGACCATCTGACAACACTAACAGGTGCCCTTCTCAATACAAGGCTGACTCACTCCATGTACATGTAGATAGTTCTTATTGAATCTTGGCTCATTCTTGAAGTGATTGTGTTGTTATGACAACCATAAGATGTTGGAGAAATAGTTACATTAGTAGTAAACTGTAAAACGTGGAACCCTGTGGATAGAATGGTTCCTGGGTATTTGGTTTGCTTTTGTATCAAGGAATTCTGCCTAGCTGCCTGACTAATGGGCCTTTACAATACATTGTGACTGGCCCTGTGTTCTGACTGGCCCTGTGGCTGAAGTTTCTACCCAGACAGTGGGAGGTTGGGGGCTCAATCCCCAGTCACATCATAGCCAAAGGCGACTAACGGGATCGGGTGGCCAGGCTCGCTGACTTGGTTGACACGTCATCGGTTCCCAATTACGCAGTTCAATGTTCATGCTGTTGATCACTGGATTGTCTGACTCAAATATTTACAGACCACCGCCATATAGCTGGAATATTGCTGAGTGTGGTGTAAAACTAAACTCACTCACTGACTCTGACTGATAGCCAAAGACATTAGGAGATGGTACTTGCTGTTGCCCTGTCTGGAGTCAGTATGCAGGGTCTGTGTCACTGTGTGGGGTATTCATGTTAAACTACAGCAAGGTGTCTCAGTGGGCTAGCACTATTATCCAGACTAACACATCACAGGCCTGATAGCATGCAGTAATATTTAAGTGCAATAATCTTGAACACAACATTAAACCCATTTCAACTTGCCTACTGTACATCGTAACATGGCTGCCTCAGGACCATTACGATACACAAGAGTCATCTGGGGTTTGTCAAAAGCGGCTCAGATACTCATTCACAGACTCTAAGGTACCTATACAGGAGGCCATTGAGATCCAGGAGTTTAGTATGAACTCAGTTCCAGACTTGTTAAAGAGTTAGGCTAGGTTTTTAAATTGGTGTCACAGTGATAAACTGCCCTTGGCTTTCCTTGCAGTGACTAGTAGGCATTAATTAGTGCCCAAAGTCCCCCTTTAAGTATGAATTACTATCAGTCACCAAAATTCAGTTCGTTGTATGGGAGGGTTTTATCAGTCCTTAAAGAGCCTCTCTATTAGTGAGAACAATAGCTCACTCATAATCGTGTAAATAAATATTTTCTGCTGGATGCTTTTTTGTGCTGCTTACACTTCTCACAGAAGTGAGAAAACAGCTGTGAAATTACCTAATGAAGGTTATCTGTCATTTTATTTCTGCAAATTATTCCCCACACCTGTTAAACAAGGACTGACACATTAGCTTTCCCCAAGTGGCCCAACAGTCACCTGATTATTACTTGTGTTTTTATGGAGTCTCAACATGGTTGCAGAGCATAGTCGAGCCAAAAACAGGCAGCAGGTGCTTGTTAGCACACTGGAGTTGACTGCATGTTCATTAGATATTTTGTAGCTTGTTGGAACTTTCTGTATGATCTGTGGCAACAAAAACAGCATCTATATTAGAGCTGTATTTTCTGGTAGAGTTAGGATTTGGAGGAACAGGTGCTTGTTAAGAAGTGGTGTGTTCTACATGTTATGTTTTATGAGGGTCCCACAGATTCAAAATATCTTGGGAAGGCATGACACATATTTTGAAACCCTTCAGATTTGTTGTCAGTTTTTGTCTCACATGAAAACCAGCTGTTCTTTATGCTGAACAGTGTGCATGGATATGTTTCTAGCTGTGCATATGTACGTCAAGACAATCAGCAAGACAATCATCAAGACAATGCTGCTCAAATGCAGTTTATTTGCTACCCTAAAAGTGGATCTGTGTGGTTTGCAATCATTCTCAACTCCCTTGGGAGAATGCAAGCCAAGCTACCTTACCACCTCACTTAAAGGTGACACATATGAACTAAGTCACTTGGCTGGTTAGACACCGTAAAGTTTTGACTTTTGTGGTTTGTGTATGTTTTCATGGGCGGAGGCTCCATCAGATTCACTTCGCAGAGACTTGAGCTAGAATATCGCCCCCTTGCTGCTCGTTGCTCAACAAAGTAATCTTAGTACTACAACCATCATAGGTGTTAGAATAGGGGCGATACTATTGGTGTACCACTGTTGTCGCTTTGTTGAATGGGACCATGTTGTCAGATTTCCACAATTTCCTGAACAGAGTAATGTCCCTTTTTGTGTGGTAGATAGCTTTGGTTGTGGGATTCAAATGCTGATTATGTTTCAAGTGATCTCCACAATTCTCGCTGGTTTCCCAAACGGTCAAACATCTAAGATGTGCCTCACTTTGAGTTTCCCTCCAACATACGATGACACTGCTTTATATGTTGGAGTATTGCTAAAAGTAGAGTAAAACCCAGCTCATTCATTCCTACAACAGGACAAATGAATCAATTGCTGAATATTATCCGCTACACCAAAATGTAGGTACCAATGACCTACATACAACAGGTCTCTTGCCTCCTTTACCTCAGTCATAACAAACAGAGTACCCCTCTTTGGACCCTCACAGAAAGATACATGTCATGAAGTTAGGCAATAACTTGATAGCTTGGATTACATTATCAAATAGCAGTCAGTTTTCTTATCCCAAGTTTTAGATTAATGGCGAGGATCAAGTATTCCAGCTCAAGGATACAAGTGATAAAATAGGATATGTTTCATACATCATTTTTTCGGAGAAAAAGAATGAAATGCTATGAAGTTTGGAAGAAATTCATGATCAAAACATCCTGCGATAAGTTTTCAGTTAATTGAAAAACCTGATAAGTCCACTGACATTAGTGTGAGCAGTCATCCTATATGGCCAAGCAGTCTCCATGACAACCAAATACTGAAGCGTTTTGCATTTGTTTTGTGCTGTTTACAACACTATCAACAATATACGAGCTACAGGACAATAGCCTGTCAATAACTGACTCTGTATACCAGAAAACCAATGATGGACATCATGAGCAACAACGTATACCATCAATCAAATCACTTGGCCTGACCATCCAATCCACTAACTTATATAAATTATCAAGCCACTGATTCAACCCAATGTGTCCCACTGTAGTCACCCCTTGTGACTTCTGCAGGGTGCTGGGGGCACACACTGCCCTGGGTGGTAGAGGTTCCTGTCCTGGTGGCACAGTGGATCAGGTGGTCAACCTCAGGGACTTACACCATGGTGTCCTTTCACCCCAGCAGCAGGAACGGCCACTCAGTTGGTGTTTTTATAGCTCATGCCTGTTGAGGGTGGCTCATGCTGAACTTCACTGGCATATACATGCTCGTAAAGTTTTTTATTATAATTAGTTATTTACAAAGCACTTTCCAGTCCTTAGAGGAAAACAGTTCAGTTATATGCTTATCAAAAAAAAAAAATGTATGTTTTCAAAAAAAAATGTCTGACAGTTCCTAATTGTTTTTGAGGTTGTATTGAAGTGAATTCCAAAGTACTGGACCAGCTGTTGAGGTGGTTCTGTCACCAAAGGAGCTGGTATGGGATTTCCATTAGACAACAAATGTTGGCAGCTGGATTGTAAAGAAGAGATAGAACTTGATCTTTTATAAGATGACAGATGTAACATGGAAGTATTCTGTACCACACATCCTCTTGGCGAACACTTGTTTCTCAGTTCTGACAACTCCCTACACACGTCAACTATATCTGCAGTCACCGGCTGCAGTGCCATGTCTATGTCACCTGAGATGGTCGTGGTGACAGTGATTGTGTTTTGTCTGTTGTAAACACAGAGACATGCCCTCGAGCAAGACTTTCACATCAAACACAGGATTTGTTTTTGACAATTCATTATATTACATAACAACCTGTAGGTCATTTTGGTGGTGGTGTGCGTGTTATCGGCAGAGTGTCTGGATGCTGATTGCGATGCGTGACAGATGATGCACGATCCTCGTCTGTTGTGATGTCAGGACACCAGGAAGTCTGTAGGATGCTGGCAGCGGGATAGGTCAGAGGTACTGCAATTGATTCATTCTGGTTTCACCCTAACTACAGCCAAGCGCGCTATCATGTTCATAGGGTTTAATGTTTGTTTAAGTATCTTCTAGTATATCACAAAAGGATGTGTCTTTTTTGCTGATGTTTAAGCGTAGTAGACAAGCTGTCTTGCCTGGAGTCTAGGCATTTTGTCAGAATCTGTAGTATCATTGCTTCTCTGGTATATCATTTTAGTATATGTTTTTCAATTTTACACATGGCACAAATTGTATTAAAAAAATTGTTTCATATCTCCAACATTTTCAAGACAACAGCATGTTTTTTTACATTTTGCATGCGCACTAGTAACTAAGTGACCCTAACACTCTGACTATCAATGGTCTGTTTTGAAGAATGGGACTGTTTGCCTGGTGGAACAAGGCCCAGGATTGATGCCTTTTTCTTATCAAGACTTCTGGACATAGTTTTGTTCATTTTCAAGCAAGTTGATTATTTGCGGACCACTGTCAGATAGTCTGAAACATGCTGAATATGATGTTTAATAATAAACAAAACCATTATGTTGCTATTGTACTCCCTGTCGACCTAACGGCATGTTGGATTGGTGGACTGGATACAACCGGATATATGTCATACACATTCATGTACTTCAGTTTGGGGTGATGCTGTAGGCATATTCAAAGGGCAGAGTTTGGAAGTTAACAAGGTTTAGTGAGACCAGTATCATTGAAGGAAAATAACAATTAATTCTGACCCTCATTCAGTGTCAAGGGATATTGGTGACTTTTGTCATCTTGTTGGTGTAGTGTTCATGTTAGCAAGGAGTATAAAGGGTTAATATTATGAGCAAATCTGGCACTATGCTGGGTTAACATCATGCTCAAAGCCAAGGACTATGAAGGGTTCATTTCATGAACAAAGCAAGCACAAAAGGATTAACTTCATGAACAGAGATATAGACTATGAAGGGTTAACTTCATGAACAAAACTATAAGGATCATGAAAGGTTAACTTCAGGAAAAAAGCTAACGACTACATAGGGTTTACTTTATGAACAAAGCTGAGGACTATATAGGGTTTACTTCATGAACAAAGCTAAGGACAATGGAGGGTTAAGGTCGTGAACAAAGCTAAGGACTATGGAGGGTTAATGTCATGAACAAAGCTAAGGACAATGGAGGGTTAATGTAATGAACAAAGCTAAGGACAATGGAGGGTTAATGACATGAACAAAGCTAAGGACAATGGAGGGTTAATGTAATGAACAAAGCTAAGGACTATGGAGGGTTAATGTAATAAACAAAACAAATGGAGGGTTAATGACATGAACAAAGCTAAGGGACATGAACAAATAAGGACAATGGAGGGTTAATGTCATGAACAAAGCTAAGGACAATGGAGGGTAAATGTCATGAACAAAGCTAAGGACAATGGAGGGTTAAGGTCATGAACAAAGCTAAGGACAATGGAGGGTGAATGTCATGAACAAAGCTAAGGACAATGGAGGGTTAATGTCATGAACAAAGCTAAGGACAATGGAGGGTTAATGTCATGAACAAAGCTGAGGACTGTAAAGGGTTAATGTAATGAACAAAGCTAAGGACTATGAAGGGTTAATGTCATGAACAGACAAGTACTATAAAGTGTTAAATTCATGAGCAAAGCTAAGGACATTGAACAGTTAACAGCATGGACAAAGAAAGCTCTATGAAGGTTTAACTTAACAGACCAAACTTAGGATAATGAACGGTACCATCATGAATAATGCAAGCGTTATTAAGGTTAACTTCATGAACGAAGTCAAGTATTATGAAGGGTACACATCATGAGCAAAGCTAAGGACTATGAAAGGTTAACTTCAGGAACAAAGCTAAGGACTATGAAGGGTTAACTTCAGGAACAAAGCTAAAGACTATGAAAGGTTAACTTCAGGAACAAAGCCAAGGACTATGAAAGGTTAACTTCAGGAACAAAGCTAAAGACTGTGAAAGGTTAACTTCAGGAACAAAGCTAAGACTATGAAAGGTTAACTTCAGGAACAAAGCTAAAGACTATGAAAGGTTAACTTCAGGAACAAAGCCAAGGACTATGAAAGGTTAACTTCAGGAACAAAGCTAAGACTATGAAAGGTTAACTTCAGGAACAAAGCTAAGGACTATGAAAGGTTAACTTCAGGAACAAAGCTAAAGACTATGAAAGGTTAACTTCAGGAACAAAGCTAAAGACTGTGAAAGGTTCACTTCAGGAACAAAGCTAAGACTATGAAAGGTTAACTTCAGGTAAAAAGCTAAGACTATGAAAAGTTAACTTCAGGAACAAAGCTAAAGACTATGAAAGGTTAGCTTCAGGAACAAAGCTAAGACTATGAAGGGTTAACTTCAGGAACAAAGCCTACACAAGGTGTCAGGTTTATTATGCCTCACAAAATCTGATCCCAAATCCAATGAACATCAATCTCAGTCCAATCGTGGAGGAGAAGAGGTCATTGATCCCCATGATGTAACCACACTTTACATCTTGGGCCACGTGAGACTCGATCCATGAAGCATGTGTGACCATAATGACCGGATAGACAGTTGCATCATGGGTGATCGATGGTGCCATTTCTGTCATCAGGAACACCAAAAGAATTCGTGAGGAGACAGCTTTCATCCTGGACGAGGCATTATTATAAATCGATAAGATCCTTTCTGTTTATCTCTGAGCATGCATAAAAATTTGAAGGGAACTAGCATGTCGTGCAGACATTACATAACTCCAATCAATACACTGTTGAGATTCCTGACATTAAGATCAGTGGTGGGGATAATAATACAGATTGACAGCGAGATTGTGGATTCAGTGCTATTATCTCCTGATCGGGATATAAACGTTTTTGTGCATATCTGCTGACAAAGTAAATATGCTCACATCTCTATGAATAAAGGGCAAAAGTTAAAGAAAATTGGTTGTATTTGTGTCAGTCTGACATGTCAGGTATAGAAAATTACACCTGCTTTAAGTAGATCCGCCTGAGGCTGCCAGGATCATGTTGCCAGAACTAGTTGTGTAGTAAATATTTCAATGACTATGACATTTGAAAGAGATAATTGGTCACCAAAATGAGAAGTTTTTTGTTTGATGGCGCAGATTTCAGGGAGATAGTATTTCTTTGATCCTGTCACAAATGATTTCTGTATTTACAATCTAGCACAAAAAATCAATTAAGAGATTAAAAAAACTAGTCTTTAACAAATTACAACTTGAAAAACATGTATTGAGTAGTAGTTAATGATAACCACTGCCAAGAGACAAGAATGAATAACTTAACAGAGATAAATACAAGACAAATCTTATGGATAACAACTTCTTGATTTATTTTTCACAACGTTTCTGGGCTAGTTCTTGCCCCTTCTTCAGGTGGATAATGGTGAGAGTGAACAGTACAGTATATATATAGATGTACAGGAAGCCAGATATGTAAATTGAGTATATACAAGGGAAGAAGGAGGTATAATTAAGTATGTACAAACAATGCAGTGAGATAAACGGTTTACTCCCATAAGAACTACATCCCATTTGAACTACATCCCAAATTAACTACAGGGATTAATTAGGGATTCATTATCTGAGTAGAGGCACCCCCATGGCATGTAATGAGCACAGCCCATCAGCTCTCCCAGAAGAACTACATGCTTAAAATCCTATTGACCAGTAATTATGTTGTTGTAAAGGTAATAACCAGAAAGTAAAGGACAAGAGAGAAGGGTATGCTTTAGTTAGTGAATGTTCTTGTATTCATATGATAGAAACAAACAAGCCAAGCTTAGTATATTAGAGTAAAGGTAAAGGTATATAGAAGTAAAGGTGAAATACAAACGAAACTCCAGACTTTATCTGCACAAAATCTTTTCGCTGTTCAACGGCTCTTCATGTGTACAATGAAAACTAAGTGTCGTCATAGGTGACGCATAACGGTAGTAGCTATGCTGCATCATACGTATGACGTTACAGTTAGTGACAATAGGTAATATGTAATAGATATATAACACATATCTTCTTAGGGAGTTGAAAATGCTGTTCATAAAGCAGTAAAAGTCCCAAGAGTCCCATGAAAACAAGAAACAAATACAGAGATGGACATTCTTCCATTTGTTAATACCTACAGTCCTAATAACTGTACAATTATGCCCATTATAAAAGCAAATCTTCCAATTTTGTATAAAAGTAATGCTATGAAAAACGGTTTATCAGTCAGTGTAACAAAATGTCAAGCACCTCGATACGGAACTTGTTCAATCATAACTGAAGACTGCAAATTTACATTTTGTGAAGGCAAACTATTTACTATCAAAACCAACATGAACTGCCGCAGCTAAAACATTATATATGTTTTATTTGTTTTGTGCAAATCCATTAAGCAGATGCGGCTGACAGCATGTAGTTAATCTGTGCACTGGACCATAACATGTGTTGTTTTAAGCTGTAGTTCTTATGGGATGTAGTTCTTATGGGAGGACACCAAGTCATGCCTACCATTTTGTTTAATTATATGAAACTTTTAGACAAGTTTACAATGGCCTAAGGGCATGACTTTTAATAAAAGAGATGTGACTTGGCATTGGAGGAACTTACATGATATGTTTTTGGACACTATCAGATGTTGTTCCATGTTACTGAAATCTACCCATTTGTTTCCAGACGGTTACTGCAGATGTTGTTCCATGTTACTGAAATCTACCCATTTGTTTCCAGACGGTTACTGCAGATGTTGTTCCATGTTACTGAAATCTACCCATTTGTTTCCAGACGGTTACTGCAGATGTTGTTCCATGTTACTGAAATCTACCCATTTGTTTCCAGACGGTTACTGCAGATGTTGTTCCATGTTTCTGAAATCTACCCATTTGTTTCCAGACGGTTACTGCAGATGTTGTTCCATGTTACTGAAATCTACCCATTTGTTTCCAGACGGTTACTGCAGATGTTGTTCCATGTTACTGAAATCTACCCATTTGTTTCCAGACGGTTACTGCAGATGTTGTTCCATGTTACTGAAATTCACCCATTTGTTTCCAGACGGTTACTGCAGATGTTGTTCCATGTTACTGAAATCTCCACCCATTTGTTTCCAGACGGTTACTGCAGATGTTGTTCCATGTTACTGAAATCTACCCATTTGTTTCCAGACGGTTACTGCAGATGTTGTTCCATGTTACTGAAATCTACCCATTTGTTTCCAGACGGTTACTGCAGATGTTGTTCCATGTTACTGAAATTCACCCATTTGTTTCCAGACGGTTACTGCAGATGTTGTTCCATGTTTCTGAAATCTACCCATTTGTTTCCAGACGGTTACTGCAGATGTTGTTCCATGTTACTGAAATCTACCCATTTGTTTCCAGACGGTTACTGCAGATGTTGTTCCAGGTTACTGAAATCTACCCATTTGTTTCCAGACGGTTACTGCAGATGTTGTTCCATGTTACTGAAATCTACCCATTTGTTTCCAGACGGTTACTGCAGATGTTGTTCCATGTTACTGAAATCTACCCATTTGTTTCCAGACGGTTACTGCAGATGTTGTTCCATGTTACTGAAATCTACCCATTTGTTTCCAGACGGTTACTGCAGATGTTGTTCCATGTTACTGAAATCTACCCATTTGTTTCCAGACGGTTACTGCAGATGTTGTTCCATGTTACTGAAATCTACCCATTTGTTTCCAGACGGTTACTGCAGATGTTGTTCCAGGTTACTGAAATCTACCCATTTGTTTCCAGACGGTTACTGCAGATGTTGTTCCATGTTACTGAAATCTACCCATTTGTTTCCAGACGGTTACTGCAGATGTTGTTCCATGTTACTGAAATCTACCCATTTGTTTCCAGACGGTTACTGCAGATGTTGTTCCATGTTACTGAAATCTACCCATTTGTTTCCAGACGGTTACTGCAGATGTTGTTCCATGTTACTGAAATCTACCCATTTGTTTCCAGACGGTTACTGCAGATGTTGTTCCATGTTACTGAAATCTACCCATTTGTTTCCAGACGGTTACTGCAGATGTTGTTCCATGTTACTGAAATCTACCCATTTGTTTCCAGACGGTTACTGCAGATGTTGTTCCATGTTACCTGAAATCTACCCATTTGTTTCCAGACGGTTACTGCAGATGTTGTTCCATGTTACTGAAATCTACCCATTTGTTTCCAGACGGTTACTGCAGATGTTGTTCCATGTTACTGAAATCTACCCATTTGTTTCCAGACGGTTACTGCAGATGTTGTTCCATGTTTCTGAAATCTACCCATTTGTTTCCAGACGGTTACTGCAGATGTTGTTCCATGTTACTGAAATCTACCCATTTGTTTCCAGACGGTTACTGCAGATGTTGTTCCATGTTACTGAAATCTACCCATTTGTTTCCAGACGGTTACTGCAGATGTTGTTCCATGTTACTGAAATCTACCCATTTGTTTCCAGACGGTTACTGCAGATGTTGTTCCATGTTACTGAAATCTACCCATTTGTTTCCAGACGGTTACTGCAGATGTTGTTCCATGTTACTGAAATCTACCCATTTGTTTCCAGACGGTTACTGCAGATGTTGTTCCATGTTACTGAAATCTACCCATTTGTTTCCAGACGGTTACTGCAGATGTTGTTCCATGTTACTGAAATCTACCCATTTGTTTCCAGACGGTTACTGCAGATGTTGTTCCATGTTACTGAAATCTACCCATTTGTTTCCAGACGGTTACTGCAGATGTTGTTCCATGTTACTGAAATCTACCCATTTGTTTCCAGACGGTTACTGCAGATGTTGTTCCATGTTACTGAAATCTACCCATTTGTTTCCAGACGGTTACTGCAGATGTTGTTCCATGTTACTGAAATCTACCCATTTGTTTCCAGACGGTTACTGCAGATGTTGTTCCATGTTACTGAAATCTACCCATTTGTTTCCAGACGGTTACTGCAGATGTTGTTCCATGTTACTGAAATCTACCCATTTGTTTCCAGACGGTTACTGCAGATGTTGTTCCATGTTACTGAAATTCACCCATTTGTTTCCAGACGGTTACTGCAGATGTTGTTCCATGTTACTGAAATCTACCCATTTGTTTCCAGACGGTTACTGCAGATGTTGTTCCATGTTACTGAAATCTACCCATTTGTTTCCAGACGGTTACTGCAGATGTTGTTCCATGTTACTAAAATCTACCCATTTGTTTCCAGACGGTTACTACAGATGGGGGTATTCAACGCGGAACTCTACAACAATCTGGGGTTGTGCTGCTTCTATGCCCAGCAGTATGACATGACACTCACATGTTTTGAACGAGCACTCTCATTGGCTGATGACCAGACACTTGGGGATATTTGGTTCAACATCGGTCATGTGGCACTGGTAAGACAATTGTAATCAGTTAAACACTATTGCTGGACAAATTTGTTTCTCATTTAATAGACGTTAAACTAAAATTTGCAAATGTTATAAAAAAGTCACTAATGATATTTTTTTTGTAAACTTAAATTTGTTGCATTATTCATATGTATATGGCGTTTTCAGATGTTTAAAACCTAGACCTAGTAACTTTAAACAAACTTACTTAGGGGACATGACCCTGCTGGGTACTGGAGATGTTTACCAACCATGCTGTATCATGACTGAGAAATCATTAACTGATTTATATCCCCCTGACAGTGTAAGTTATCACAGCTAGGGTGGTGTTTATGTACAATATACCTCGTCTATTTCACACATCAACCGCCTTGACAGAGCGTCTATTACAGGTGGTGATATGACACTCCAGGTAATGTGATTGGTCTGTGATGCGTATCACATGGTTATTGACCAGTCTTGACCTGTCATTACCCTCTGTGAAATAAACATGATTTACGATCTTTGAAATGTGTGTTTACGTACTGTAATGAGTTTCATGGACACATAATATTGTGTCCTATGTGCTCATTTGGAAGGAAATCAAGATAAATTCAATAGTCAAGGGGAATATTAAGGCAAACTGTCAGAAATTTAAAGTCTTGTGTAGGAGATAGGTACATGGAATCTCAGCAGATGATATTTTAGGACAAGCAAATGATTCACACATAATCCATCCCAGTGAAGTCTGTATATTTCAGGCCAGATATATTTGGGTGGGGGTATTGTATGGGATGGAGAAAAGACCGGATCCCACATTTCAGTACTTAGTAAGTGTCCATGCTGATTATCAAACATGTTATCAGATATCATTGTTAAACAAACAAGCACAATAGTCTTACTAATAATTTAGTGGAAGTTTTTAAAGTGAATATTTCAATACAATTTAGGGTTTTGAAATATAAAAATGAATTTATAACTTTCTCCATTTTGAAATGTAATGAAATATGAAAATTAATTAGATATTGATATTACTTCATTTGTGATGACAAAATGAAGGGAATTCCATGGGAACAGGACTGACGTGTGACATGTAATATGAAAATGAAATGTTGTCAACAACCCATGAAATATACAAGTAATCAACAACACATGAAATATACAGGTTATTGACCTGCAATGAATTATACAGGTTATTGACATGCAATGAAATATACAAGACATCAACAACCCTGAACTTTACTAACCACAGGGCAGAAGCCTGACCCCTGATCAATAACGTGTAATTACGAGGTGTAATGTATAGGTTGACGGCAGGTCTTGACTTCATCCCCGTTGTCCACACTCTGAGATCAGTGATGACTGCCACTCAGACATCGTCCACCGTAACAGCAGTCCTAAAGGCCATCCGGCTGAAGCTGTCATTGACTGTTGTAATTGATCACTGTGGTAGAGGGGTATACCTAGACCTTGAGGATGGGAGATCAAATGGATGATAATCTGATTAACGTGATGTGTTCATGATGATGTTCATGTTATATTGTCTTCTAATACAAGCAATTTTGTATAAAGGTGATGATTACTTGTGTCAAAGATCAACCAGTATATATTCTCTACAGACAATTTTTTTAAATGCTCTTGTAATATACAAATGATGGTGTTTTGTAGCAGAATCTGCAAACCAGAAGAAATCTGAATATATTTTCTGGTGAAATAATACTTTCAGGTACAATTTCTTCATTGCATTAAAATTATTTTCAGCTCTATCTGTTGAGATATCTCTTAACCGAATCACTGGTATAATCTTAACCGAATCATTGGTATAATCATAACGGAATCATTGGTATGATCATAACTGAATCACTGGTATGATCATAACCGAATCACTGGTATGATCATAACCGAATCACTGGTATGATCATAATCAAATCACTGGTATGATCATAACCGAATCACTGGTATGATCATAACCGAATCACTGGTATGATCATAACCGAATCATAAGTGATGAAATGTATGTACATTGACTACAAGATCCTTAAACTTGCTTATCAGTCCAATGATGGTAGCGCACCGATTTATCTTCAAGAACTCCCCTCTCCTTACATGCCAACAAGAACTCTGCATTCATCCTCCTCTTATCTGTACTGTGTACTAAAGTGAAACCTCAAATCATTTGGATACAAGTCTTACTAGAACATGGCATCGGTCAAATGGAATTCCCTCCCTGATGAACTTAAGCTGTCTCCAACCCTTGAAAACTTTAAGTGTCATCTCTTAACCTTTCTCTACAAAATGTTCTATATCAATGGACTTCATAAATGCCTTATTGATTGTTAGCGCTATGAGCATAGCGTGGAATTTGGCGCTATATAAATGGACACATTATTATTCTCCCTGCCGTGCGTTTAGCGAATTGGAATATCTTAAGAACCGTTTACTAGATTCTTTTCATATTTGGTACCTAGGTTCATCACAGTATATATAGGGGCGGTGGGGTAGCCTAATGGTTAAAACGTTGGCTCGTCACGCCGAAGACCCGGGTTCGAATCCCCACATGGGCACAATGCCGTGATGTTGCTGGAATATTGCTAAAAGCGGCGTAAAACCAAACTCAGTCAGTCAGTCCGTCAGTCATCACAGTATAAGAAAGTTCCAAGTCAGGTTTGGTGACCTTGGCCTTCATTTCAAGGTCACAAGGGGGCTTTAACATTTTATCTGCATGTTAAGCTATCTCAAGAACCATTAACTGGATTTTCTTCATATTCAATACAAAGCTTTATCTAGGGAAGGCGCAGGGCCCAGTCGATTTTGGTGACCTTCACATAATTTTCAAGGTCATGGCTACACTTTGAAGATTTCAGCATGTTAACCTGCATGTTACGCTATCTCAAGAACCGTTCCCTGAATTTTCTTCATCTTCAACACCAAGCTTTATCTTGGGAAGGCGCAGGGCCCAGTCGATTTTAGTGACCTTCACATAATTGTCAAGGTCATGGCGACATTTTGAAGATTTCAGCATGTTAACCTGCATGTTACGCTATCTCAAGAACCGTTCACTGGATTTTCTTCATTTTTGACACCAAGCATTATCTAGGGAAGGCCCAGTGCCCAGTCAATTTTGGTGACCTTCACATAATTTTCAGGGTCACGATGACACTTTGAAGATTTCAGCATGTTAACCTGAATTGTCAACCAGATATATCAAGAACAGTGCGCTGGATTTTCTTCATAGACTTTCAAGACTTCCCTTGAATGTTTTTCAATAAGCGATTTCTTTAGTACTATTTTTGCATATTTCATACACTATGACATTCATGTCAAGGTCAAAGTCAGTCTGGAAAATATGTGTGTGTTTGAACAACTAAAGATCAACATATCAAGAGAGGTTGACTGTTCATGTTTTTGTTGACATTTAACTTCATCTTAAACTTTCATTACTTTATAAGAAAGATTTGATAATTTGCGGCGGGGGATTATGTGACCTTAGTGACAATACTTGTTTATTACTACGTCTCACTGTTGTTTTGGCTTAGTGTACGAGACAATTACACATGGTAATCTGAACTTATGTTTGGAATAAAAAGCCCTATCATAAATCATCATGTTTCAAACTTTGAATATCTTGAAGGACCATAGTATGACCTAAACTTGTCCAGGACATGGAATTTGGCTTGTTGTATTATAAAGATCTTATTCAGTTAGCCAATCTATAAGAGCATCACCTTCTCTGAGAGAAGATATGTTAATAGCACCATGAAGCTGCAATGGTTAGTGATATCAGAGGGTGTCATACTATGGACTTCTTCCATATGGCCTTGGAAGAATTCTGTTGGCATATGTTAGAAGTGCAAGGGTCACAAGAGGACAAATAAACTTTCACAATTTCATGTTATTGGTGACACAGACCCAGTACATTGCCATCCTGTCAGTTATACTGTATGTGTGTATGACAGGGTATCAGTGACATGAACTATACTGTATGTGTGTATGACAGGGTATCAGTGACATGAACTATACTGTATGTGTGTATGACAGGGTATCAGTGACATGAATATACTGTATGTGTATGACGAGGTACTGATGACACAAACTATACTGTATCATACTATGTGTGTATGACATTGTATCGGTGACATGAACTATACTGTATGTGTGTATGACATGGTACTGATGACACGACTATACTGTATGTGTGTATGACAGGGTATCGGTGACATGAACTATACTGTATGTGTGTATGACAGGGTACTGATGACATAAACTATACTGTATGTGTGTATGGCAGGGTATCGGTGACATGATTTTAATGTATGTATTTGACAGGGTACTGATGACATGAACTATACTGTATGTGTGTATGACAGGGTATCAATGACATGAACTATACTGTATGTGTGTATGACAGGGTATCGGTGACATGAACTATACTGTATGTGTGTATAACAGGGTATCGGTGACATGAATATACTGTATGGGTATGACAGGGTACTGATGACATGAACTATACTGTATGTATGTATGACAGGGTATCAATGACATGAACTATACTGTATGTGTGTATGACAGGGTATCGGTGACATGAACTATACTGTATGTGTATGACAGGGTACTGATGACATGAACTATACTGTATGTATGTATGACAGGGTATCAATGACATGAACTATACTGTATGTGTGTATAACAGGGTATCGGTCACATGAATATACTGTATGTGTATGACAGGGTACTGATGACATGAACTATACTGTATGTATGTATGACAGGGTATCAATGACATGAACTATACTGTATGTGTGTATGACAGGGTATCGGTGACATGAACTATACTGTATGTGTGTATAACAGGGTATCGGTGACATGAATATACTGTATGTGTATGACAGGGTACTGATGACATGAACTATACTGTATGTGTGTATGACAGGGTATCGGTGACATGAACTATACTGTATGTGTGTATAACAGGGTATCGGTGACATGAATATACTGTATGTGTATGACAGGGTACTGATGACATGAACTATACTGTATGTGTGTATGACAGGGTATCGGTGACATGAACTATACTGTATGTGTGTATGACAGGGTATCAGTGGCATGAACTGTACTGTATCTGTGTATGACAGGGTATCCGTGACATGAACTATACTGCATGTGTGTATGACACGGTAACTCTGACATGAACTATCAGAGGTACAGATAAGCTGCGTATTTGCGTAAATTATGCAAATATTTATATGAAAACTCAATTCCTATTAAGTCTATTGTGTACAAGTATGCTTGAAGTTTTGAAAGTACTCAATAAGTTTGATCTTACATGCGTACACACATAAATGTCACATTTTAGCTTGCGTACCAGTGGTTAGATAAAATAACTGAGGTATATTGAGATGTTTTATTTCAACACGTGAACTTGGCTACTTGCAGTATTTCTTATCGTTTCTCATATTACAAATCAAATATGAATAGCAAACATGTAAACCAACATTTAAACTTTATTTTTTTAATACAAATTTATGGAAAATGGCAAAATACCCAATTGAGTAGGATTGAGGTGGGTACAATATATTTGGTTACTCAAACGTAACTTAGGATACCCAATTGAGATGAACACAAGCGAGTTCATAACTCAATGACCCAAAAAGTTATTTGTAGCTCTGAACTATCCTGTATACGTGTATTGCAGGGTATCGGTGACATGAACCTGGCCTACCAGTGTTTCCGGATGGCTCTCGCCAGCAACAATGACCATGCTGAGGCTTACAACAACCTGGGTGTTCTGGAACTCCGACGTGGACACATAGAGCAGGTAGGTACTGATGACATGGTGTTCAAGGTGTCATTTTGTTCTAATGTTGAAGATATGTGGTGTCCTAATGCTACATATGTCAGGGTGTCCTCAATTTGACGGTGTTATGGTGTCTTAACCATGAGGATATCATTGTGTCCTCATGTCGAAGATGTCATTGTGTCATGTTGAAGATGCCATCATGTCATGTTAGGATGTCATGTCATGTTGAAGATGTCATGTCATACTGAGGATGTCATATATCATGTTAAAGATGTCATGTCATGATGAAGATGTCATGTTGAGGATGTCATTGTGTCATGTTGAAGATGTCATGTCATGTTGAAGATGTCATTGTGTCATGTTGAAGATGTCATGTCATGTTGAAGATGCCATCATGTCATGTTGAGGATGTCATGTTGCTTGTCCAGTATGAGGACATGAAGAACTACTGGTGTCTTCACGACAGCACTGACCACCAGCACACTGTGATAATGGGACCAGGATCTCTTGATGCACCACCACCAGCATGTCCTGTGTTAGCAATGGTGCACTTGAAGCTAGTTCACATAGGGCGGCTTGTTTGTAATTGCGTGTATTAGAGTAAATATAGCTGTAAATTACAGGATGTGGTCACAGTTACAAGGTAAATATCCAAATGACACATGGTGCACACTGACAATTAGGGCCATCTGCGGTATATTGTGTGCTTCTCGTCACAATATTCAACTTTTGAGGCAGAAGATGGATGAAAGAAAATGAAAATAATAGAGTAGAAAACTTTAATTAGCAATATCAACGGTTAGGAATCCAAAAGAGCATGTGTTCACATAATCACGGCCTCGGAGCTTGTAAGACAGAGGGTAACTTTCCTTCTTTGGATATTCTTCTGATAGAATGTGTGAAATTTGTAAAGTTTGTTTGTGAGTGGGACATATATTTAAGTTGACAAATAGCTGCATAATTGTTATTCATTGGCATTGTACTTTAGGAGTTGGGAAATACAAAGAAACAGGCAGCCTTATAGAGAGAGTCATGATCTGACAGATAGGAGGGTGAGACACACACACACAATAGTACAACCAATGATACAGGCTGGCTTGGATGCATCAGATATGTGGATCATCATTGACTGAATACAGCAAAGTCTTGTGATCATTCATCAAGGTTTACTTTATGACCTTCCTCACTTAAACCAGTCAGTGGTTGCAGCAAGACTAACAGTTGTATAATAGACGTGACTGTAGCTGAAGTTGTCAAGCAACAATGTCACAATAGCCCATCACTCAAAACAATTTCTAAGATTCTTGTATACAAGCCAATCAATACATTGCATGAAAACAGAAAGGCAAAAGATGAATGTGTCATTTCTATAGCAGCAAGACTTGTTCCCAGACAACCCTAAGCCGTATCTTTGTCAATCAAAGATCCAATATGATGTTGGGAACAGTTTCCAATCTTGCTGCTTGGAAGGCTTGATATGAAATCCAATATTCCTGTACAGTGATGGCCACACTTAACAGCTATCACAAGTGTGGTCATACAGGTTACATGATTTGTCTTTCTTCATCAGATATTGTGCTGTATCAGCAGTTATTACATGCTCCCATCTGTCATATAGACCATATCTGCAGGCCTCAATATGCAGTATACAAAACTTAAAACATAGATATTATAAGTGTGGATTATTTACTATTGGTTTATAATATGTATATCTAATTTCAAATACTGTTACAGGTTTCTTTTGATTTATGTATATCAATGGATCATATCCCAAGCACCTTGTTAGACATTGATAGGCCTGAATGTTCAGTCTATCCTTGCACTATCAGCATTTAGAAACAATAGCAACTTATCTGTAGCCAGGCATTGTTCTGCAACAGGTCTCAACCAAGGGTGTAAATAAACATTACCAACAACCCACACTTCTCATCTAGCATCGGGAAGAAAATCAACTTGAACTGGAATTGGCCCCCATTGATCTCAAGAGCCATCATTACTCCAAAGTGACTCCACATTTGTCAATAAGGGAGCATTTTGATGAATTCTTCATTTGATTTCTACTTGAAATTCTCTCTGGTAATGAGAATACATGTATGAAGAAGATACGAAGTGATGCTCAGGTCGTATATTCCCCGCCTGGGAATACATGGTTGAAGAATTAATGGGGTTTGTATGTAGAAGAAGTCATGCAGCATTACATCTTGTGGTGGTGATGCCGCGGTAGGCCTGTCATGTGGCAGTAATTGCTGTCTTGTGGAACTGGCTTACAGAATATCCTGCTTAATTTCACAGCAAATGCGGAAGAAAATTTATGATAAACAAGATTTAATCAACACATTAAGGAAATAGAAATAGCTCATCAAATCTTATGAAGCTTAGTTTCAAAACATTTAAAACGATACTTGGCAGAAATATTATGTTGGTTTAGATATGTAGATTAGGTCTTTTGGTTCTGACATCATGAGGAGTTTACTTTACTTTAGGAAGGGTTCACTGATCTTGGATGGCACTTTGTGGGTAGGTGGTATTTCTATATTTATTGGGATTCAAGGCTAAAGTAGTTCCAAAGCACCAAGGAATAACATTAATGGATAATGTATTGGCAGAGTATTAAAGTATAAAATTGATTTTGCTTCTCACGATTTCACTATGAAACTGGTTAAATCGACTTCAGGAAGAGTCAAGAGATAATTCTTTCTCAGGGAACCTAACGTATGCAACTGTGCTCCTGGAGAAATGGTGGTGAAACACCTTGTCTGTCATACAAACCTTGAAACAAACATATCGAAGAAAGCCCATGCAAGTCTAGAATATGTGGCAAGTATAGATTACAGGAAAGCTTCTGAAAATGAAGAAAGTCTCTGGACTCCTCTTCAGTATATTTGAAGATTATAATTTTTGAACTGTTTTATCTGAATAATATGTTCATTTCAGAGACTAGACACTAGACGTTAGTCTGTGTAAAACTCCAACCTGCTCACTCCCATACTCAGGTCCTTCGGCCACAGTGTATGGAGATTATCAACCCAAGCTGGCTTCCACAGGACATTTTGCTTGCTGTGCCTGAACATTGTGATACATTTCAGTGTTATCTGCTGGCTGTGCTGTTTACACTCAGGATGCTGGTGATTAACTGAAGAAGTAGGAGGAATGATTATGTGTGATACTGGCATCTTACATATGTGTCTTTTTATATCAAACATTTAAACACTTACCCATAAGAGTTTTAGACTTATCTGCTCGTGTTGACACATTTCTTATCAAAAGACACAGGAGTTGTTAGTTTTCTCTCACCATTGCTGATATGCTATGATGAACTGAAACAGTGTTAAAGGCCCATTTATTAAATACATTTTAGAAATTAGAATTTTGAATAAAGTGAATGATTGTTGATGGAACTGTTTGCAGACAAACACATTAAATTATATATATATTATGTTTACTCCATGCATATTTCCTGTCCTGGAGAGTGCTGATCTAGTTCTAGTTTCAAAATACATATTTGGAGTGGTGAAATATGTGACCAGTTTTACTAAAGTCTTTCAAGATGTATTGGCCAATATACGTTTGTGGCCAATGTTTTATCATGAAATAAATAGTAAGAAACCTGTTATGTATATGTTGGGGCCCTCGTTAAGGGTGATATGGAGTTTTATTGCCCAAGCAAGTTTTATTAACACACTTATTTCATGAATGAGTTGTACCTTTAACTGGATTACACTCTTCTTGTCCAAAGGGAATCGTGCAAGGGGGTCAACGAAGAATATCAACCCACCAAAGCTGCATACAAATCACACCCAAGTGTTATATCTGTTGTTTGAAGAAGACATGGCAGTGAAACTACTGCAGTGTTCTTCGAACCTTGAAACCACTTCTAAATAGTTTAGAACACTGATGATGTTACACTGTGCTATGAAGTGCTATATGTTATGCATAAAAGCCAACACACTTTCGTAAAGCAATTTTGATGTTTTCTTTTATACAAACAATATTTTGATTCCTTGAATTACAGAGTGGGCATGCTTTAATACTTCCTAACATATCAACAGCTATGTCTACCATCAGGAGCTGGAGATAGATGTAAACTTTCATGCCTTAACTCAGTTTAGTCATCATCTTTCAAGCATAGCGTGCTACCTTAGTGTATTTGTTTCAGTGATGGCTACACTGAGTCACAAGGATCTGTGAATCACCCTGTAGTCGTCCAGCAGTGAGTAATGAAGATGACACCAGCTAGTCACAGACCTTCTCACAGGTGATGTTCTTCATGGTCAGTGCTTGGAGGCCTCCATGTCAGGGATATTCTCAGTGCTTCAGCATTAGAAAATTGAAAATTGGAAAAGTGAGACACATATTAAATGTTTTAAAACCATGAGCTGCAGTTTAAGTTTGTTATCAGAGATCAAACAGTAGTGAACAGACTTAATTCAACACCAGTGGAACAGTAACATTCAATAATAGTTCCTAGGTAATTGTTTAAGCAAATCTGAAATATACATGCAAAAATACACACTGTTAATATTCCGTGATGGTAGGGAGTGTTTATAGAGATAACCCACTGATTGGTCTAGAAGATGGTTGGGGTGGGGGGACTTGTGGGGAATTGGGTGGAGGGGGAATCTCCTATTAGGCCAGTGGGTTTAATACAGTGAATAGGGATTACTATTTGATGTGTCAAACTTTCACAGAGCAATTCTAGGACTAGTGTTATGTCTCTGGTGATCAGTTCCATCACCTACATTATCACAGATCTTGCTTTCCTATGGAATCCTAGACCTGACACTGTCTTCACAGCAAAGTTTAACATGAAGGGATTCAAGGACTGACAAGACTGTCAGAGATGTACTTGACCTGTGACCATCATGCTGGGCCCTCTGGAACTACTGTCTGTGATGTTGTGAAGGGAGCTGACGTCAGCACAGTCAGATCTCAGTATGTCGGGCACTCTTCTAGGAACCAGTTTAAGAATCTTCTTTTAGTATATCTAGCAGTTTTAGATATGCTGAAAATATTACACACAGATATCTTTGTTTCTCATTAAGTGTGTGAGGTCTGTGATCCTCGTGTTATCACTGTAGGTATGAATATAGACACAGAACATAAACCCTGGGTAATTACAGTGTACATCTCACTAATGGCTGCTGATGTTGGAGTCTATGTTTGTGTGGCCAGCAGGAAACTGGCTTAACCCTTCAGCGTTTCCGGGAACCTTTAGGACTGACTGTTGTTTAAACCTGCTGGTAGATCACTGAAAATACTTTTATCAGTCACAGACTGCTCAAAAATAAATATTGAACTAAACCTTTACATTTTGCTATTATCACCAGGTCCAATGGTGGCCCTGTCATGCCCAGGTTTGACTCATACTGACGAGTGTGGGTTTAAGTCTCAGATTCAACCTAAAAAGTGTGAATTTATGGATGTCACCTATGTATTGTCACAGTTTGGGTCATTATTGATATAATATCACTAGGCCATTATTGTTATAATATCACTAGGCCATTATTGATATAATATCACTAGGCCATTATTGTTATAATATCACTAGGCCATTATTGATATAATATCACTAGGCCATTATTGTTATAATATCACTAGGCCATTATTGTTATATTATCACTAGGCCATTATTGATATAATATCACTAGGCCATTATTGATATAATATCACTAGGCCATTATTGTTATAATATCACTAGGCCATTATTGTTATATTATCACTAGGCCATTATTGATATAATATCACTAGGCCATTATTGATATATTATCACTAGGCCATTATTGATATAATATCACTAGGCCATTATTGATATATTATCACTAGGCCATTATTGATATAATATCACTAGGCCATTATTGTTATAATATCACTAGGCCATTATTGATATAATATCACTAGGCCATTATTGATATATTATCACTAGGCCATTATTGATATATTATCACTAGGCCATTATTGATATAATATCACTAGGCCATTATCGATATAATATCACTAGGCCATTATTGATATAATATCACTAGGCCATTATTGTTATAATATCACTAGGCCATTATTGTTATATTATCACTAGGCCATTATTGATATATTATCACTAGGCCATTATTGATATAATATCACTAGGCCATTATTGATATAATATCACTAGGCCATTATTGTTATAATATCACTAGGCCATTATTTCTTGTATTTGTTAGTAGCAGGACATATGTTATGAGAATGCTTACCCAGGTTGTATGGGTACTTATTTCTAAAATATTGCCGGTCCAAGGAACAGTTAACATCTGAGGTTCCTTCAAATCAATTCTCTACCTCCTCCTCTCCCCCCTCCTCCTCCCCCCCAAAAAAAACAACAACACAAAAAACAAGTGTGTGATTCACTCCATCAGGAGATAAGACATGGGTGGGAAACTGGACTAGACGAACAACTAGTCTCAGAAATGAACATATTGTACAGAAACAAACAATTGATAATACACAAAATAAAATATAATGAAAAGGAGTTCTGAGACACTCTTCATTTCCTGAGACTATGGAGATCTAGACTTGCCACATGATCTAGACTTGCATGGGCTTTGTTTAATATGTTTGTTTCAGGGTCTGTATGACGGACTACAAACTGGACATACTAGTGTGATCCGATTTTTTGAACATCCAGCCCTGATGCCTCAGTATGTATTTAAGGGTACAGTTGTGAAGGATGGTGGTTAAAGTGTTTACCAGTCAGACTTCCAAGATGGGTTCAGATCCACCAGTGTCAGTATGGGAAATGTGTGTGTCTGAGTGATGTGATGCCCACAGTCCAATCAAAGGTCACTCATGTAAAAAGGTACCTAGAAATCATTCTGAACCTTCTGTATTGACCGGCATCCTGGCGTAGTTACCATAGTAAATGATACACTCAACTGAGCCTAGCTCACATACTGTGGGCATTACTGTCAAAGCATCGAAGTGATGACCCCTTTCAGGCAAACCATCCACGAATGCTTAACAATTCTTGTCTTTGTAGTTTATCGACAAGTGAAACAATAATTACTGTGGCAGGCAATTAAATTCAGAATTTATATTATATCTGATCTAGTTGGAACTGATCAGCCCTTAGAATCCTGATGGATATCAGAGGTGTGCCGAACACATGTGGAATAACAGTAGATCATATTGATTTATGGACACACGGACAAGATCTACTGGTATGTAGAAATGCTATTAGCTAATGGTTTTTTAACCAGCGTACATTTAAGCAGTACCTCCCCAGCCACATTGCTGAATTAAGGGACCATTGGTAACAAACTGGTGCCTTGATAGGGAAAGCAAGAAAACTGAGCTCTGTCTACACTTGTTGATGTGTAGCTTGCCAGGGTCATCTGATAACATGGGTACCCTCCCCAGCCTAATTGGTTGTGCTGAACTTCTACATCCAGTTATAGCCCACTGTTTGTCATGTCTGGTACAGAATCATGACTTGGTAAAACGGAGGAAAAGATTTAACCATTACATTTTGTCGTTGGATAATTATCTCGTCCTGTGTCGCTGTTGACATGACAACATGTCAACAAATTCATGTCCACTGTAAAATTCATTTAGTGATGAGAGCTACAGAAAGTGTGTGGTGCACTTTGTCGTGGGCAGATCCTTTCTCTTCGGTCATCATTTATTTGTTGGATCACAGATTTTTTTTATCAATGTCATAAGTTGGAAGAGAGAAGAATAAAATATCCTTTGTAAAAGGGATCACGGAATCATTTATACATATCATTATGGTAGGGTAGAAGGGGAAGGTATTCTGCTTGTCTGCTGGTAGCTGCAATTTTTGTTTTCATTTTTCTGTCTTCTCTGCGTATCAGCAACAAGGGACACAACTCTAGTTTACTTTGCAAGGAATTTTGGTACATTGTTAGAGACAGAATGTCTGATATGTTTTTGGCCATTGCATCAAGGGATCTAGTATTTTCTTCTGAACAAACAACTATCAAGGGGTCAGTCCCAGAGGACACCATGGAGTTCATCCAGTTCCTGATCCTTGGTGTTTGAGAACCTTACCAGTCTCTTGGGTTTCACTGAAGTGCTAACACCTCTGTATCTGTGTCCCTTCCAGCGTTCCTCTCGCTTTGATTTGACCATATAATACTGTTCAAAAGCAGCAGTAAAATTCACTTGAACAGCGATCAGGGAATTGGGAGCCTGCTCACATCCTCGACCTCAACCACGGACCCCTCCGTTCCCAATAATTTCTGTAATGAGGATCCCAGCAAGGCAGGTAGAACTCCATACATCACAGTGATGAGACATAGGATTCACTGCTCACCCTGGCCTGACTGGACAGTAATCAACCCTGCCAGGAGCTGGCAAGATGTACTGTCCAGACACTCAGTGGCCTCCTTCACTGTTGTTTAGGGTGGAGAGCAAGGTCGTTGACCCCACTGGTTTATGGGGCTTGGTGTCCATTAGTTCCAGAGAAGTCTCAGATATCCACTGCCTCATACGTCTTAGACCACATTCATTATAGTCTGTTGCATACAAATTATTTGTTTAAACATCCAGTAAAGTAGATTGTAATAATATTTTAAGTTGTTTGGGTGGCATTTAGAAGTTGGTGTGATGAACAACGAGGAGAGTTCTATGGATATACAACTTCTTTAATATAATATGAGCGACTTTTCGGTGTAGCTACTAACACCGTTATCAAGCAAAAATCATTTCATATCATTTTGCTTGATAACGGTGTTAGTAGCTACACCGAAAAAGTCGCTCATATTATATTAAAGAAGTTGTATATCCATAGAACTTCCTCATTGTTAATATTTTTAAGGCTTAAAGTTATCGATATACAATAACATTTAAGTAATGCTGTAACAAACTGGAAGGGATCACTAATTATTATAACTGTAGTTCATTATGCATATTTCAGTCAGACTTTATGGTAAGTGAGAGGGACCCCAAACACTTAGTTATATCTGTCACTTCATTGTGGATGTCGTTCACTGTAGTGGGAAGAAAGTATATTACTTCTGTGCTTGTGTACATGTGGTTATTTCTGATGTGAGGTATATACAGAGCCAGGCACCACACAGTAAAGCAACCAGATAACGCCAACCAGTGGTCAATAGCATGAGCATGCTATCTGAGTTTTATGAGGCTGTCTTAAATGTTAACCACTGTATAAATAATGGGTTTAAACAGTTTAGCTGATTTATGGCTCTTTGCTTTACTTTATCAAAAGGTTCTTTGAAAGAATTAATTGTTTTGGGTCAAGTATCACTTGACTAGTTATGTGATAAGTTGAACAATAGGGTACAGTTGTACAAAACAGCCAGAGTGCTACTACTGCCATGTTCAGTTATGCGAGTTAGAATCACCTTAGATCTAAGATGCTTTGTACAACACCACCAAGGGCAATTCCATGAACCATAAATATAAACAAGTATTGCCTTAGTGTTGCTTGTGTTAGTGAGGTTCCCCTGTGACCTGACCGATATATCTGACACTTCTCCCAACATGTATATCCTGTATTGATCTGCTCATCATGCACTGAGGGGGTAGACAGTTTATTGTGATGGAACCGTCATATTACTGTTTGATGCAGTAGAAAGGGAAGTATGTATGGATGGATGTGTGTACAGACTGCATGGGGAAATATTTGTAGGTGTCTCAAAAGATAGAACATAAGAAAGATTTATCATCCCTAAGTAGCTTCCACAGAAGATATTGCTTTTGGAGATATTGCTACAATAAAATTGAAATACAATGGTTTGCAGACCATAGAGGAACGTGTGTGTGCATATACTATATATACCATCGTGGATGGATATATTTAACATCTTGGAGGGATGGAATCTCTAACCTTCCACTCAGACAGACGTCTTGGCTCCACTACACCAGGATCTGCATGAAGCCAGGTCATTGAGGTGAAGATTTCACAGGTCATTGTGTTGATCAGGCATGAAACTGTCGATCAATGCTCCAGTTATCCTACTGGGTGTTGTAGGTTGAGATGTGAAGCATGAAGTAGTATCTACGGACTGTAACATGTTTATTGTGGTGACATCTACAAACAGCTCCTAAAGACCAACCAGCTGGTATTGTGGTTGACATAATTTGAAAAAATGGAAACCCATGGGTTAGAATCAGTGCGTATCAACCTTACCAAGTTTACAACAATTACCTAGACTCACTGATCCAGGTTAGACTAGGCTCCCAGGAACCCATGCCTATTGTAAGGTGGCCTAACGGATCAGGTGGTCATCCTCTCTGACCTGGTTGTGTGTCAGGTTAGACTAGGCCCCCAGGAACCCATGCCTATTGTGGGGTGCCTAATGGATCAGGTGAGTTAGGCCCTCTGTAACCTGGTTTGTGTGTCAGGTTAGACTAGGCTCCCAAGAACCCATGCCTATTGTAAGGTGGCCTAACGGATCAGGTGGTCATCGTCCGTGACCTGGTTGTGTGTCAGGTTAGACTAGGCCCCCAGGAACCCATGCCTATTGTAAGGTGGCCTAATGGATCAGGTGGTCGTCCTCTGTGACCTGGTTGTGTGTCAGGTTAGACTAGGCCCCAGGAAACCATGCCTATTGTAAGGTGGCCTAATGGATCAGGTGGTCGTCCTCTGTGACCTGGTTGTGTATCAGGTTAGACTAGGCTCCCAGGAACCCATGCCTATTGTAAGGTGGCCTAGTGGATCAGGTGGTTGTCCTCTGTGACCTGGTTGTGTGTCAGGTTAGACTAGGCCCCCAGGAAACCATGCCTATTGTAAGGTGGCCTAATGGATCAGGTGGTCGTCCTCTGTGACCTGGTTGTGTGTCAGGTTAGACTAGGCTCCCAGGAACCCATGCCTATTGTAAGGTGGCCTAATGGATCAGGTGGTCAGGTGTCCTCTGTGACCTGGTTGTGTGTCAGGTTAGACTAGGACTAGGCCCAGGAACCCATGCCTATTGTAAGGTGGCCTAATGGATCAGGTGGTGACCTCCTCTGTGACCTGGTTGTGTGTCAGGTTAGACTAGGCCCCAGGAAACCATGCCTATTGTAAGGTGGCCTAATGGATCAGGTGGTCGTCCTCTGTGACCTGGTTGTGTGTCAGGTTAGACTAGGCTCCCAGGAACCCATGCCTATTGTAAGGTGGCCTAATGGATCAGGTGGTCGTCCTCTGTGACCTGGTTGTGTGTCAGGTTAGACTAGGCTCCCAGGAAACCATGCCTATTGTAAGGTGGCCTAGTGGATCCTCTGTGACCTGGTTGTGTGTCAGGTTAGACTAGGCCCCAGGAAACCATGCCTATTGTAAGGTGGCCTAATGGATCAGGTGGTCGTCCTCTGTGACCTGGTTGTGTGTCAGGTTAGACTAGGCTCCCAAGAACCCATGCCTATTGTAAGGTGGCCTAATGGATCAGGTGGTCGTCCTCTGTGACCTGGTTGTGTGTCAGGTTAGACTAGGCTCCCAGGAACCCATGCATATTGTAAGGTGGCCTAATGGATCAGGTGGTTGTCCTCTGTGACCTGGTTGTGTGTCAGGTTAGACTAGGCCCCCAGGAAACCATGCCTATTGTAAGGTGGCCTAATGGATCAGGTGGTGGAGTCCTCTGTGACCTGGTTGTGTGTTAGGTTAGACTAGGCTCCCAGGAACCCATGCCTATTGTAAGGTGGCCTAATGGATCAGCTGGTCGTCCTCTGTAACCTGGTTGTGTGTCAGGTTAGACTAGGCCCCCAGGAACCCATGCCTATTGTAAGGTGGCCTAATGGATCAGGTGGTCGTCCTCTGTGACCTGGATGTGTGTCAGATTAGACTAGGATCCCAAGAACCCATGCCTATTGTAAGGTGGCCTAATGGATCAGGTGGTCGTCCTCTGTGACCTGGTTGTGTGTCAGGTTAGACTAGGCTCCCAAGAACCCATGCCTATTGTAAGGTGGCCTAATGGATCAGGTGGTCATCCTCTGTGACCTGGTTGTGTGTCAGGTTAGACTAGGCCCCCAGGAACCCATGCCTATTGTAAGGTGGCCTAATGGATCAGGTGGTCGTCCTCTGTGACCTGGTTGTGTGACCCAGGTTCAGTATCCAGGTTAGACTAGGCCCCAGGAACCCATGCCTATTGTAAGGTGGCCTAATGGATCAGGTGGTGGTAGGCTCCCGTCCTCTGTGACCTGGTTGTGTGTCAGGTTAGACTAGGCCCCAGGAACCCATGCCCATGCCTATTGTAAGGTGGCCTAATGGATCAGGTGGTCGTCCTCTGTGACCTGGTTGTGTGTCAGGTTAGACTAGGCCCCCAGGAACCCATGCCTATTGTAAGGTGGCCTAATGGATTAGTAGATCACTCTGTGACCTGGTTGTGGTCAGGTTAGACTGTGGGGCCCCAGGAACCCTCTGTGGATTACCTCTGTGACTTGGTTGTGTGTCAGGTTAGACTAGGCCCCCAGGAACTCAAGGCTGTTGTAAGGTGGCCTAATGGATCAGGTGGTCGTCCTCTGTGACCTGGTTGTGTGTCAGGTTAGACTAGGCTCCCAGGAACCCATGCCTATTGTAAGGTGGCCTAATGGATCAGGTGGTCATCCTCTGTGAACGGGTTGATTGTGTGTCAGCATACCACCATGGGACAAACACATTGCTCATAACACCATTCACTTGATGCGCATGTTGCAAGTCTAAAAACAAACCAAAACACAAGGAAAATATTAACACAAACACAGTTCAGAGATAAGCTGTCATTAAAACAGACTCATATGAGGATCAGATGTTTATGTAAAGAACCCTTGTATCTTTTATCAGCATGAGATATGATAGAAGTTTTGGCCTCCATGTAAGCTGACTGATGAAATATTAATCGAGTGTTGATATGTTTGATATCAAAAGACATGACAGTGAGATTCTATTTATAATCTAAAATAATTCTTCCAGTTTTTGGTCAGTTTGCAATTCATATTCCCCAGAGTGTAAAAAATACAGCTTACCAGTTTTAATGATAGAGAAATAAGTGATGTCATTTGATTGTGACATCACAATAGTCTGCAAAACATTGTAATGCAGTTTCTTCTTTGAAGTATCTCTCAGAAGATATCATGTGATCTTAGTAAATCAATATCTCCTGTGGAAGCCAGTTTGGGATGATGAAACAGGACCTGGCTGATTGCACCATTATGAATTAAGATGTATCTGGAATGTGTGATGGTGCCATCATAGATTACAGGATCCAGGGGTCCTTGAGGATTCTTGTGGTTTGCTGTTTTTTAAATCTTGTCGACCTCTGGGGTTTTGATATTTTACATCATGTCCTAGACTTCCCTTCATCATTGGACATTCAGCACCCCCTGTTGTTCATGCTATCCACCATTGGTTTATCAGATTGGGTTACTTACAGCCAGTGATGATAGTCTGTCACAGTCCCTGAACCACATTATTTTCTCTACTGCCAAGCCCTCCCTGCAGTGCTAAAGCCCTAAATAAAGCAAGTCTAGATTTCCTCAGGTTCAGGAATCTCTGGTCTCCCTGGGGATCCTTTTCAATTTAAATGGGCTTGTTTGTTACTATCAAAATTATATATATTCTGAGAATAAGCATTAGTCTACCAGTGATGACTACAGTTGCAGTTACCTATATTTATAATGACCTGAGCTGTATTCTTACTGATGCTATTTTCCTGATAGAGTTTAAAACAACATATATCTGTTATATTATTATGCATGACAGCACGTCCAGCAGACTGACCCCTCAAAGTAATGCAGCGTCCACTGTGGTCATCATGTTTCGAACAAATATATGTTAAAGCTGCAGCATATCCAGCATCTTATCCTGCAGTAATTCTCCCAGTAAACGTCCTTCAAAGAGGCCATGGTCATATCCATACATCTTCCCTGGGTCCGGAGACAGTTATGAGCAGTCATAACCATGAGATGAAGCTTCAGCAGTGGTTAGACTTGTAGGATGCTTTATGCATGAGGCAGAGGCTGTCAGAGACCTGATGTAGGAACCACATACAGGAGTACCTCCAGGTCGAGGCTGGCGGGTGGTCTCCACAAACTGAAGCCATTCTGTGGACCAGGACTGGAAGTTTGCATGATGAACAAATTAGTATGCTGAGGTGATAGTACAGTACATGATGGACAAATTAGTATGCTGAAGTGATAGTACAGTACATGATGGACAAATTAGTATGCTGAAGTGATAGTACTGTACATGATGGACAAATTAGTATGCTGAAGTGATAGTACTGTACATGATGGACAAATTAGTATGCTGAAGTGATAGTACAGTACATGATGGACAAATTAGTACGTTGAAGTGATAGTACTGTATTACTTGTCATCCCACATGGTAAAGAAATGGCAGAATAGTAATAGAAATAGTCCGCTTATATGGCGCTCATATCCAGGCACATTGCCTGCTCACGGCGCTACGTACATGACTATCCCCAGTCATAGGACACTATCGTACTTTCCGATACTTTTTCAAGCACTGGGGAGCATACAGCCATGCTGCCTGTTATGCACAATGAACTAATCACTCACATTGCCAGCACATCCTCACGGGTACCCATTTTACAGCTGGGTGAACTGAGACAGTGTGGATCTAAGTATCTTGTCCAAGGATACTACTCAAATGTGCCCACCTCTGGACCCTAACCTAGGTGCCTCCACCAGGGATCGAACCCGGGCCTTCAGCGTGATAGGCAGAAGCCTTACCACTGCACTACTGCACTCCATGAATAGGCAATTACAGACTAACTCTAAGTCGCAGAAAATATATAATCTTCATAGAATCTGTGACATGCAAGTTGAAAAAGAGACCCAGGAACGGGGAAGATTCGGAATCTAAACTTGAGGAATATTTAAACTTGCTTGATTTTGGGCTTTTGTATGACAGTAACAGCTGGATGGAAGGGAAATAATATTGGTCAGGACTGTGAGACTCTGCCTAGTCAAGTTCCAGAATATTGTACCAAATGGATACCTTAGTGCTGTTTTGTAGCTCACTGAAATAACATGCCAAAGTTTAACATAGGTTCAGAAAACGTTATAGTGAGTTCAAGTCTACAGGGGGCGGTGGGGTAGCCTAGTGGTTAAAGCGTCCGTTCGTCACGCCGAAGACCTGGGTTCGATTCCCCACATGGGTACAATGTGTGAAGCCCATTTCTGGTGTCCCCAGCCGTGATGTGCTGGAATATTGCTAAAAGCGGCGTAAAACCAAACTCACTCACTCACTCACTCAAGTCTACAGGGTAACGACAAGTGCCATCTTTTAATGTCATTGGTACAAGATCACTATGTGGAAAGGAACCATTACTGAGTGTGAAGTGATGTTGTTCATGCTATAAACCATTTGTTTTGGCCTCAGTTGTGATCATTTGTAGGTCCCAGTGACTTCAACAACATGTTGAAGTGTGCAGCATGAACAACATTAGTTCAATGTATGTTAGGCAACAGCTTGTGTCTGACATAGCTTACTTCAGTTTTCCATTCAAACAGGAAAGCTTGTACCAATACATGCAAAAGATTTCTTTAAAAGTTAGATACACACAAAAACTATATCCTTTACTGCATGAATATTCAATGGCCATTAGAGTTGGTGAAAATGTAAACTTTAATCGTTCTTAAGCCAGTTACATCAAAAGATAGTCACACTGTGTTTGGGACCTTGAGTGTTATACATATTCATGGGAGCGTGAAAAACTTGTCAGGTTAGTTAAAGGACCCGCTAAGCTAGTGTCGTAACACGACACAGCATGGAACCTCAACACCCAATATCATAAAGCACCCTTTTCATTGTCATGGATGTGGTTCTAATAAAATTTCACGTGGCTAAGAAATACTTGTAAACCATTCAGTTAAATAATGAGGAGAAAGCTGCGATAAATTTAGATGGGTGGTGTTCCTTTTTTCTTATGTTGCTGATAATACTCCTTTTGAAATTAAAATTAGAATCTTGTATAAATGTTTGAGAAATAGGATATGTCAGTGTTCTCATCACTGTTGCACTGATGTTGAATAAGGGCATGTTAAACTGTCTCTCATCTTTGTGTACATGTACGCCAGGAAATATACACACGCTGCTTACACACATGCACGCTTTGTTTGAGCAGGAACAGATTTTCCGTGGCTGAATACTGGATGACAGAGATGAAGCTAAACTTTTTTGTGCTTTGATGTTTACAAACTATGGAATTTCAAAGATTAAACTGTGTTCAGGATTTTGAATGAGGGTAATACCGTCTCTATACTGCTCCTTTTCAAGATGATATTTCATTTTAAGTACGTGCCGGAAGTTCGATGGAAGTCCTTATATCAGGAGCAGCTGGAATTTCAAAAGATTGTGTGATGTTTACAGTTGGAAGGAAATATTCATACTTCATGATATATTTCCATTGCTACATTTTGAATTTAGGTCAGCAATGACATGAGTGTGGCCCTGTGGCCTGGGGCTAGTTGCAGTTCACTGGGACTACTCAAATCCAGTACAACCCTACCCTGATTGTCTTGTATAAGTTTTAGCCAATAGTTCGAACATTATTCCATCCTATATGTACAACAATTCAACAATTTTGATCAAGTTTAGTGTGGCCGATACTTGTCTATTTGTTGGATCACAGACCATCAAAAGCTGTTTTTTTCCCTTGAAAATTTCACTTTCTGTAACTTTAGCTATCATCATGTCATACCTGCATGAATTATTTTGTGAGTACTTTGTGTTTAAAAAAAATCATCAAAATGACAGATGGTCAATTTGATGTTCATATTTTGCGAACAGAACAGGTGTAGCATTTTGTATATGTGATTCTCCTTTTTTGCCTGAAATCAACTTCATTACTATTCTGTGAAAAGCTGACATTTTGCAGTTATAGAGGTCTCACCTCAAAGATACATGGTTTGAGGCAGATCAGATGAATTAGCTTAATAAATTCAATGCCAAAATTAATATGTGATCCAACAAATGCATTAATACTGTCAAAATTTAAAATGTATATATTCTGTTCATTTGTTTTTAACATGCCAAAGAAGTTTAGAACTTTAGATTCATGGTTTTGGGATATCTGGCCCTGTGAAATATGCAACAATGAGAGTTGTCTTCTAAGTCACAATGCTCTGTTGACACTCCATAGACATATTCATCGATTTTACGCTTTAGTGTCAGTTTTTTTATATAACTGACATATTTCCCTGGACATGGTTTACAGAATCAATATATATTTTTTATGGGTTATTTTATGATATTGTTGTTACGGGATACTGATAGCCTGGCTTGCTGCCAACTATTTTCAAGTTGTTGAGTCTAGGAACTGAAATTGTGAAATAACAAATGTCTTACATGAAACTGGACCAGTTTGATGGAAGTCATAGATTTTGAATTGATTAGCAGCAAACCATTCAAGACTCACTCCCTAACACAATTACAAATTCACTCAACAAACATCATTCAACTTCTTGGCTCCACTCCACTCCAGTCTTTTCCTTTCCTTTTCTCATTGCTCTTCTCTTCTTCCACTCAACTCCCAGTTTCCCAGTTTCACTCCACTCCACTCCATGCCACCTCGTGACTCCACGGGCCATGCTTCATATCAACCACTGGTTTGCCTAGCCCAGGCGCAATCAGTAAAAGGCTGAAGTGATAAAACTGTACAGCTAACATCAACACACTCATACCACTTTGTATTATTCATATCGGCAAGCAGTTACACACAGTAAGTAAGACACCATTAATTGTACAGTGGTGGGAACTAACTTATTCAAATCCCTTTTCCTTATCTGCTGAGTCCTGGACAACCTCTGACATTCTGGATTTGTCCCATGGATGCATAAGCCTTTCGCGAGTGCTTTTGTTCTGGGTGGACTCGAGTCAGATTCTAAGACGGCACATGTCAATCAAGTGACATCAGATTTGACATCAGTTCAGCTGATCTAGTTTTGCTGGGAATATAATGAAATAACATGAAGATAACGTCACAGAATCATTGCTGTTTTGTCTGTCGTGTCATTCCTGGCATCTTCGTCAGGAATGGGTCTGTGAATAATATAGATTCTTGAATATGTTGCAGGAACTTCCTTTCATTCTAATTGATTAAAGTACAATTATTAGCTCATTATATTAAAAGTCAGGTTGGTTAATGTCATATCCTGTTTGTCTGTTGTCTGTTGTGCATTATATTCATTTCTCTTCATGACACACTTGATCAATGAAGCCCAAACTTTACATATATGTACATTTTGTAATTTACAGTTTGGTGTCGTGCATACGAGAATTATTACTTTACAAAATGTTCAGGGACAACATGAAGATCTGGGTTCAATTGGTCTTGGTTCGTAAGCGGTCACTGATGGAACCAGTAATAATCACTCAGTATCTGAAGATCGAACCCCATATCCACTAAGATTGTGATCCTTGTTGTGTCACCATTAGTTTCATGAAAATGGTCAAAGTCTGTTTCCTGGATCATCCTAGCCTCCTCTCATATTAGAGGAAGCCATCAACCCATAGACTGAAAGACATAGAGTAACATATGACCTACTTGTTCTTGTGACTGTTGTCTATCCATTTGAGCTACAGTGCCTCTTTCAAGGATATGAAGTGTTTACTGTAGGTGACAGGTTACTACACAGTGTTTATATGGTATATTGCTCGACTCACAGACTGATGCTGTGATGTACAATCCTGAACCTGTGTAAACCTGGACACGACATATCAGGGTTGTTGGACAAGCTTTCTGGTGCTGAATAAATCATTGTTTTAAATTTTATTACCCCATGAACCTAAATGGGGATGGAGTGATTGAGTGAGTTTAGTTTTATGCCGGACTCAGCAATATTCCAACTATATGGTGGCGGTCTGTAAATGATCGAGTCTGGACCAGACAATCCAGTGATCAACAGCATGAGCATCGATCTGCGCAATTGGGAACCGATTACATGTGTCAACCGAGTCCGCGAGCCTGACCACCCCATCCCATAAGTCGCCTCTTACAACAAGAATGGGTTACTGAAGATCAATATTCTAACCTGGACCTTCACAGGTCTAAATGGGGATGGAACAGAGCTGAAAGGATTGTTTGGTATTAACTGTGATGGTGTTATTTGTCTTCTTAACATATGAGAATGAGAAATAATTTCAGATAATGGAACAATTTTGTATGTAAAATGTTCTTTCAATATTGATTTTATGTGGAGTGTATATAAACATCAATATTAAACGTGTATATCATTCATGATGTTTTAGATAAATGAAGATGTATTGTTTTGTTTTGCAGGCCCGGGCATTCTTCCAAGCAGCATTTGTTCTGGCACCCCACATGTACGAGCCCCACTACAACTTTGCTGCTCTAGCAGACCAGGTGAGAACCAGGGTGGGGTGGGTGACAGGGTGGGTTAGGTGACAGGGTGGGTGGGTGGGGAAGTGTTTTGTTCTGGCACCCCACTATAACTTTGCTGCTCTACCTGGCCAGATGAGTGTTGGGATGGGCTAGGGTGGGCAATGGCTGAAAGCTCTCATCCCAGATATGTGTGAGACCCACTGTAACATGTATGCCCTTGATGACCATGGGAATATCATTAACATGTTAAAGCAAGTCAAAATCATATAATTAACAGTTAAGTTTTTCATTGTGTATCAGGGGATATGAAAATGAATGATTACATGTTATTATTAGATTATTTTGTTATGCATTATGCATTCATGAAATATTGTTAGCAAATAGTAATCTTTACATCCAACATTTGATTATCATCACATATGAATATAATTAATATCATATTGTAGAACTTGATATATTAGACTATATTACATAATTATTGCTCTTGTATGTTTGGAGGAAATTAAGTTTTGTAGATGTTTGAAAATACAAAGGACAGCTTGTGCTCCTATGATTAGAGAGTTCATGTTATGAATGATTGAATATGATGGACATACAATACTGTGTTTACCAGCAGTTCTGTTCGAGAGTGAATGGGGTATGACTGGAGACGCCACTCACTTGAATGTGACAGTGTGTACCATTGTGCCAACCTGATAGTGGTATAACTGATTACAGAAGAAATTTGATTATGTTAAATTCTACAATAAACTGAACTCCGACATGTCTTTGTTTGAAGTGCCATACTTCCAGCATAACAACCCCCTCCTACTACCAACTTCTGGGCCCATGTATAAACAGAAAATGTATTTGACAGTTCATGGGTGTTGAGAGTGTGGGTTCGAATCCCAGATGGGGCGCAACCCACAAAATAGTACTAGAATCTATAATTGAGAAAGTGTAATCCCAAATATAAAGCAAGAAGCAGTTTAACCCCAGCAACTACACACATGCTTGTCCAGTTCCCTTCAGCTCATTTAAGACAATTAACCGAGTTCTTTCAATATTTGTACCAGTAAAACCTAAAAATATGAATAGCTCTGCTGACCTCATCCACTACAATAATCAGTTCTAGAATATCACAAGTAGAATTAATACTATAATTTCTGTAATCACATAATAACATTCATCTGAATCTCTTGGTGTTTATAAGTAGCTGTAATTATATGTGACCTCCATGTTAATCCAAAGATTACTCTTCGAACTATGAGGGCACGTTTAATTCTTTGATGGGGACAGGAGTATAATTCCATTTATTAACTGAAGACATAATTTGATTAATTTATTTTGAAATGCTTAATTTGAAGTGAATGTTCAAAACTTTGTGCAAACTCCCATGGGATGGCATCTCATGGGACTGTTCGGTGAGGAGGTGTTTAACATCAGGATGCAATTCATCCTGGAGTGTGCTCTTAGAACATTTTAAACAAAATGTCTTTGTTAATGTTTCAGCTTGTTATGAACTGTTGTAATTCATTAAATGAAGCATTACATTCAAGGGGTCGTCATTCAGACCTGATAGGTGCAGGTATGGAGCCCTTGTTCAAAGACTGACCTCAAGGTCAAGGATATACTAAAGTTCAAACACTGCAACTGAGCAGAGGCAAATATATGGAATCATTTTTACACAGTTTTAATTTGGAAGACATCTCTATTTATAACATAATAATTTCAAAAAAATATATTTATTTTTTTATTCAATATGTAATTATTAATAATATTTCCTTTTCAAAAATCCATTTCTCATTTTCATTTTGTGTTTGAAACATTGATGATGTTTATCATTTGTTTTGAAAAGGTCAACAAATAGATTAGAACATTTCCCAACTGAAACCACTAATTAGATATTTAAGTTCAAGTTTAAATATCCTTCCCATCGTGTGGTGTGGCTGACATCGGCACAAGGGGCTGACATGGGGAGATGATTAAGGGAAGTGAGGAAGCTTGGTTTCCTAGTGATATCCTTCAGTCAGATGATGGCGCCAGTGTCCCTCAAGACAATGAGGGGCGTGGCTACTTGGAGCCTTATAGCGCCAGTTAAAGAGATTTACTGTTTTTCACAAACATTGCTTGTCATAGGAGCTTGTTAATGATAATGATATGGGCATACTCAGCTTTCAGTGTTTATTTTTATTCTAAAGTCGATGTCAGGATATGTTGTTTTGAAGAGCTTTGGGGGAATCATTTTGGTGTTTCTTGGGTTTTTTATTAAGAAGGGAATGAGTGAGCATGATTGTATGACTATTTTACCAGTATTTCAGTAATATCATGACATGGAACACTAGAATGGACGTCACAGATTTTACCCATGTGAGGAATCAAACCTTGGTCTTTACCATAACCAACAAACTCTTGAAGCACTACACCACTCCACCTCTGTTGTTTTGGGAGAAAGTCACAAATTGTATCATATAAGCTGACTTGATCACATAATTGAGATGCCTCGTTAAATGTGAGTGAATATTGTTTAAAGTAATAGTCAGTAATATTCTAGTGAATCTGGATGACCTGAGCATAATTCAGGCTCAGGCACACTAGGGGTGGACGGCATGAGCTATGGTTTCGCTGAATGTCAGGTAACACATTATACCATTATGAGGTGCTTAGGGCCTATTCTTTTGGCTTTTGAATCTGTAGGAAACTTAAACATATTTACTCTTTATCCCTTTGTTAAAGTTCTTCTTTCACTCTCACATTACATAACACGCCATACCGGGATTTTCCGGAAAGCTGCCCAGATAATGTAATGTAAATGAAGATTTTTCAATTAAATCAGGCTCATTTAACCATTACTGTAAAATCTGTGTGTCAAAACGGACACGATATCCTGCGCAAAAGTGTTATTAAATTTATTTTCCTACACGTTTATATTCATCTACAATGAACAATGACCTCTGACACATAAATAACGAAGTTTACTGTGAATTATATTTCTAAATAGCAGTAATGAAAAAATAAGTTTTAACCCCATATAATCGCCCACCTAAAATAAGCGCCCATGGGCTAATTATTGAGTGGACGGCTTTCCAGAAAATCCCGGTATTTGTGTTAATGAGTGAAAAGTAAGTCAGGCCATCATGCTACCAATCCTTGTTTACTGACAAAATGGCCAACCATAGTCATCTGCTTAGGTTTTGATTGTTTTGGTGTGTTTGTTGTTTAACGCTGCACTCAGCAATATTGCAGCTATATTGCAGCAGTCTGCAAATGATCCAGTCTGGACAGATCATGAGTATGACCATCGATCTATGCAATTGGGATACAATGACTTGTGTCAATCAAGTCGGCAAGCCTGACCACCCGATGGCCTCTTACGACAAGCATGAGTTACTGAAGACCAATCCTACCCGGATCTTCATGGGTCTGCTTAGATCACAATCTTTATGTCCATAAATTGTATTATCCAATATGTAACTTTATGTCAATACATAATTCAGTCAAGTGCTGTGATTTACAGAATCATTTGCTTCAGGCCACTGCATATTAACCATAAGACTTTCATGTAATGTTTTCAAGAATTGTAGTTTGCAGCATGTCTGAATATAAACTGTTGATGGATGTGGAGCACATGAATGTTAGGATAATGTATGTGCTGTATTTCATCCATTAAAGGAAACAGAGAACTATTGATTTCATCCCTTGTAGGTACTGGGAAACAATATTGTCACGCTCATTTGTTTTGAGGCCAGGAGGACAAAAATATGATAAACTGTGGTTTACTTCTATCACCATACCAAATGGTAAATTCTCAATGAAAACAGACATTATTTGTTAATAGCTAAATGTTACATTTCATTAATGCCTCACTTTTCATTCAGTATGAAATGTCATATCAAGATTAACACTCATTGTTTGACCCTCACACAAATTGAGTGTTAATCCTTTAATTACCAGACAAATTGATAGCATCTCTGCTAAAACTTGATAAAAACATGGTTATCAGAATGACACACTCTCCTCCATATTGGATCCTAATTAGTACTACATTTTACCGCCATTACGACTAATTATATCCGGCTGTCACAGTTCATCCATTGCTGACCAGATGGTTTAATGGGTTCTGACAGTCAGAGATAAGGGGAGGTAACTCTAATCTATAATCACACCCAGCAAACAGCCTAAGGCTTGGCTTAATTTTAATTACTCAATCTGGTTTCATTTGGTGTCAGCAGCGGCCATCTAGGGGTCAGATGTTGTCAATGACCGATCAGGGTCCAGATATCATGTCGCTGACCGTTATTGTCGCACCGATGGCTCTCAAACTGGGCATAGTGGTGTTATCAAACCTCATTAGATAATTAATGCTGGACTTAATTGGCTGGTATTAGCAATTATCATCAGTGAATGACCATAGGTCACAGGAGTGACTGTTTGTCGATGTTTGCCAGTGATGGTCGTAGTCAGTGTTGCATGCATGCTATTATGAGACGGGATCAGGGGAGTTGATAACCATCAATTGTGTTACATAATCTCTTACAAATGACGCACCCTGTGACAATTATCAACTTTGGTCGAGAGTTTGGGTCAAAGTATGACTTTTTCAAAAGCCTTGTGTGTTATGAAACACATGGAAAGTTTTCACTAATGAGTATAAAAAGTTACTTGATATGCAGCTGTTAAGTGGAGATTTATTTTCCAGTTATCTTGTTGAAAATATATGTAAAAACCCTCGGTTTCCTGTTGTTTGATGTGTTGAGGAGGTTTTGTCACTGCATGTGTTTGGTGACGTTCTTGTACCAGTTAGCTCCATTGAAGCACAACAACATGCAGATAATGCTAAGAAGTTGGTAATTCAAGACAGGAACTCAAAAATATATACTTATAAGTTTGTTGTTGAGATGGCCATGTTGTAAGCAGTTTCACAATACATTTAGAGATTTTTCTGTAAACTAAATGTGCTGTTTTGGTTCACACTGCTTGCCTAAGATTGGTTCAATCAGCTTACATGGGATGGTTCATTCTGCTGACTTGGGTTGGTTCACTCTGCTTGTATGAGGTAGTTCACTCTGCTTGCCTTGATTGGTTCACTCTGCTAGTCTGGAATGGTTCACTCTGCTGGTCTGGAATGGTTCACTCTGTTAGTCTGGAATGGTTCACTCTGTTAGTCTGGAATGGTTCACTCTGTTGGTCTGGAATGGTTCACTCTGCTGGTCTGGAATGGTTCACTCTGCTAGTCTGGAATGGTTCACTCTGCTAGTCTGGAATGGTTCACTCTGTTAATCTGGAATGGTTCACTCTACTAGTCTGGAATTGTTCACTCTGCAAGTCTGGAATGGATCACTCTGCTAGTCTGGAATGGATCACTCTGTTAGTCTGGAATGGTTCACTCTGTTAGTCTGGAATGGTTCACTCTGCTAGTCTGGAATGGTTCACTCTGCTAGTCTGGAATGGTTCACTCTGCTAGTCTGGAATGGTTCACTCTGTTAGTCTGGAATGGTTCACTCTGCTAGTCTGGAATGGTTCACTCTGCTAGTCTGGAATAGTTCACTCTGCTGGCTATGGGTCACTCTGTTAGTCTTGGATAGTTCAAGACTAACACTCAGCTAGCTTTAACTGGAACAGTAAAGTAGTTTTAACTGGTTCACTCAGCTAGTCATGTTTTGTTAAACAGAACCAGCTTTACAGTATATACCTTTTTGCATTTTTTTTTTCCCTGATGATTATGATGATGGTGGTGGTTATGATAATAATGAATATGATATCTGAACTAATGACAGTAATGATGAATAATTATGAGTAGAAAAGTCCAAATGAATGCACGCCCTTCCAGCCGTATGTGACGGTGGACATTTGGTGACATCACATTCGTATCCCTGTATGCTGCTATATCACATACAGGATGTAGGTAATACAGATAGGGACATACATCTCACTGTTGTGACATCTGTAGCGTAAACTAATAGAGTCTGTCCAATTATGCCAGGGCGTGACACAGGATCAGCTTCCTCGTTCAGCCCAAATCTCAAAATTCCATTTGATTTATCAGACAGGGAATATTGTATATCTGTGGTGCATGCAGCTCTCCATTCTTGAGGATTTCCTGTATCTGGAACACAGACTGGATCATTATGTACAGTCACAGTTCACTCTTTGTGCCTTGTCCACACAATCTGTACATAACACTCAAGGAAGTTTCAGTAGAATTAGATATGGACATTTACAGGGAAATTAGTTACTGTGTCCTATCTGTGTGGATAACATGAATTAATTAGTCATCATTCATGTATCTGTTCCATTTAGGAATAAGAATATAATCAGATTAAAGAGATTTTCTTCATTATTGTTATTAAATGAGTCATGATGATATTAAATTTAAACATATTTAAGTTTGATTACCATAAGCATTATGTGGGTTTTTTGCATGTTAAGACCTCATGGAGATTCTGTGTTAGAATAGGTTCCTGGTAGTCTGTCATACAGACCCTGAAGCAAATATATCCAAGAAATCCCACGCAAGTCTAGAAAATGTGGCAAGTCTAGCTTTAGAAAATGAAGAAAATCTCAGGGCTCCTTTTTATTATATTTTGGGTTTTTTTTTGACTGTGAGCCTTTTTTCTGTAAAATATGTTAATTTCAGAGACTAGTTGTTAGTCTAAGGTTCCTGGCAACCTGTGGCAGCTGGAGGAGTCCGCCAAATGGGTCAGTTGATCATGCTCGGAGATATGACTGACTGCATGTCATTGTACCCCCTACAGCATGGAATGTTGTTTACAATATCAGTTATTGGATTGTTTGTTGTTCCGTGGTGGTCTGTTTTGTTATTATTGAATGTCTACATGTCTACGTCTTATTGAGTGATTTTACTTTTTCAGCTTGGTGACCTTCAGAGCAGCTACAACGCCGCCAAGCGAGCCGTGGACGCCTTTGCCAACCACACCGACAGCAAAGAGCTCCTGAAGCAGCTGAAGCAACACTTCTCTCTCCTGTGATCAAAACTCTCATCTGTGATCAGCTCTCTGTCTTCTGTGACTGGATGTCTCTATCCAGTGGTCTCTCTATCCTGTAATTAGAGGATGGCTCAATGTTTCAATGAACTTAGTGGATAAGGTGTTTGCTTTTCATTCAGAAGGCCTGGGTTTGGTTCTAGGGTTAGGTGACATTTTAGGAAATGCAAAATGTATTTGACCAGCACTGGCCCAGTGTCTTCTAGAATATCAAACTCAAACAGGTCTCAGATGGTCCCAGATAAGTCAAGCACTGTGATGGGGAACACCAGAAAGGCTCCTCACTCTGTGACCTGTGTCTGTTGTTTGTTCTCACACAGCAGGGACCAATTCTATAGCTGATTCATCCTGGCCGATTTGGACTTAACTACATATCACTTAACTTCATAAATCTTTTATTTGACATTTACAAACTAGTAGTTGGTTAATCTTAAGCATAGATTAAAAGCTATGAAATGAATAGGCATGTCTCCTGCAATCTGATTGGTCAAAGACATTAGATAATATTGGATCCATGGAAACCTTTCAGACTTTTTGTTTTACATGAATACCTGTCTTCATAAGTATGTATTTTTTTTAATCCAAAAGTTAGAGAAAAATTAACATACTATTTGGAATGTGAAGACACACTGACTTTTATCACTGGTATTTATCAGAACTACTTTGGTTCCAAATGAAATTTCCCAGCACCAACTACCTAACATGCTTACATTAGGTATGTATTACTGTACACATTATTCTGATGACATGGTATCCAGCTTAACTTGTTCACTGCTGTAGGTGAGGTGTCTGTGTTCCATCCACTGTGTTGCATACTGAACTATCTCGTCATCTCTACATCCTCCATTCCAGTACTGTCCGTCCAGATGGCAATACATCCTTGTCTGTTTGTGAAATATTGTCTGTGATATGTTTATATGAAATGAATCCTGTAGAAATAAAAACTAATTAAATAGATTGTACTGTCTGTGTCTGTGTTTAAACAAGTCACTTGTGATAACTGCAACTTTATTTTTGTCATACAAGATTCTCTACAATGTGATCAATTTGTATCCTCACTTAATGTTACCAAGGGTTGTCAGCTTGGTGTCAATACACAAGTTTGCTCGTTTCCAGAGACTCCTTAGCTCCTTGTTGAACCCTGGGGGAAATGTGGGGTTTTGGGGGTATTGCAAATATACTGAGCAACATTTTCTTCCCAGAAATGAAGGTATCCCTTTGCATGAACCAAATGTACGATATAAGAAGCCCAACCGCTTCTATGAATTTCATCAGTCCGGTGGGAGGCCATACTGAAACAAGGCCCTGTCATTTATCCTTACCTAACATAAACTGGACTGTTTGTGAATATCAAGTGATCAGGAAGAGCAAGAAGACTTTGACAGAGGGTTAGTGGGTACTCTTGCCTCAGGAAGAGCAAGAAGACTCTGACAGAGGGCTAGTGGGCACTCTTGCCTCAGGAAGAGCAAGAAGACTCTGACAGAGGGCTAGTGGGCACTCTTGCCTCAGGAAGAGCAAGAAGACTCTGACAGAGGGCTAGTGGGCACTCTTGCCTCAGGAAGAGCAAGAAGACTTTGACAGAGGGCTAGTGGGCACTCTTGCCTCAGGAAGAGCAAGAAGACTCTGACAGAGGGCTAGTGGGCACTCTTGCCTCAGGAAGAGCAAGAAGACTCTGACAGAGGGCTAGTGGGCACTCTTGCCTCAGGAAGAGCAAGAAGACTTTGACAGAGGGCTAGTGGGCACTCTTGCCTCAGGAAGAGCAAGAAGACTCTGACAGAGGGCTAGTGGGCAATCTTGCTCTCAGGAAGAGCAAGAAGACTCTGACAGAGGGCTAGTGGGCACTCTTGCCTCAGGAAGAGCAAGAAGACTCTGACAGAGGGCTAGTGGGCACTCTTGCCTCAGGAAGAGCAAGAAGACTCTGACAGAGGGCTAGTGGGCACTCTTGCCTCAGGAAGAGCAAGAAGACTTTGACAGAGGGCTAGTGGGCACTCTTGCCTCAGGAAAGAGCAAGAAGACTCTGACAGAGGGCTAGTGGGCACTCTTGCCTCAGGAAGAGCAAGAAGACTCTGACAGAGGGCTAGTGGGCACTCTTGCCTCAGGAAGAGCAAGAAGACTTTGACAGAGGGCTAGTGGGCACTCTTGCCTCAGGAAGAGCAAGAAGACTCTGACAGAGGGGCTAGTGGGCACTCTTGCCTCAGGAAGAGCAAGAAGACTCTGACAGAGGGCTAGTGGGCACTCTTGCCTCAGGAAGAGCAAGAAGACTCTGACAGAGGGCTAGTGGGCAATCTTGCCTCAGGAAGAGGAAGAAGACTTTGACAGAGGGCTAGTGGGCACTCTTGCCTCGGGAAGAGCAAGAAGACCTTGACAGAGGGTTAGTGGGCACTCTTGCCTCAGGAAGAGCAAGAAGACTTTGACAGAGGGCTAGTGGGCACTCTTGCCTCAGGAAGAGCAAGAAGACTTTGACAGAGGGCTAGTGGGCACTCTTGCCTCAGGAAGAGCAAGAAGACTCTGACAGAGGGCTAGTGGTGACATTAGTACTCACCCCTGGGCTTGGGTGACATTAGTACTCACCACTGGGCCTTGATGATGTTAGCACTCACCACTGGACTTTGGTGACATTGGTACTCACCACTGGACTTTGGTGACATTAGTACTCACCACTAGGCCTTGATGATGTTAGTACTCACCACTGGGCTTTGGTGACATTAGTACTCACCACTGGACTTTGGTGACATTAGTACTCACCACTAGGCCTTGATGATGTTAGTACTCACCACTGGGCTTTGGTGACATTAGTACTGTATTCGCCACTGGGCTTTGGTGATATTAGTACTCACCCCATGGACTTTGGTGACATTAGTACTCACCACTGGACTTTGGTGACATTAGTACTCACCACTGGACTTTGGTGACATTAGTACTCACCACTAGGCCTTGATGATGTTAGTACTCACCACTGGGCTTTGGTGACATTAGTACTGTATTCGCAACTGGGCTTTGGTAATATTAGTACTCACCCCATGGACTTTGGTGACATTAGTACTCACCACTGGACTTTGGTGACATTAGTACTCACCACTGGACTTTGGTGACATTAGTACTCACCTCTGGGCCTTGATGATGTTAGTACTCACCACTGGGCTTTGGTGACATTAGTACTGTATTGGCCACTTGGCTTTGGTGATATTAGTACTCACCCCATGGACTTTGAGGACATTAGTACTCACCACTGGGCCTTGATGAAATAAGTACTCACCACTGGGCTTTTATGACATCAGCACTCACCACTAGGCTTTGGTGATGTTAGTACTCACCATTGGGTCCTGATGCCGCTAGCACTGCTCATATGGACTTGAGGACATAAGCCTAGAACGCGGGGACTTTCTTGATGACCATATGACTGATCACATAGAATTGATGGCGTCAGTACTGACAAAATGGAGCTGATGATGCAATCCAACGCCCTTACTCGGCGCATACACACGCACACACACACTTACGCACAGATGCTCACACCCACATACATTGGTTCTATTCCCAAAGTCAGTACACACTCCTGTTTTGTCATGAAATGCAAGAAAATGCCCAAAACCTATTTGACTGAATCCCCTACTAACCCACTCACTCACATGCTACCATTCTACCAATAGGACTCCATGTCATCATACAGTTGTCAACTATGTCATGGAGACAGACATTTCATATGAAGCAAACCCTACAGATTAACGAGGGTCAACTATATAAACAACACTGATAATTAACTTGGCCTTCTAAATGGCTCAGGGTTGGTGGGGTAGCCTAATGGTTAAAGCGTTCGCTCGTCACGCAAAGGCCCAGGTTCAATTCCCCTCATGGGTACAATGTGTGAAGCCCATTCCTGGTGTCCCCCGCCCTGACATTGCTGGAACATTGCTGAAAGCCAGTAAAACAATACTCACTCAAACACATTTCCCATGTTGTCAGTGTCCGGGTATGTGTATGGACTACTGACAACATATATTTCAGCGGCAGTGACGCAGTTGTAATCACGTGTCATCGATGTGTACAAATCTACTGATAACAAGTTGGGTTTTGCAGCTTAAAACTTTTATAAACAAACGGAACCAAAAATAGAGTGTTGCTATCACTCTTCGGCTCACAACTGCGCTTATAAACGTGTTGTTTTCTTGCGAGTGAGACGAGTATAAATTCTGTAATGGCGAAAATGTCACAAACAACGCCAATTCTTTCATCAGAGCGGCCATATATGATTGAATTAATGGTCTAGCAAGTCGTATGAAATATGTAAAGAAAACACGAACAGATCAGAGACCAAACAAAAATTAGGCTTATTTTCGTTCCAGTCTTCCTACTGTCTCTGTATCATATTCGCCCCTGTTCTGTGACAGATGTAGCAAGGTGGCCCTGTTGTCCAACGCCCCAAGTTGTTGTGCAGAGTGGCTTATTAACTGGACCAGGATCTTGATGGTTTGAATCCTAAATTCATATCGAGTATTCTTTCTGTGTGAGTGCCATGCCTGTGTGAGTACCATGCCTGTGTGAGTGCCATGCCTGTGTGAGTACCATGCCTGTGTGAGTACCATGCCTGTGTGAGTGCCATGCCTGTGTGAGTACCATGCCTGTGTGAGTACTGTGTGAGTGCCATGCCTGTGTGAGTGCCATGCCTGTGTGAGTGCCATGCCTGTGTGAGTACCATGCCTGTGTGAGTACCATGCCTGTGTGAGTGCCATGCCTGTGTGAGTACCATGCCTGTGTGAGTACCATGCCTGTGTGAGTACCATGCCTGTGTGAGTACCATGCCTGTGTGAGTACCATGCCTGTGTGAGTACCATGCCTGTGCGAGTACCATGCCTGTGCGAGTGCCATGCCTGTGTGAGTGCCATGCCTGTGTGAGTACCATGCCTGTGTGAGTGCCATGCCTGTGTGAGTACCATGCCTGTGTGAGTACCATGCCTGTGCTCATGGTAAACGTGCCTGATCAGCATCTCCTCGGGTTCTCAAACAGGTCAAGCTGGCACACGGTTTCAAACGAAAACAATATTCAAAGGGGCGTTAAACCATACTCATCCATTACGTGCACATTTGCTCGCTGGAGTGTTAGTTAAGACACACAGAGCGTATCTACAAATAGGCGATAAGACTCATATTAGGATAGGCCATCATGATACTCAAGTCTTTAAATGACAGCCAAATGTATCCGGTGATCTGATTGGATGTCACTGTAGCCGAAGAGCGTGTCACCTAACTCGTGATATCAACCACTGGTTCATCTGTACCAGATTAATTAAAGGTCGTTGCGATATGCTGGGATAGTGCAAACAAACAAACGTGTATAAACATTTCTCTTCGTAACCTATAGCAACAATTTGATTCGATACCGGCATACCACGATACCGTTGTAGGAAGTCAAGTAACAATAAACATGGATTTACCATGGCGTTCGCTCATCGACACAGTTGGGTCTTTTTTTATCACACCAACTCTGTTCAAATCAAATATTTCCTTGACGTTTTTGGAGTCGGTGACTGGAATGTATGGTGAGAGGTGTTTGTGTGGATTACGAATTAAAAATGGTGGATCCACCCAGGCACCTATGCTTATCGAACGAAGGTACTTCATGGTTGGGGGTCTGCCGACTTGGCTGATTGTGTGTCATCGATCATACCCGCGGCAAGTCACCTCATCAGCCGCTGGTCTGCCTGGGCCACACCGGAGAAGTACTCACAGGAAACCAACATATAAATGAAATGTTGTTGCGGTTTTAAATAGAATAAACAAACCATCAATCAGGTAAATCTTTAAAACGTTGTTCGAAACACATGCAGAAGAGAATTTATGGATGTCAACTTGTTGGGTTCCTCACAATATGGAAATTGAAATCGATAAATTCTCTCTCTTAACCAATCAGTTCTTTGATTAGGCAATATAGAAGTGGTTAAACGTGTGTTGATGTCCTCGTTGTTGTTTCCACGATAAAATAACATATACATCAAACGCCATTGGCTGAACAATTCGATACACTGGCATGGGTAAAAAAAAAATTTTATAATTTTTTATTTTGTTGCATTTCTCAACATTTTATACAAACAGTTAACAATGATATTCCAGTATACATGATGAACAATCAAATAGTTTTAGCAGAATAAATCATGACATGACGACCAAAATTTGTAGAAAGCATTGATATTACAACTACTTATTGACGAACACTTTGTTAGCATATAATATTCGAACAGTTTATGTTGAAAAACTTGAAAAGATGTCATAATGTTGTTAAACTTATTTCGAAAAATTAGTTCCTTGAAGATAATTAAAATGATATTTATTGGATCATTGTGTTTATTTGGATAACCAAGCATTACATGTTTCTTTTCAATATTGAGTTTTATTTGTGCTTTAGCATGTAGCCAATTCTCAATTCCATGTATGGTTTACCTTGCTGCAAGGCCACAATAGGTGGATAGTTGTTTCTATATCTTCGGAGCAAAAACTGCAATTACCAGTGTCTTTATATCTTATCTTTTCTAAAAAAATGTTTGTTGGCAAGATATGGTGTAAAAGTCTGTATTGGAACCATTTTAATCTAGTATCGTTCGTACATCTAAAGGGAATAGTATTGTAAAGTGGCCAATCATTAGATATAATGTCGTCGTATAAAATGTTTAGTTCACATTTCGATGCATGTTGATTTTTTAAACATAGACCTGAAATTAGAGTTTTGTGCAAGTATTGCGTCCCTTTTACATTCTTACAGAGATGTTGCATATATCGAGGTAGATCAGGGTCTGGTTTGCGTGTTACTGTTTTTAAATCTGTATTGATCTTTTGAAGATATTGTTTAACGGAGCAAATAAGACCATGATATTTGAGAAAATTTGTTTTGATGTCAAATTGTTTTAGAAACGTTTCAAATTGAAAGAAATTACCATTATTATCAATTAAGTCATTAATCCAGCGAACCCCGTGCTCGTACCATTCTTTGTAGTAAACCGTTTTACATTCTACCATAATATGTTTATTATACCATATACTTTCAGTAAGGATTTCATTCTCACTATCTTTCTCAGTGTTGAATTCAAGTTGAGATGTCAAGTCCCACCACGCTGAAACGACATCTTTGTAGTAATTATTTCTTATCAAAGGAAGTATTTTATCTCTCAAATTTTGACAACTATATTCAAATATATTACCTTAACCTATCTTTGGGAGATTCGAAATGAAAAGATTACACCATTTAGCAGAGTGTGAAAGAAAACGTCTTAGCATGGACAATTTTTGCGATTGTATTATACCTTTTATGTTGGGCATATTAAATCCTCCATCTTTTTTATCACTAATTATCTGCTTTCTTTTTATCTTATCCGGTTTAATGTTCCAAATAAATCTAGCATTTTCGTTGAAATGCGTTTATAACATCATCTCTTGGATTAGGAATAGAGCCAAATAGGTGATTTAGTTTTGGAATGATTAATGATTTTAGAACTACATTTCTACCGATCGGAGTAAGGTTACGGGCTGACCAGATATACATTAGTGTTTCACATGCTCTAAGTTTTTCTTTGTAATTCTCTTCGACTATATCGTCAGTATCTAGCGTAAATGTTATACCAAGTAGGTTAAAGGACGTTTGGTCCCAGTTTAGATTCTTTTGAGGATAAAGTTTCATTCTCGAACGCTTTTGTGATCCTATCCATATAAGCCTTGTTTTTTCGATATTAATTTTTAGTCCTGAGAATCTTGCAAATATATCCAATACATTTAAAACTGCAAAAAGGCAATGTTCAGAACCATCTAAAGTACAGGTTGTGTCATCAGCAAACTGGTGAAGTAAATATTCTATATTGCCAATATTTATACCTTTTATATTTTTATTATTTCTTATCAATATAGCAAGTATTTCCACACATAGAATAAATATATATGGCGAGAGAGGGTCGCCTTGGCGACATCCTCTAGATATATTAAACATAGCGGAACCATATCCATGGACTAAAACATTTGAATCGATTCCTCCATACATGGTTTTAAACCATTTTCTAATAGAAGTTCCAAAATTGAAGAATGACAACGTTTTATCTATAAATGCCCAATCCACAGTGGCAAATGCTTTTTCGAACTCTATAAGTAAAAGTACACCAGGTATTTGATGAGTTTCTGTATATTCCATAAGGTCATATATCATTCTAGTAATTTCCCCAATATACCTACCAGACATAAAACTGGGGATATTTTTATGAAGGTGTAAAGATTTTATTCGCATGGATTTACTTTAAAGATCAGTGATTCACACGAGGCGTGCGAAGCTGTCATTCAAGTACAGGGGGCATAGCAGATAACATGTTCTCTAATCGTAGCTCCACTTAGGGGATAACTGTACTGTGTTTGACGAATTGGGGACGTATACCGGTGGTTATATAGTCGCAAATTTAGTTATATCAGCAACGCGCAAGCGGAGCCGATATAACGTTAAATTTGCGGCTATATAACCACCGGTATACGTCCCCAATTCGTCAAACACAGTACAGTTATCCCCATTCTAATTCAACTCGTTTTACGCTGTTTTTTGTGAAAGAAATTCATTATTTAAACCAGGTCAAAGTTCCTCTAAGTCAAAGGTTAATCATATCACTCCTTGAACTTACACCATCGCCAGAAAAAGTAGTCCCTTTTCAAACTACACACGTTTATTATGTGCACACAGACTAAATCTGACAATGATGAATTGATCATAGTATTATAGATAAAATGGACGGAATTATGATGAAACAGCCTTCAAGTTACAGGAATGAGCGGCCCGCTGATTCCTCAACTACGGGCCATTATCAGTTCTGTTGTCAAATGACGTCACAGCAGGGGACGTCACGCTCCATAATGACGTCATAATCTTGTTTCATGATCTAACATTGTTGGGTCAAGAGCCCGTTGCGAGTAAGTTGTTTGAACTTAAAATTAAATTTATGATACTGTTTTGTCTTTTTAAACACAAATTCCACCCATTTTAGCTTGATAGGGGAGTTAAATGACCTATGGCTTCTGCAAATGACAATGTCCTGCAAAGCAGCGTTACCTCAATAGTGTAGGGATACATTCAAAGGTTTTGGTGAATCGGTTTTCAAATTGCGACCGTATATGCTGATTATACTGTAGGAAATTTATAGCATTGACCAATCAGAGCTCGTGTTACATACTAAGTTGAATTAGAATTAGTCATATGATGACCATAGTCTGATGCCAACAGAGGGCATCCTTTCCCTGATACTATAAATCATCATCATCATCATCATCATCATCATCAAAAAGAAGAAGAAGAACAACAACTACTACTGCTGATGGGAAAAATGCGTGAAGCCCATTTCTTGTGTCCCCCGCCGTGATATTGCTGGAATATTGCTAAAAGCGGCGTAAAAATAAATTCAGTAAGCCAGTCAGCGATAAACTGGCCGTTTTGTCTGGCAATAACCGGCTGCGCAGGGAAGGACGGTAACTGGTCACAACAGCTGACGGCCAAATGTCGACCTCGGCCCACTGTCCTGCCCTCGTGTCGAGTGTTTATCATGTTACAGCATATTTACGAAGGTGTTCCCAAACGATTACACAGGTCTTATAGCACACTTACTAGGGTGTTTTGTAACAGTTTATACTGCCCCCTACCGGACTCACTGCACGTGCAGGGCGTGGCCTGGTCACATGACGCCGATGAGAGGATCTGATATCATGACGTGTTATCAGTAGAACGCTGTGTGGACGTGTAATCTGACGACTGGGTTGCGTCTTCAAAGCTGTTTGATTCCGACAAGCGCGATAGGGTGGGGCTTATCAGATACTGTTGTGTCAAATGTGGGTATAGGATTAATACCGGGCAAATGTCTGCCCGCGTTGTCGTCAGATGTTAAAAGTTATACGAGCTGAGACATTCTCACGGCTTCGGTTCATCACGACTCATATATATACTATACTTAATATATGTGATATTTTGGATTAAACCTTCTCGAATTTCAGATTGGACTCAACACGAAAAGTATAATGATAAAATGATAAGATATACTCTCAAATATAGCATAGGTTATATTTCACCACTTTCTCAATGGCATTGTGTATTCATATACTGGAACACTTTGATAACGTAAACTTTTTTGAATATGTACAAAATGGTCACGTGCACCAAGATGAAAGTAAGATGGGAATTTAGACACGAAGTCACCAACACAAGAATGAAGTCGTTCGGGTTCGGATCCCATTATTGTGTTTCGAAATAATCTCTGATACTTGAAGATATAAATAAGAATTTCATTATGTGCAGGTATATATAAATGTTTGTAAACCCTCTCTGTTTAAGGATGTTATATCATACTGTGCCGGTATATATAAATGTTTGTAAACCCTCTCTGTTTAAGGATGTTATATCATACTGTGCCGGTATATATAAATGCTTGTAAACCCTCTCTGTTTAAGGATGTTATATCATACTGTGCTGGTATATATAAATGTTTGTAAACCCTCTCTGTTTAAGGATGTCATATCATGAAGTGGAACACAGAGCAAATCACGTTTGTCTCGGTATGCAGATTAATTGTTTCCGTTACAGAACAAAAATATAACATTTGATTAAACTGTTTACACTGTCTATAGGCAGTGTGTGGTATTGACGCCAACCGTAATCATTTATTTGCACATGGAATTATAACTACAGATTGATTAACTATGATAGTAGGAAACAAATAGATGGTCTATATTTCATTCTGGTAGTATATGTATGTGATCACCGAGTGAGTGAGTGACCGGGTTCAATGGAGCTGTTAAGGTCAGAGACGACGTGTTCGTTAAATGTCAAATGGCACTATGTTTTCTTCATTAAATGTAACACATGTTATATTTGGGATTACACTTTCTCAGTAAAGTACATATTCTAGTACTTTTGTTGGGTTGAGTCCCATCCGGGATTCGAATCCATATCCTCAAAGTCAGGCACCTAATCATTCATTAAATATATTTCCACACAACTGATAAGTGTGGAAAGACTGCACAGTTGGTTACAATCAACAGTTTGACAAGGTGTAAATAATACTAAATATGTAAGTCAACTGTGTTCTTCTAAATACAGCCTTAAACAATTTATAGTTAAACTCGATGTTTTCCTGGTTTAGACCAGGAACCACCACTTGATGTCATGATTTGAGAAAATTCCTAAATATCATGTCACGATGGAAAATAATTATATATTCCGCGTTCTATTTTTCTAGTATCTGTGATAAAAATATCGTATCGCTCACAGCAAAACTTGTCACACCTTAAACTTGACGCCATAAACAGAGGGGTTGTCGTGTTATGAACTGTTGTGTATGAATCATACGGTCTCGCCCTGCGGCACCGCCTAACACTAATGAGCCAATCAAATCGTCTGGGAGTGATGACACGTGTGGTCACAGAACGGCCAGACTTAACAGACTCGCCCAGACTGGACAACTGTAATTACATCGGCGGGTCACGTGATGAATTCACGTGCCGCACGTGCATGGCGATCTCGGAATGTTGATTACATGCATGACTACAACTGAATATTGCACGTGTGTGGCCAGTGCAGTGTCCAGCATGTGGAGAAAATTCCCTGATGGTCAGAATGCGTGTAATTAGAAAGACATTAGGGGATATTTTTATGAAGGTGTAAAGATTTTATTCGCATGGGTTACTTTAAAGATCAGTGATTCACACGAGGCGTGCGAAGCTGTCATTCAAGTACAGGGGGCATAGCAGATAACATGTTCTCTCATTGTAGCTCCACTTAGTCATATGATGACCATAGTCTGATGCCAACAGAGGGCAGCCTTTGCCTGATACTATAAATCATCATCATCATCATCAAGAAGAAAAAGAACAACTACTACTGCTGCTGCTACTACTACCATTGCTTCTGCTGCTGCTAACCCGTAAATATCCCGGTTAGAATGGATCTTCAGCAACCCTTGCTTGTCGTAAGAGGCGATTAACAGATCGGGTGGTCAGGCTCGCTGACTTGGTTGACACATGTCATCGGTTCCCAATTGCGCAGATCGATACTCATACTGTTGATCACTGGATTGTCTGGTCCACACTCGATTACTGAGTCGATATTACATATAGATGGAATATTGCTCAAATTCAAACTAACAAAACTACTACTACTACTACTACTACTACTACTACTACTACTACTACTACTACTACTACTACTACTACTACTGCTGCTGCTACTGCTGCACCTCCACTACGTCATTTCTTAAAAAATGTCATCTCAGCAAGTTTGCCAAGCGTTTCTGTGGGTACAGTAAATCAGGAAACAGGAGGAAGTGCCAGGACTGAATTGTCCGTGAATAACGGGCTTAGAATTGGTCTCAGCATCACACAACTGGATCTGTTGGTCAGGCTGGCTGGCTTGTGTGATGTTTGTCACCGTATGCCGACTGTAAACTGATACTCATGATGTCAGTCACTGGATGACGTCATGTACAGACCGCCGTTATAAGCTGAAATATTGCTTAGTACGGCGTTAAACAACAATAATTCTGCTGCTTCTATTACCACTAAGTTCCTCCCCCTACTAGCCCGTCTTCCCCATTATACTACTACTACTACTACCACCACTACTGCCACTGCTACTACTACTACCACCACTACCACTAAGTTCCTCCTTTTCCTACCACCACCACCACTACTGCCACTGCTACTACTACTGTTACCTACTACTACTACTACTACACTACTACCACTACTGCTGCTACTACTACTACCACCACTACCACTAAGTTCCTCCTTCTCCTACCACCACCACCACTACTGCCACTGCTACTACTACTATTACCTACTACTACTACTACTACTACTGCCGCCACCACTACCGCCACCACTACTATTACTGCTTCCACTTCTATATAGGTAGTACTCCAGCTACTTCTGCACTCTCCCAGGTATTTCTGTTACCACGGCCTGGACACCCTACTACCATCGTACCAGGAAGTCATCTGAACAACAGCCAAAAGAATGGTTGCCCTAGAAGATAAGTAGATAGTTGATACATGTCCGTTTCGCCTCCAATCGGTGTGATGATGTGAAAGTTGTTTTGTGTACACGTCGGCTTCTTCTCGTCAACAGCTTATTACGATCATTACATACATTCTCAGGATGGCAGTGCGTGTTTTTTTGTCAAGGCCATCTTAACTGAAATGGCTTTGACTAGAACAAAGAGCGATAACCGTGGGTGCCAAGCAAGTGATTCATCACACCTGGACTCCAGACAGATTGTAACGAGGAGGGTATTCTTGTAATTAATTTACAGGAAACACACTGATTAATCGGTATAAGAGTTGAAGCTGAACTCTCTCTACCTGTCAGTTGACCTTGACCGGGCCTGAACCGTTGTCTTTGAACCGGGGATCTGTGGGTCAGAGGTCATCACACGGGGTGGGCGAGATGTCTTTGAATTAATTACATGTTGGAATGTTCAACAGGCTGTGTACAAGAGTGTTAGTTGGATCGATCCGCCTGTCTTCCATGTGTTCTATATTACCTGCATATGTACCCGTTCGTTGTACATCACTAGGCCTCCTTTCACAAAGCACTAAGGTGATCGTAAGTCCGACAGATAAAGGTTGCTTCATGAAAGGAGCCCCTTGTCTGTCATAATATGCCTACATATTCCCATGGGGACCTTTTGTCATGCTACTCACCAACATGCATATCTACCCGTCTATTATATACTACAGTAATGCTTGTCTACCAGGCCATATTATACGACAGGAATGCATATCTACCCGTCTATTATATACTACAGTAATGCCTGTGTACCAGGCCATATTATACGACAGGAATGCATATCTACCCGTCGATTATATACGACAGGAATTCATATCTACCCGTCCACTATATACCACAGGAATGCGTGTCTACCCGTCGATTATATACTACAGGAATGCATGTCTACCCGTCCATTATATAATACAGAAATGCATATCTACCCGTCCATTATATAAGACAGGAATTCATATCTCCCCGTCCATTATATACCACAGGAATGCATGTCTACCCGTCCATTATATACTACAGGAATGCATATCTACCCGTCCACTATATACCACAGGAATGCATGTCTACCCCTCGATTGTATACGACAGGAATGCATATCTAGCCGTCCATTATATACGACAGGAATGCATGTCTACCCGTCGATTATTATTACACTCACAGTTTCAGCGTGTCTATCAATCCAGGTACCTATTTCCTATCTCGACATGATCAATAAACACACACGTGTCAACACAGTATGACTAAACACTGCACATGTGTCAGGAAGAAAAAGCGTTGTATATCGGAGTTGTGACACCCACCATCTGTGCTCGTGTGAGCATATGCTTGCTCATTATGGCTTATACATGACAATAGTCAGCATGCTTCTTCCAGGTTGTTTGCCGGCTTGCGTTGTTGGTTAGCTACTCGAGGTTTGACAGCTCAACAGGTGGACCAATCTGTAGCCACAACACAGGAAGAATAATTGCTGGATAATCACATGAGACTCGAGGAAATTCTTATGTCAATTTGTCAGTGATAAATACCCTACCTATCCATTCCATTCACACGTTGTCAGGTTTCTATGGCGGTGTACAAAGCCCTCGTCAACCTGCTGTCAGCTTCGGCTCACCACAGTGCGGGTTCAAGTCCCCGTTACGAGATTTTGGACCTTGGTATCGATTTATAAAAGGAGATCAATTAGTCTGGGCGAATTGGGTGAATTCGTAGCAAGTCAGCCAGAACGAAGGTCTGCGAGGAATGAATACCGGCTTGTTTCGTAAAACGCCTGGAAATGTGCCTCAAGATTATTTTGTAGTAATTTCAAAATTTGTTTGTAGTGAAAAACGTGTTGAAGTAATTGCTGTGAGTTCATTGTTAATTACACATAATATACCATCATCACAATTAACGCCAATTAGACACATGTTCAAAGGTGGATATAATAGCCTGTTAAAGAACCACTAAACTTTGTTTTTTGTTACTCTTTTAACCATTACATATGAAAGATTTGTGGTTAGTCTTATGCGGAACACCAAATTTATTCTTTAAAAACTTGTGGTTAATTAATACCGAGCGATTAAAAGTGGCCAAAAAGTCGCCTGCTTCCCTCTCGCCCGCCAACGAAACCACAGACAGGTTACGTAACTCTGTCGCCAGAGCACTGCAGTGACGTCATATGAGGAATGATTTTCAGTTAGTTGTATAGAAAATGTGTAGCACGCTCATCATTTTGATGATTTCTCGACATCAACGACGACATGCCGAATCGTTGCTTTGTCGTCAATTGCTCCCAGGGGTCGGGCGATGGTGTCCCCACGCACAGATTTCCACAGGACCCCGCAATTCGTGCTAAATGGGTTATGTTTGTGAGTGCGAAGCGAGCGTTGTGGAAGCCTGAAACGATATCTTACTTGTGTTCAGATCGCTTCACGGAAGTTAAAGAATCAAAACTACTTACTAGTTGTAGTAAAATATGCATATGATTGATATACCATAAAGATTTTCTATGACACAACTTGTAACATAACGATTTCTTCCTCGGAAGTGAGGCTGTGGTCGAAGTAACAAAAATATTGTAAGTAGTATTATATTGACACCCACCTCGCTGCCAAGAGAGAAATTGTTATGATATACGCTATGTCATGCAAAATCCTATTGGCCATCAATAAAATACATATTTTACTACCAGTAGAAAGTAGTTTTGATTTTGTAACTCGGTGAAAACAAACCTAAATACCATTTATCCTCAGACTGGCGGATGTTCCCGACAGGGCGCCGCCATTTTTAAAAATAAAAAAATCTGTTAGAATTAATGAGATTATAGTTTGTTTTCATCAAGTTAGAAAATCAAGACTACTTTCTACTCGTTGTTGGAATCATAACCAAACGGATTTTGCATGACACAACTTATAACATAACGATTTCTTCCACGGAAGCGAGGTGGGGGTCGAAGTCACAATACTGCGCGATAAATTTCTTGCTACATTCCCATGGTTAATGTCCACTCACCAGTATGTAGATACTAGTCAATGTGCGTCTTTATATTTGGTCTTATAATCCTAATTAGTTTATTATCACACTTGTATGCATTTTGAAACTAAATAAAAAGCAGACGATCTGCTGATACTTATAGTGAATTTATAACAGAACTGTAATATCTAGACATTTTATAGTTTGCCAATGTGAATCATAATTCGCACACCCACCCTAGTGCATGTTGTCTGTCTCATTACACTTCACGGCGAAAACAATGATTCTGTTGAAGGCAACGACAAATGAATAAAAACAAAATGCAAATATTAAAATTAAAACAGATTAAAGTTATAGGAACAATATCAGGCCATTACCTTGTTCGAGGAATGTATCCATCAATATCCACAAAACTGTTCCAAATGATGTGTCTTTTAACAGTTTAATATACGAAAAAGTGATAAATCTTTTCAGGTATTGATGTATAGTCTCATTGGTCACCAAAGATAGCACACCTGGCAACTAATTGCATAATGTCCGCCTTTCTTTAAAAACAGTAATTTAGTTAGCCAATAATGGGCAATCAATCAATGTATTGCCGGTTAATCCTTTGAAAGAAGGACGTTGTTTTTACGCAGACACCGACACGACAGAGTGTATTCAGTATAGATTAGTAAATCTACATACATAAACACTACCTTTTGACAATTCCGCTGTGTAAGATAAAAGTAATTAATCAATCAGCGTGTTATCGGTTAATCCTTTGATCGATGTTTATAATGTTGAATATTTACTCCAGACACAAGAAATGCCAAATGGGAACCTTTGTCGGGTAATCTAAGTGTGTTACCACTAATGATACCTGTTATAAATTCATTAACTGACCATCAAGTGAATGATGACAAATAACATGTGTAGGTTTATACCACCTAACACGGGTTACAACGAGGGAGTATTAATTGCTGTATTGCATGTGAAAACTTATGGGCCGACACTGTTTTGAGAATACAAACAGATTTTTACATGACATGCTTAAATATCGAGGTACAACAACACAGAAATGGGATCAATTTGGATCAGTCATTATACAAATAGGGCCTAACGACACCAATCGATTTTGACAGAATCGTCTATGAAAACAAGTTGTAACTCGGAAACTAGACAAAGCAGGAGACAAAATTAAATGACAGTAGATTGTGAGAACATATAGCTTTCATTTTCCACAACAATTGTCACGATTTCAGGTTTATACAAGCCTGTAAACACGATAATTTACCCCCTAAAATGTAGATGAATTCTGCATCGGCCCTCAAAGCTATTCCTCATATGACGTCACAGAGGCGCGCCGCTCTGATTGGTTGAAATTTCGTTCGCGGGTGAGAATTGTGCACTGTTGTCAAAAAGGTCGATTTAAGTCAATTAAAGGTCGAAATGAGTAGTTTTAATGACGGGGTTTCATTTATAACGATGCCAGTTAGTGATTTATGTATTTGTACCCCCTAGGGTTTATGTGACCTTTAAGAGGTTGCTACATCAACCTCCTGTACGTCATGTTCATGTTATCTGGGGATTCCTGCGTGGAGATTCTAGGTCGGAGTGTATATATATATATATATATTATGTAGGTCTCACGTACGTCATGCATGCTTGTCACGAGGGCATCGTTGAGATGCTGGATGAGAATAGACCCCTGGTACATCGTTTTGTCGTTTAGAGCATACCCTGGAGATAAAGAGTGAGATTAGGTCTCGTGTACTAGTTGTTGTTTTCGGGAAGAGATTCAGGTGGCTGGAACGTGGTGTTATAGTGCGTCATCTGTCCCGATAACGTGGATTGTTGCTGGCCTTGCAGAAGTTGGCTGCCCTAAGGTCCCGGCGCCGTTGCCTCTTTCAAGGCCCCTGATGAAGTTGGCTCTCCTAAAGCCAATGTCGGAGTTACTTGTCCCTTAAGTCCCTAACAGAGGTGCATGTCCTAAAGTCCCTAACAGAGGTGCCTGTCCTAAAGTCCCTAACTGAGGTGCCTGTCGTAAAGTCCCTAACAGAGGTGCATGTCCTAAAGTCCCTAACAGAGGTGCATGTCCTAAAGTCCCTAACAGTGGTGCATGTCCTAAAGTCCCTAACAGAGGTGCATGTCCTAAAGTCCCTAACAGTGGTGCATGTCCTAAAGTCCCTAACAGTGGTGCATGTCCTAAAGTCCCTAACAGAGGTGCATGTCCTAAAGTCCCTAACAGTGGTGCATGTCCTAAAGTCCCTAACAGTGGTGCATGTCCTAAAGTCCCTAACTGAGGTGCCTGTCCTAAAGTCCCTAACAGAGGTGCATGTCCTAAAGTCCCTAACAGTGGTGCATGTCCTAAAGTCCCTAACAGAGGTGCTTGTCCTAAAGTCCCTCACAGTGGTGCATGTCCTAAAGTCCTAACAGTGGTGCTTGTCCTAAAGTCCCTAACATAGGTGCCTGTCCTAAAGTCCCTAACAGAGGTGCATGTCCTAAAGTCCCTAACAGAGGTGCATGTCCTAAAGTCCTAACAGTGGTGCTTGTCCTAAAGTCCCTAACAGAGGTGCCTGTCCTAAAGTCCCTAACAGAGGTGCATGTCCTAAAGTCCCTAACAGAGGTGCATGTCCTAAAGTCCTAACAGTGGTGCTTGTCCTAAAGTCCCTAACAGAGGTGCCTGTCGTAAAGTCCCTAACAGAGGTGCATGTCCTAAGGTCCCTAACAGAGGTGCATGTCCTAAAGTCCTAACAGTGGTGCTTGTCCTAAAGTCCCTAACAGAGGTGCCTGTCGTAAAGTCCCTAACAGAGGTGCATGTCCTAAAGTCCCTAACAGAGGTGCATGTCCTAAAGTCCCTAACAGAGGTGCCTGTCGTAAAGTCCCTAACAGAGGTGCATGTCCTAAAGTCCTAACAGTGGTGCTTGTCCTAAAGTCCCTAACAGAGGTGCATGTCCTAAAGTCCCTAACAGAGGTGCATGTCCTAAAGTCCCTAACAGAGGTGCCTGTCCTAAAGTCCCTAACTGAGGTGCCTGTCCTTAAGTCCCTAACAGAGGTGCTTGTCCTAAAGTCCCTAACTGAGGTGCATGTCCTTAAGTCCCTAACAGTGGTGCATGTCCTAAAGTCCCTAACAGAGGTGCATGTCCTACAGTCCCTCACAGTGGTGCATGTCCTAAAGTCCCTAACAGAGGTGCCTGTCGTAAAGTCCTAACAGTGGTGCTTGTCCTAAAGTCCCTAACAGAGGTGCCTGTCGTAAAGTCCTAACAGAGGTGCCTGTCCTAAAGTCCCTAACAGAGGTGCCTGTCCTAAAGTCCCTAACTGAGGTGCCTGTCCTAAAGTCCCTAACAGAGGTGCCTGTCCTAAAGTCCCTAACAGAGGGCATGTCCTAAAGTCCCTAATTGAGGTGCCTGTCCTAAAGTCCCTAACAGAGGTGCCTGTCCTAAAGTCCTAACTGAGGTGCCTGTCCTAAAATCCCTAACTGAGGTGCCTGTCCTAAAGTCCCTAACAGAGGTGCCTGTCCTAAAGTCCCTAACTGAGGTGCCTGTCCTAAAATCCCTAACAGAGGTGCATGTCCTAAAGTCCCTAACAAAGGTGCATGTCCTAAAGTCCCTTACAGAGGTGAATGTCGTAATGTCCCTGCCGAAGCTAGTTCTCTTAACATCCCTGCTGAACTTGACCGTCTCAGCTTCTCTTCTGGAGTTGCCAGTTGCATATTTCTGGATATATGGTCTTTAAAGCCTGTGATTGGAAAGAGACCTTTCTGCGAACACCTATACCTTCATACAGTGTATGTCGACATGAGTTTAAGTACTAGTGATTCATCACGTATCTTCATGATAATACTCAAACAAGCCATAGCCATCAACTTTACTAATCTAGCCAACAATAGGTAAGTGTGCATCAATCTTTCTGATATTCTCTATTGTATTGAATAGAAGCCTATCTACCATCTACATAGGTTTCTTCCTCTGTGGCAGGTTCTCTGAAACGCAATTTCTTAGGTTAATTATTTAAATTCTTTTGAAACAAGATAAATCATATCTGTATCGTTCACGCATGCCCTTCCATCTCTCCCTTCGTTCATTTATCAACTACCCATCTGTCTATCCGTATATCTGTCCTGGTTTTATTTCTGTTCAGTATGTATTCGTCATACCAGATTGAGCATGTATACCCACAACATCGCATGTGTCGCCCAGCTGCGTTGAGAACGGATGCACATGTATACAAGTAGGTATTGTACGTGTGCCCGGAACTGTTTTAATATACTGTCAGGTCAAGATGACTTTCACGAAAATGACCGGGATATCTTTCTGGTGATGTTTCTGTTTTGACGTCAGCAGACTTGGATCAGTATCATGGTGAGAATGCATTTTGATGCTGTGCCATGGTATTTGAAATAATGATTGTCATCACTTAGGGTACTGTTCCACGTCACTACAGCAGTTTATCCATAAACGTTCTGTTTTACAGGGGAGATAATCCTGAGATAAAACCAGTATATGCTCACTGGTGGCTGCAGACCTAGTGTGGACACTAGACGATCTCGATAGATATCCAGTATGAAGCCACGGTGTTCACGAAGCGTGCTTGACACCACGAGTATCGTAACTACATACAGATTGATCAAAGTTCACTTTCACTGATCGAAGTACGACGCCTAGAAAAACCTGGTTCCCTGAGTATGCTGCGCTGACGCTCAGGAAACGGGTCTGCGTTTGGGACCTGCGTCGTGGATAGACGTCTATCTGGAGAGTGCTTTGGCAGTGGTCCTATTCTCAGCCATGTCGTTCCAAAAGACCACACTTTCTGTTAAATACACAGTGTATGCTCGTACGTGTAGATAAAGTCCAAACGTATGGTGAACCAGACATAGCCTTTAGTGAGTATCCTATAACACCAACACGAATTGCGCCAGGGCTGGTCTGTAAATGGGCAACAGGTCTTTAATGCTGTGTGTACTTGCGCCCTGGGTTAACCTCATACTGCTGTCTGTGTTGAGTGTATGTGTGTGTGGTATGCAAGTCAGGGATACTAGCGGCTGACATTTAGTGACTGACACCTTCGTCAGAGAGGAAGTGTTGGTTACACCTACGCAATATAGTATCTGTATGTTATATTTGTGTGTGCGTACGTGCGTGCGTGCGTGTTGGTGTGTGTGAAACATGAGACCAGTACATCTAAGCCTCAGTTTCCCATGAATTTGCGCCCATCAGATGTGTTATAATCATATATTTATGGGTTCGAATCTCGTATTCTCCCTGATTATGTTTCTATGTGTGTCAGCACCATAATAGACCTCCGGTATCACTCGAAGCTTTCCGTGCACTGAACTCCGACAGGTCGCGATGTAAGGTGAGACCATTAAAATCGGCGTTAATCAAATTCATTGCCACCTGCGGCACAGCTTGCTTACTTGTTGTTCAGCAATATTCCAGCTACATATCGGCAATCTGTAAATAGATGGACCATAGAACCCAGTGATCAACAGCATGAGCATCGAAGTACGGAATTGGGATACAATGACATGTGTCAACCAAGTCAGCGAGCCTGACCAACCGATCCCGTTAGTCGCCTCTTACGACAAGCATGGGTTGCTGAAGATCAATTCTAACCCGGATCTTCACAAGTGCCTGTGACATAGCGGTTTGTAAGATAACGTGGATGACAGCATGAGCAACGACAAAGTCCCTACGACTTCGGGCATCTCTAGGATCCAGGAATGATGTCAATCATCCCCACCTCTGGTTCAAACCTGCATGATCATTCATGTCTCGACAGTAATGAATGCTGAATCTCGTGTGATACTGTGGGGCGGTGGGGTAGCCAAGTGGGTAAAGCGTTGGCTCGTCATGCCGAAGACCCGGGTTCGATTCCCCACATGGGTACAATGTGTGAATCCCATTTCTGGTGTCCCCCGCCGTGATGTTGCTGGAATATTGCTAAAAGCGGCGTAAAACCAAACTCGCTCGCTCGTGTGATACTGTGAATATTTTCCAGGATCCTGTTCCATCAGTTGTGTGAGTGTGTGCGCGCTGCGTGCGTGCGTGTGTCCAGGATTTGAAATTACAACAGTCGATATTCCGTGTTTGTAAAATACAATCTGCCATAACGATACGTTGCCCCAGTCGATCCATGTCATCTCATGTGAAACTGTGCACATTGGACGTGACATACCCATTGCGTGTGCTCATTTCAGGCATATATTACTGTCTCATTGCATCATGCTCAGGGTTTCAACCAAACTACATCGGACATGTCACAGTTCCAGAATTCTAATATCGTGTTTCAGTTATTCCTTTCTCGACCTAACGTAACGCGGCTTAGTGGTGTGGTAGTTCACGTTGTCATAGAAACGTTCATTCACTACAAACAGAACAGTTTCAGCAAATTACTTTCCTTGGATAGAATACATTTTGAAGCGTCATGGTGAAATCTTACAATGATAAGATACTGTTCATATAGTTCAAGTCAGACTGAAATGATAAGGTAGTGATCACATAGTTTGAGTGAGAAAGAAATGATAAGGTAGTGATCACATAGTTTGAGTGAGAAAGAAATGATACGGTATTGATCACATAGTTTGAGTGAGAAGTATCTATCGAAATCAATTAGGGAACACAGCGTGCCAAAGCTTTTGTCATGCCCTCTCTCATGAATGATGCTGCCTAATGCATTGTCTGTGTGACGTGTTAGGCGTCGACCATCCATATTCAGGTCAGTCGAATGTTTTCCACAGTTCTAATGGTGCCTGTTAGAGGGCTTCTTGATCCTGATCATCTCTCTCCTTTGTGAAAATGGCAAAGGAAGCAGCACCCTCCCTTGAAGCTCACACCGATGTCCACAAGGGTGGTTGCTGATTGGGGTCCTTCCAGGTTGGAGACACTTAGAGACCACGCAAAAGCCAATATTGTCCATTTTCAGCAACAGTGAGTACCTCGTCACTGCAGCCTCAAGAAATAAGCTACATGCCAGTGTGTATGAAGTTGAGATGCATCATGTGAGTGAGTGAGTTAAGTTTTACGCCACACTCAGCAAATGTTCAAAGTTATGTGTCGGCGGTTTGTAAATCATCGAGTCTGGACCAGACAATTCAGTGATCAACAGCATGGGCATCAATATATTGGGATACGCAATTGGGAACCGATGACATGTGTCAACCAAGTCGGCGAGCCTGACCACCTGACCTTACGACAAGCATGGGTTGCTGAAGATCAATTCTAACCCGGATCTTCACGGGTCTGAGATGCATCATGTGAGCGTGGGAAGTATTGTACCTCAGACATGCAAGCTATTAAAGGTATACTGAACTTCCTTCGTAGATCGGCACAGGGCCTTACAGTCATCCCTCGTATCAGATATAATTCCTGGGGTAAGTTCGAAACCTAATGGCACTGGAAAAAGAGTTTATTACAGAGGCGCCTTATATTTGTGTTAACAGCTCGGACAATGTTAGAGACCGGTGTATCTAGTAAACAGGACATACGCAACTATGCGACGAAAACACTTTTCCTAGAATGTAGTAAAACCCGGATGTCGCAAACCGTTGCCACCCTAAGTTGTGTCAGGATACACTAATCGAGTTTTCAAATGTGAGATCCGCCCTGGTCAAGATCTGTGATTTGTTAACATACACATACACATATTTGCAGAATCGACAAAGAGATAAATATCTGAAAACCCGGATCACTTCGACCTCAATTACCCAGCATCCGAGAAGATCCTGGTTAGAAGTGAACTTCAGCAAAACATGCCTGTCGAGAGGCGAATCTGGTGACTAGTCAGGCTTGCTGACTTGGTTGTAGAATAACGCTGAGTGCATGAATATATATATATTTTTTATAGCAACAAAAACAAAAAATTAACACAAAAAAACCCAGTCAAATTGAAAAGGAGCCCCAGTGAGTTGAGAGATTCAGGAACCTGAACCTAGGGAAATCTAGACTTGCTTCAGTTAGGTCTTCAGCACTGCAGGGAGGGCTAGGTAGTAGGGAGATACTGTGGTTCAGGGACTTAGACCGACCAACTTGGTTGTTGCATGTCATATTATCCCAAGTACGTAGACTGATGCCTGTCTTGTCTGAGTGGGGTATTAAACAACAACCAAAAAACAACAACAAAAAAAAAACACATAATACTCAAGCTGGCTTGGTAGAACAGAAACACTGTCAAAGTGGTGTAAACCTACACACGTGAACAGCATGCACTCACAATAAGGATGTATTTGGTACAGCCGGTTCATCTCTTCATCGGTATGACAATAGAGGAGCACTGGCCATGGTGAATTGAAGATCATATTGGTTTGTTTCAGATACATATATGAAAATGAAATTACTGAAAAAGTGCGATGTTGACGCCATTTTAATGTGTATAATTGATGTAGCATATAAGACAGGCACAGACTGTGTTGAGCACCAAAGGCACCAGGAGCTTTGTTTGCAGTGGTAGTGTTTTAAAATCAGTTCTCACGAGAACTGTCACCAGAATTCTCGTACATTGTATATGTACACGCCTTATTGACAAGGGAGATAATTCAGGTGTAACCAGACCTCCACTTACCTGGTCAGGTGGTTATTTGCTACCTTGCTACTTGACACAGGTAATTGGAGCTCGCGGGAGACAACACGATTTGTTAGACGTGGGTGTAATTTCCCTGGCCAGTCCTGGCACTTCAGCCTGTGTCTTGATTTACTGTACCCATACAAACGCTCGGCAAACTTGTTGAGATTAAATCCTTTCTTATTCACAATATATCAAGATGTTCGTCATGTATTTAGAATGACGTAGTGGAGATGTGGCGGTAGTAGAAGAAGTAGTTGTAGTAGTAGTAGTAGTAGTAGTAGTAGTAGTAGTAGTAGTAGTAGTAGTAGCAGCAGCAACAGCAGTAGTAGTAGTAGTAGTAGAAGTAGGAAGTTCTAGCAGGCAGTGTTGCTATCGTTGTCATAACTCAGCTTTCCATATCATATATATTTACATAAATACTACAACGGCTTTTATATGTTCTTTCATACTTGCATTATAACGGTAATCAAGCGGTTCGAGTATGATAGTTGATGTCAAAAAACCCACTAAGGTCTCGTGTTCGAACCCTTGTTTTCAGGTTTGAAAGTAATGCATAAACAGTTCTTATTAATGCATATGCGGTTAAATATATTTTGTGACTTGTTTCTGCATGAAGAGTTCCCATAGGAACACCGGGCAAACGAAGCTGCTTTTATTGCACCTAATGCTAAAAACGAACTGGTGTGTTTATACAGTCGGCTTCGTATTACCAGTCGAGTATATTTCTGAGACAACTGCGAAATAGCAAGAAAATTGCCACTGCCTGATAGTATTCGCGTGGTAAACAGCGGGGAAATCTCCTCATAGGGAAGGGATTCCTTGGAATGACGTCATTGTGTTGATAAAATGAGTTGGCGTTTTTTATTTTTAACACACGCTGTGATTGGTCTATATTTTTCTCAGGAATGCCGTGGGATTTCCCTTAGAATATTCAGTGATTTTTCTCTAAATCAGTTGTAGTCTTCAACACACGTGTATGATTGTAAAGCACAATATACAACTTGAGGTACACCAGGTCTAGTGACTAACACCCAAAGTTAGTGCAAAGTTTATGGGTCAAACAAGGTGCGCGTTGCCGTTAATATCAGCCAATCACAATGCACCTTCCAAATCGCTCTTGGCCATTGAATGCAGATTACGCCTTTCCTAATAGGGACATGTCGAATTGAGTCAGCGGAGTTCTACTTTTCGAGGACGAGAGATCGTACTAAGTGTCAACAGTACGTAAATACACACCTATTACCGCTGTGGATGGGGGGAATTGTAGTTTACGGATTTCAGTTAGCAGTGAAGCGAAACAGTAGACTGTCGTCTGTTCGGCGGAAGCTGGATGGGATAGTTTGCACTGTGGCCGATAATAACCCGTGTTGCTCGCCTTATCTGCCTACCTCGAATCTGGAGGTGTTGTGCCCTATCGGTTTGTTGTCATAATTCGACGACTGGTGTCACGTCTGATATTGTCTCTGGCAAACACCACTTGTGTGATTTCATTTGGATTTGTTAATCATCAACGAACTACACGAGCGCAAATATTGCCTCGTTTTAGCGCGGCTTTGTGGAACCCTGTGCTCTTGTTCGGACGGATGGTAGATCTACAACCATGAGAGTTCAGCGACATGTATTCAACCCGCGCTAAAGTTTAAAATCTTTCAAGAACCCAAGATTTATTTGTGTTTCAAGATTGGATTGTAGCTAGATACAATGGCATTTATCGCAGACGCGGGGAGAGTGGACGGATCATGGGAACTCACTATCACCGTGACGGATTTGCAAGTTGAGAAAACGCTCCGTGTAAAAGGAGATCTGCACATCGGAGGGTTGATGCTAGAGCTCGTTGAGGCGCTAGGTAGGTTTCTCAGCCCACGTATAACCCTGTTTCTCTTCCTTTCCCATCGGTAGTCGCTATTCTACAACATGTGTCATATGGACGCATTTCTCACACATTTCGTGTGTGTCAGTAGTTTCAGTTTGTAAACAAAGAAATACTTTGTTCTGTTATTGCACGTGATGCAATGTTACAATCATTTATTAACTGAAATGATCAAAATCAAGTTTACAGTAGAACTAATCAAAGTTGTATAATATAATATAATATAATATAATATAATATAATATAATATAATATAATATAATATAATATAATATAATATAATATAATATAATATAATATAATATCTGTGTTGCAACTAAAAGACATATTACATGCATTGGTGCAGCTGCCATGTTGATTGACATGTGTGTACAGTATGAAATGAATGCCACCAGCTCTTCGTTAATCAACACCTGAGCCTGTGTGGTCAATCAAGCAGAAAACTCCAAAACACCTGATTTCCCAAGTGAAACAGGAGTCATTTCCAGCTTGCTAATTGGCTAGGAAATGACCATTAAATAAAAAGTAATAGATCATTTAAGTATGATCAGGTTGCAAATTGCAGTTGACAGTGGCCCATTCGTATTTGTAACACCACTGTAATTAGTGTTGTGTCATGCATTGTCCAGTAGTATTAGAAGAAGGTTAATTAAGCTTGTTGGAATGTCTATTATTGTCAATACTGGCGATGAATACAACAGTCGAGGATGACCCATATTCATGTGTGTTTACCTGCTCATTTATTGATTTCTTTATTATTTCACCCGTTGACCTGGTTTTATTGCTCTTTAGTTACAAAGGTGTTATTGTGGTTAGTACTGTTTATATCAACCATAAACATCAGCTATCTGCTGCGCATATTTGTTGTAACTATTGAACTGCAATTTTTCCATTATGATACTGACTAGAAACAAATCATTCTACCCGTATAATTTCAGTGTCAGGCATGTCAAATGCACATGCAGTTTAAATGTCCTCATGAATAATGATTTTGTTTCATGTATGTTTTATTTTCTCTGCACCAATTTCGTATCTTACATGAGCTCATTGTGGATCATTTGGACAAGTTAATGTCATACGAGATTCTAGATATCCAGCTGCTGAATTTTGTTTTATGGCTGCACTTCAAAAATATTAATTTTTGTTAATTGGGCATATCTTGTAAATGTTATTCTTGGTCCATCCGTCACAAGGCTAATACTTATCTAAAAGCTACAGTTACCACTTTATATTAGAAGCCAAGGTTTTGTAAACATTGATTGAGCCAGTAATCCCAAACACACAAAATGTCACTTGTTGTTAGTTATCGGGGTGTCCAGCATTGGCTCAATCTGTCACTGGTTATCGAAGCAAGATATAGCAGGGTGAAGGAGTCAAATCTTCAACTGAAACATTGACATTCTTCACATTCCAATGAAAGGCACTTTATGACTGTGACATAATTGTTAGGATGGTATACATTATCTTCTCTTGTAGAAACTGACAGTTGAGATCATGTGACACGCCCCTGGGGATTAACACCTGAAATGTACATTGGACACACAAGTCTCTAGATGTGTACATTTCATTGCCTCATTATAACATGGGATGGGGATACATTGTTAATCTTAGCATTTAGGCCTTATGAGATGTGGCAGTCTGACAGCTAAAGTCACAGCAACATTTGAAAGATTTAGTGCAAGAAAGAAACAATCAGGAAAATATATTTTTTAAAAACCCAGCTTTCATGTATGAAAAATGTCATGCATGAATGTCTCCTTGAAAGTTATTTGTCAGTTCTGATTTAAATTCTTTAGCCATGCTAGCTAGCAGTGTGAATTTCCTTCCATGATACTTATTTTCTTCATTTTACTTATGTCTAGTATGTTTTAAACATTATGTGAATTAAAAACAAATTACATTTTTTCATTTATTTCCACTAGTATATATTTCAAATACGATGCTAATTATTCAAATAAAAATGTAATTTGAGTAGCAGCAAGTCAATCCTAGATTGAAGGATATATGATTAGTCATTGACTGCAAATGAAAAGCATTAGTGTGCGAGGACATTATAAGTGTTTTCCTGAGAAGCATTCATGTTTCTTGAAATAACAAGCTGAGCCTAACACTGGCATAGAGGTCTCCAGCTCAGTGGGAATGTATTTGGCCTGAATGTGCTGTAGCCAGGATGAAGCCAAATGTCAGATGTATTTGTGGCCAACATTCCTCAAAGGAGTGTATCAGTGCTGTGACATTTTAATCCACAGTACTTGGACATGTATACAAGCAGTTTCGTTTAGAAGGCATTGCACACATTGAAATTTGGGATGTGATCCCACAGACAAAACACAATGCCTTGAATTCAACAAAAGGATGATATTCAGTGTTAAAAAAATTAAGCATCAAAGTCAAAAGTCCCTTGTCATAACCAAAATGTCGAATGTTAGGAATTGACTTTGATTCAAATACCAGAGGAGAAAGCCTGAGGAGCCCCAGTACCCCCTCATTTAGAACACTATGCCATGCAGAATCGTATACTATATGTTTCTTGTGAAGTATATGGGTGTAAACAAAATCACTTTGTGCCATGATACAAATATAAAGCCATGTATCCTTGTAGGGTTGTATACACACATTGTTAAAAATAATGAATGTTAGTATTTTGTGATATTTTCTCAGTTTTCAGACCAGTGCTTAATGCACTATATATTTTAACTACTTATGATTTAATTTGGTCTCTTGTCATTCTCATTGGTCATACAAATGCAGATACTGAACATGGCAGGTTTTGAGTTTTACTATTATATATTCTCACATAAAAACGAAGTGTTGAAGGTATTGTTTTACATTGTAGTTACGGATTTGAAAACAAACATACTTTCAACTAGATCAGAAGCTTTCTGTGAATGTAAATTTTTTGTCATTTTTATAAATGTCAGCATCATCTTTGCTGTTTAGGACAGCAGTTACAAACCTTGTGAATGGGTGCATTGTCCTGGCTACAAGAGGGGTCTAAAGTGTGGTATTGTGAAACCCTGATTCATGAGGTGAAAGTTCTGAAGATTTGTCAAGTGAAAGTAACAAAGCCTGCCATACTGAATTGTGTCATACAGTGACCTGCTGTTGGGATAATTATGGTGTAAACAGAACAGGTGTCTGGTTTTGTCAAAATTATGTTTTAGCTGCATGATATTTAGCATGAAAGTTTTTTAGGATGCGAATATCTCTCTTTCATGACCAGTATTGAAGTTCATTAACATTCAAGGTTAAGTTTGAAATCTAAGGTTATTTATTGAGACTCGGACACACAAACCCTCAATAGACGTAACATAAGTTTGTGTCAGCAGGCCTCGATTACAAATTTGTGGCAACAGGTTTCTTGTACTAGCTTGTATCTGGAGTTCATGATGCATGTCAGCAAAAGTGTTCAGCTTGAGATAACCCATGGTTCTATTTGGGTTGTACAATGCAAATATGTGAGACTTGCAGCAGACTCTTAACTTGTGTGATGTAATTTGATCGTAGTAAAGTCTCCAGGAGTGGAGTGTTGAAAGCAGATCCCACAGAAGTATACAAATATGGGAATGGTACCTCTTGACTTTTGACACGGACTACTTCAGAACAGGTGGACATTTGTATGTCTAGGTCACTTGCCTTGTGTGTAGCTGTTACTTTCAGATACATTAATTACTGTAGTCCCCTAGATATTTAATTCATGATTCACGGGGCATGCAACTTAATCTGCAATATGCTCTAGCCTGTGTAGTGATAATCTATGACACCCCTTAAGTTCTGCTAGCTGCTAGGATGTTCCTTAACGTTACACTTAAGTGATTGCTGTTGGTGCTGAAAGGTATACAAAAGAGTTGACCTTGTCACAAAAGATTTTAAGTCAGAGGATTAAACTTTAAACTCCAAAAGCATTCGTAATTTCTGACAGTAACCAGACATAATTTGGTTTGAAAATATTGATTTTAGAAAACTCTGGGCTAAGTTCATAGCTTGTCCAGTGGTTCTGACAGCAGATCATAATTTAAGCCATAATGATTTCTGACAGAGACTGTACCAAACGGAAATGAAGGTGAAATGAAGGAGGTGTTATTTGCCGGAGGATCAGAGAATATCCATGCCATCCTGTCTTGATGGCCGTAATGAAACCTCATCCTTTGGATCATAATGAACATGCCTGCATATCTCCTACCCCCTGCTGGCCATTTGATGGACATTTCCAGTTTACCTTACCGCAGTCGGCCCAGGAATGGGGGAATTACATTTGTGTGTTTTTCTTTGATGTGAGGGACTTGCCTCCTCAGGTCTTCTTGGCAGAGGAATGTGTATAGGTGAGGCTGCATTTGCCAAATACCTAGCGGGCAGTTCGTGGATGACCATTGCTGATGTTGCTGACCATTATGCTAAGAGTGTGCGGGCTGTTATATCAATCATTTGACTCAATGTGTTGGTTTTACCTCAGTTTGTTATTGTCAGGTCACACTGTTGTATTGTTCTAGCGCCAATACCTCTTGTTTCATCAGGCAGATGTGCTGGGATATCAGATGAAGCCTTATTAGGCTCTTAGTGTTGCAGATAACCTTTCATCTTAATTGGGCTTGAAACATTTGTTTTGGCTAGCGGATGGATAGGTTGTAAGCTAAGGTTACAAGAACAAGATGGCATTACATCATTATCAGAAGATGTTTAGGGTTCAATTTAAACATTTGTCTGAGTTGAGTCAAAAGTTGTAAGACCTGTTATTATTTAATCAAATCTTGGAATGTTACATGACTTCAACAACAGCTTGTAATGAAATGTGGACTAACTGGATTTAGCTCCTGGCGTTGACTCCAGATCTAGGAAGATCATAAGGTGTCAGTTTGGCTTATCTTTGACATCTTGATAAACTTTTGAACTTGAAAAATGCATCGAGCTGTTTCATTCTTCAAAGTACCTAGTCATGTTAATGAGAGTTGATGATGTTATCTTGCGTTTGAAGAATGACAGTTTTATTTTGGTGTTGTCTTTTATGACTGGAATTTCATTTTGCTCAAAGACAATAAAGGTTTCATCCTGGGCAACCTTAGTGGGAGGTAGATGGCAATTTTCGAGAAACATATCATTCTGTTCAAGCTTCCGAGAAACGCTTATAGGTTTTGTGTTACCGAAGCCTGTTATCTGCATTAGATTGTCTTCAGAATATTTTCGTGTGTGCAGTATTTTCGTGTGGATGATGAGGGAGCTATTTTGGTCTTTATGAGCAAAGAACGATGTGACTAAGATTGGCGGCAGAGACGTAGGTGCATGCATGGCAGCTGTTTCTGACTCACGAACTGCGTGTGCATGAAACCAGTCCGGATTAGTGATCGTATCTCCCTCGCCTGTGTGCAGGAACTACCTGAGATGTGTAGCACAGTTTACCCATGATGCACTGACGTTTGGCACCATCCCAACGTACATGTCTTTAGTTTGTCCCACTCATCTCCATCCTTGCAATCATCTTCATCAGGATGCTGGCTAAATGGAACAAACAAAACATGCATATGTTGGAGTAAATACAAAGAGTTGTATCATCCATCATCCCAAAGTTACAGTTACCAAAGTTTCTTCTGGTATGGAATATTTTCACCAGACATAGTTGATATCAGAATGACATTAAGCTAATGAAACCACAGATCCACATGTCAGCTCCCAGTTTGTGTTGCTATTTAACTTAGTGCAGCGTTCAAAATTAACTCCGGTCCTGAAATGCTTGATATTTGTTCCTATGGTATTTGAATAGCGTGATTCCCTAAAATCAATGATTTAAAGCATTGGGCATAGGACAATGCCTGCTTTTAATGCTTGATTATAACCACAATCTCCTTTGATTCCATTTTTCCAAATCGGTTTGAGATTCCTTACTTACATTAATGCAATATAACAATATTAGTGTCAGAAAATAATTTTTAAAAAGCGATGCAGGATTTAAATGACATATTTGTTTCTGGACTGTTATTGTGGATCCATTTGTGTGCACTGCCATAGAACCACCAAACCGAACTCTTGTCCTAAAGTAAGGCCTTTATCGTGCGTTATCACACTTCTGTTGAAATCTCTCTAATGGCATTTAAATACGTTAATGAGAAAGGGTATAATGTCCTGTTTCTTGTTTTCTCCTCCTTATCTGATCGGAACAAATCAAAGAGGTCATTTCACTAGCAGCTTTGCTCTCCACATAAACTCTCTCACATGCGAACTAAAGAAGTTGGTGCAAGTAATTGAATTGTATGCATAGTCACAATAAGAGTAGAAGAAAAAAGGGCGAACATTTATCCTGAATGGCATTTGATTATCAAGGCTGAACGAAATGAGCGAGTGTTTCATGGTGCATGATATTGTGGGAACAGGTTGCTATTGTTTAGGGCAGCCAGTCAGGGCAAGGCGTGTGTTAAAGTGTACAAAAGATGTGGGCTTCATGTATATCGGCTGTGTGCCTCAACTTACATGACCCTTAAAAGGAACATACTCATTTACAAGGATCATAGTTTGTTAGGTTTAATTGAGTCATTAAGTCAACAAAGTGACTTACATTAATGACACTTTAATTAGATCCATGTTTGAAAGATATATCATGGTTATGTGTAAATTGGTACTTAGAAATGCAAGGCTGAATGGTTAAAAGGGTTAAATATCTGTATAAATTTAATCTGTACAAGTTTAAGATGACTTATGAATACTTCATTATGATGAGCAATTATCAAAAAGGGTTTTACCCAAATGTCATAATAATATATAGCATGTATGTGTGCTTTATGTAGTCTGTCATGCAGACCCTGAAACAAATATATCCTAGACAGCCCATACAAGTCTGGAACATGTGGCAAGTACTGATTTCCACAGTTCGAAGAAAGTGTGTGGGCTCCTTTTCATTATATTTCATGATTATAATTTAGGAACTGTTTTTTTTCTGTAAAATATGTTCATTTCAGAGACTAGTTGTTAGTCCATGCTTATTACTCAGTAGTAGTATGTGAATTAATACCAGGATTTTGGAAGAGTATGTGTCTAAAAGTGACATAAAAAACTCTTTCTGACACTTCATTTTCTGTGGCTGTATATGGCAGGAACCTAATGAAAGGTGTTAGTTGTGTAGAAGCACATGGATTATGTCGAAGCTAACGCAGAATATTCCTCACACAAGGAATGTCCCCATGAACTACCTCTACTAACCTACACATCACCACGGAGCTCATTGTTCTCTCTGTGTCAGATTATCTATATTTGTTTAATTGTCCCCGTTGAATAACAATCAAAACAGTACTATTGTTAGAACATTGACGGAAGAGCTTAACTTCAGAAACACTTGTTGGTTTAAGTCAACATGGAATCGAATGAGATTTAGTTGTGTGTGTTTGTTTTGAATCACTGGCTTCTATGTGATTGTGATACGAACGTTATACAATCTAATGAACATAATATTTTTGTTGGTTCTTAAATGCTTGTAAATGTTTCGTCCTTCGGCTCTGAGGGAAATGAATCGAAATTTTAAGTCAATCCTCATAATGACACTTGGAAATTTTCAACATTCCTTTTGGTGAAGTCATGCAGGTTTACAGTCTTAAGAACATTCGGTTAACAGTGTAGGCCCTGTTTGGAGTAGTTTTCAGGAAGGCAGTGTTTCTGCCAAGTGAAGATATGGGCAACTAAGTATGGGGGTGAGAAGATCTCATGTCCGTTATGACGAGAACCGACAGGAATGTTGAGTGATCTGCTGGACAGATGTTACACAACCAGTACCATTGTTGAATGCTAACTCCATTACATGTTCAGCATCGATCAGGTTACATAGTTTTATGTCTGCCAGTATTTATTTTCACATTATGCAGTAGACCTACGTGAGCTCAGATCATGCTGCTTTTGTGTTTCACCTCTTATGAGTGAGTGACCCTTTAAATGTTACATCTGGGAGATATAAATTTTGCTAATGCATCTGATCTTGGCCCCATTGGAAATTTCAAAATGGAATTCAATCTTTCTTCCTTTAGGATATTCGCTTCAGAATGACGATCCAACAAAAAACCCATTTCTCTTTAAAAGTTATTGCTTTATGGTATGTAGCAATCCCTTAGGAACATTTTATCAGTGGATGCAGACTAGGCATTACCTTAGACTTCCTATGTAGTGGACACAGACTGGCCATTACCTCCTCCTCCTTGTATAGTCTACATAGACTGGCCATTACCTCATCCTCCCTGTGAAGTGGACAAAGACTAGCCATTATCTTACCTTCCAGAATTGCTGGCTAAAGACAAGCCAGTATCTCCAGTATTGCATCAACACCACTAACAGCAACAGCTGTTGTATTTCTGCCGACCTTGTTCTCTCCATCATTCATATATGGGACATATTTGCTTTCCTTTATGATTGTATGAAAAATATTGCTCAGTATGAACACATGAAGTAGATTTCATGCAACAATGAAACCAAAATGGAAAGAAAATATACAATCTGATGTGGGAAAATTAAATGGTAAATCATGGAAATTGTTTAATAGTTATCCTGGTTTTTCCAAAAGATATATTCCACAAAGAATTCAGATTCAAGCCTCATACAAGTCACTGTCCTTTTATCTGAGAACCACTTGCTCCTAGCAATTGATTTATGATCGTCTCGTGTAATGGTGCAGTCTTTTAAATGGCCATTTGACTTTCATAGCCTGTTAGAAGAGATGTATTAGAGAGGAGACTCCATCGATGGGATGAGTGCGGTTCAGCAGCCAACTAGGACAGTATATGGACAGCTTTGAAGATATTCACCATCCACCAGCTCGAGTTTGAACCCAGCGGTCATAAGATGGGCAGATAGCCCATCAGCCGTATCTGTTCATCAGCAGTGGCATTATAGGATTATCATACAATTGTAGGACTTTGTACCAAATTTGTTCACTGATCCTGCATTTGCAAAGACAGAGACTTGTGGGCAATAAATTGTTGTCAATTCTTTCCCTGTCTTCCATTTGAATGGTGGTGACAATTACAGATACTGATATTAGAGGAGATTGTTATTGCACCTGCTAGTAGGACAATGGACATGAGGGATTTTGTTTTTCAGCAGTAATCTTGAAGGGATCTTCTTGGAACAGAGGATGGTGATTCAGTGATCAGAAAAATGAAAAATAATTGCTGTACTGTTAATTTAATTTAGCTGGAATATTGCTGAGTGCGGCGTAAAACTAGACTCACTCACTCATTAATTTCTTTACTGACTACAGTGACTAGTCACTGGGGGAACAATTCTCTTCTGATGGTGGGTATTGATCAAGTGTGAAGCTTTGGGGTATGGGCCATGATCAACACATTGTCTAACCAGTAAGTCACCATTAGCATTATAAGTACCATCTTTTGATCTGTAAAACTGACATAATGTCTATCACATAGATTATCTTAAATATTGTTTATGTATATCAAAGACATTGAATGTTTAGAAATCAAGTGAAATGTTGAACTTTTTATATTGAAAACCATTAAATCCAGTCTCATATTGTGTGAGTTGAAGAAATCAGTGGGACATGATCATCTGCCAGCCATGTCTGTTGTTGATGGGGAACGTGAGCTTGTACTAACACCACAAAGGTGAAATGCATGTCTGCCGGTATGGTGGCCACTTACTCTGAAACTCTGTAGGAGTGGAATCGGGTGTCAAGTTCTAGCATCCCTGCAATGAAGCTTATTTGGAGTCTTCTGAACATTATCAGTTTATCGTATAAAGAGGACTCTGATTAGTGCAGTATAGTGTAGCCCTTAGCTCTGTATTTGAATAGAGGAGTCTTGGGACAAAACATCCCACTTTCAGCTGAATAAATATCTTATATTCATGACATGAGTGACCTACGACCTCGTGCTTGACCTGTGACCTTGAGGATGGGTCATCTTGACATTGATGAAAAAATGGTAGTTTTGAATTATGTTTGATAAGTGAGATTATTAAATTTCACCGTCCCACTTGTTGCATCATGCGGACGCCTCTGGAGCGCCATATATGCTTTGTGAAGCTATCGATTCCTCATTTGTTGCTTCAGCTGCTTGGACTTTCCGAGACATTTTTGTTCCCTGAGTAGGATGGGAAGTTAGGATGGAAACTTTTGGACTGTTGCTCTTTCAGTGATTCGGAAAGAGCCAGTGTGTAATGTTGGCATGTCTGGCTCAGTGAAACAAATTAATTACCAGCTGATTTTTTTGGGATGATTGCAAAGCTGCTTGAGGAAATGACGATGAGGATTGCAAGGTTTAGGACTTAATCATGGAAAAAGCCAGGAATCTTTAACTTGGCATGAAATTAGATTTGATGAAGTCAATCTGAGTCAGTACAGCATTTGAATCATGTTATACAATTCTGAACCTGGATACTTGTAAATGTGAGAGGAACTCATTAATACCAATACAGACCATCAGTGAACTCGGGTGATATTTCAAGTAAGGATTTAGCTGGTCTGGATGCAGAAGATTTCTTTCCTGAAAGGGGGTGGTGGGGTAGCCTTGTGGTTAAAGTGTTGGCTTGTAACGCCAAAGATCCGGGTTCGATTCACCATATGGGTACAGTATGTGAAGCCCATTTCTGGTGTCCCCCGCTGTGATATTGCTGCAATGTTGCTAAAAGCATCATAAAACCAAAACTCACTCACTCACTCTTTCCTGAACAGAAGATTGAAAGACATGAAACCAACAGTGTTCTTGCCTCAAAATAAAAGCGACCAACTGAAAACCCTTTCCATAATCATGAAAAGTCTATGCTGAAACGAATCATTTGGTTTAAACGGAAATGTTTTCCCCGTCGTTAAATGATGTATATGCTATCACCATACACATACATTATACACTCTAGACTGGTGACTGTACCATTCAGCATGTCAAACAGACACTTAGCAAGTCTTTTATCTCGCATTCTTGATCATGTTTTTATCTTTTTTTCTAACACAGGGGACTTTATTTGAATATTAACTGTCAATAACTGCCAGGTCCCTTCCCTACTGAAGACTCACAGCTGGTGTAGTCAGACACGGAACGTCACGGAACACAGTGTTGTGGAAGAGAAGAATACGATGTTCCGGCACAGCCAGGCACTTAAACCTGTACATTGTTCTAGCCTATCCTTTGATCCGAATCCTATTTCAGCTTCACATTAATTTGGTCCCGGGGTGGGTGGGGTCGAAACATGGGTGGTGGTCGCCAATAGTTGTGTTATTTGCTTGGCACTTGTTCAATTTATTTCATTACAGTTAGTTGGCAATTAGGCCTATTCAAGTTGAGCTGCCCCTGCTTTAGTAGGGCTTAAAGGTGGAGATAGTAAGAGGGTAATGGTCTGGATTGTTTGATTTGGGTGGCATAGCAGACCAACCTTTATTTTGGTGGTTTGACATGGGAACCTGTGTAGAGTAGAAGCAGTACTACAAGTAGACTGAAATTAATTCATGACTAAATGGATTCAGCTCATTTGTACTTCACAACATAGTTTTTCAGATATCAAGATATTTTTAAATATGTTTGTAAGAGATTCTAAATATTCCATCATGTATAAACCTGACATTATGTTATGGTTGAACTGTGTTTTTGTACAGTTACCATTGAATTTAATAGTCCTGCGGAGAATTTAACTGAAACCAGTAGAGATAATACATGTAATGATGGGCAAGTCTTGTTAGCCATATTCCTGGAAACAGCAATTGAGAAAACAGCCTAAAGGTTTATTACATTATAAAAGATAACAGAGACCATTTGTAAGTCTGTGGAGTTGACTTACATGTCAGGAAATGGGTCAGAATAAGGAAAGGTGCTGCTATGGAAATAGTAAGTCTGAGTCCAGTAATGGATAAAGGTGGAAGGTATTGACCATTGTCTGAATCAGAAACTCTTGATAACATGGGGAAATAGGTCAAGAATAAAGAGTGTTTGGGTCAGGGGGAGGGGAGAGGGCAGGGCATGGTTGATGGACCACACCTGGTGGGTGTGCAGACAACAATAGGGGTGGAATAGTGGGCAGGGAACTCCACTATAAACGGTTCAGAGACACAAGATGGGTGCAGTAGCTCTTGGTGTTGGTGTAATTGTGTTATCTTATACTGTGATTATATATTTAGATGTGACTGAGCACTATACAGGTTTTACCTTAGGGCTCTCAGATTAAGAAATGCTAATTTAACAGACCAAGATTAGATCCAACATATTTGAAGTAAGATATTGAAATCTTTTATGATCTTTGGGGCTTAAGTATGTATGATTGTGACAGTTTTCCAAGGTAGACCCAGCAGTTTTATAGCCTATGGCTTTAGACCAGTGGGTAAAGGCATATCCGCTTTGATGACAGTGTTGTATTTTGAGTTTGGAATACTAAGAATGTGAATTTAGAGTAGCTTGGTTTAGCCAAAATGAATAAATTCAACCTATAGCCTCAGGTGCCACACAGAGACTAGTGTTAAGTGTTTAGTTATGTAAATATAACAACTAGCCAACCTTGACAGAGTATGAAATGCTAACCTATTTCCTCTTTTTCCAAGTGTATAATCTAACAACAATACAGGCTCACAAATTTGAGGTCAAAGTGACCTTTTGACCTTGCATCCATTCAAGCATAACAATCTTGGTGGGTGTAACATTCTATTTGAGGATAAACCTTGAGTTTAAGGTATCTGGTCATTTTTTGCCATTCAGTGGCCAGTCATGTGATTATTTCACCTTGACCTTCAGTTTATAAATGAAACCAATTATCCGAGCAGCGTGACCCAGAAGGATAAGAAGATAAGCTCCCCTTTGAACAATGTTTGATGGGTCAGCTGAAGGACTTAGACTGGTCAGTGCTCTAATCCACTTAGAAATGTAAATACACTCCTAAAATTTAATCAGCGAGCGATCTTAAAGAAGCTTGACTGAGAAGCATCAGTTTGCTTGTATTTGAAACATTCCACAGATAGTCCTTTGTTGTCTTGATAACTCCTGAAACAGATAATGGTGGTATTGTACCATTAGCTTAGTGTAGTCAATAGAGTTATAGGATTGATAACTTGGCTGAAAAGAGACAAATAGACCTAAAATTGTTTAAATCAGGATTCTAATCGTAACTCAAGAAAGTCATGTCACATTCAATATGCCATTGCCATTTTCTCTTTTAAGTTTCAACTCCTGAAAATATTCATTGTGAGAAATTAATGGGGTCCTTTTGAAGCTCATAGCTGAAGGAATCTGAATCAAAAGACAGCCTTTAAAATTACAGTTGTTATGTCAACCTCTCCCTTTCAAAATTCCTGCCTCATTTATTATGTAGATGTGTAGAAGTTTGTTTGACCTGTTAAAGAACCAGGGTTTCAAACAAGTACTGACAAGAGAATGAGAGTGAATATATCTCAGATCTACATCTGTAACAGGTTACCAAAAGCATTCATTTGGTTAAATAACTTGTATAGACTCTTGTATCACATGTACCATATATATTGGTTATCACCCCCTGCTGTGCCGATGTAAGGCATGTCACATGACCTGCGTCAGCTGTTAGCACCAATGAACAGTAGACTGTAGAGGAAACAAAATGCATCAATCACCCTGCCCATATTGATTATTGATGTGAAGGGTATTTTGGACCTCGAAAAGGCCCTTTACACCCACTTGCAGCTTGAACTGGCGATACAACTGCCCATTTCATGCCCACTGAATGTACATTCCAAGCTTCTTTCATTATACTAAAGTCTACAATTGACCTAGACTTTTGATTGATTGAGAGGACTGACAGGCATTTGCCAAATGTTTAATCATTCCAAAACTGTTTCATACTTGATACGAATTGTGAGGTTTTCTGGATATTGAATAATATTTTTGAAATTTAAATGTGTTCTCAGAAGTTCACATAACATGATGCAAACCTCGTCATTTTGGTTTTTGATTCACAGGCTGATGCACTAATGATCTTCATAATCTGATTATTTGGTCAAACGTAGTTTTGCACATTCATTGTTGGCCATCAATGAAACGAGGATCGTGTTGAAATGGTGACTTGTGTTTTTAAGGTCGATCTGATGAGTAATTGACATATTTAGTGTCATGTGATGCTTTTCGTGTCTCATTACATTTGAAAGTCTTAGGTCAACTCTAACCCAAAGCCCAAAGCCAAGATATTCTTAAATTACCCTTGTTCTTGGAACTAGCAACTTTAGCAAATAGAAATCCATATATGAACTTAAAATCTCCTGCAGCTGATGTCAAGTGACAAGGTCAGTCAAGTAGATTCAAGTGTTTACTGACACAGACTGTTGACGTGTCAGTTTATGAGGTCTGAATTCACATGCATTGCTTATGAAAAGGGTTTATCATGAGAATTTTCAATGCACTATGTACAAACATATATTTATGCAGTTAATTAACATAGCAGTCATACAGTGTCCTGCGATGGAGAAGTTTTCCTGTTGCTCTTTTCCTCAACAAATGATTATATTGTCACAATGGTGATTCTGTTGACTCAGTTTTAGAATACTTCCGTAATGTCATACATGTGTGTCATTACTGGTATAATAGTAATTGTGCTATTGTCTTGATTGTTAAAATAGTTTCCAGAAAAATGTAAGTGTAAACAGCTATTCTAAGCAATCAGACGAATATATCACTGGTCAAATAACATCACTAATTAATACGAGACAAATGAGAGTGTTTATAGGGGCATATAGTTGTAAAGGAAACTCCCAGGACTCCATTTATGGATATAAATTTCAGAAAATGAATCTTGCTGGAACTAAATATTTCAAGTTGAGAGCATTTAGAACATGCTCTTTTTTGGCCCATTTGGATCCTGAATCCTGCTCTGCGAACATCATCCCCAGGAGAAGTAAGTTAAATGAGTTAGGTTCTACCACTGTGGACACAAGCAGAATGATGTTACTAATGCAGTGTTCTTTATACAAAGTACCAACCCTTCTGGGTTATACAGATCGCTAGCAACCTATGTTTGGTCTGAGGGGTGGCTTAATGGAATGGGTGGTCAGGTTCCGTGACTTGGTTCATGGCAGGTCATCATATCCCAACAGCACAGTGTTCACGAATGGTGTTTCAAAGTAACAGGACATTGGGTCCTGCAAGTTTCAGATGTCTGTCTGACCCATTGGAAATTCACAGGACCCATAGAATGAAATTAAACACACATTTCAGATTGAACATTTCTTATAATTGGCATTGAAATTATTAACAACATAAGATTTATAAACAGCAAACAAGTGTCACAGGTCACATATAACAACTTCAGTCAAAGTCATTGTGAAATACACAGTCAGACACTGGGGCCGGCGGTTTTAGACTTCTTTCGGACCGTTGGCGAATCTGCCGGGTTTGTCAGAGGGTCAGACGCTATTCATGAACACTGCAGCATGGGTCAGTGTTCTCAATATCAGTCACTGGCTTGTGTGGTCATGCCAGGAATATTCACAGGTCTATATCATATAGGTGGTATATTGCTAGGTGTAGCTTTAAACAATAAACATATATACACACTCTTAGTATGGACATAGAAGGAAGTCATGTTATCTGTCTTATGAGGTGAAGCATGCTGCTGGAACCAGTAAGTTGAGGTTATCATTCAATCTGGCAGCAGCAGCTGCACTTTACAGTGACCAGTGGCCAGGGAAGTAGCTTGTACCACCTCTTCCTGTTTGGGAGTTGGGCTTATCAAGGCAACAGGAAACAGGCAAGGTGGATCTCTGTGTCGGAGGATGTGCACTGTAGATTATCACAGTCATAGCTGTGGGAGATATGTAGTGTGCTTCTTGTTTATAACATTCTCAGTGTAAAATAATGATAAAACTGTATACATAAACAATTCTGGAAGGCATAAATCTATCTCTTCCAGTGAGGAACAGGTTTTCATTTTGTCCTTGCATAAATCATGTGTTCGAGGATCTTCCCAAGTAAATTTCTAGTAGGTTGGTTATCATTGAAACAGTGAAAGATTAAGTACTTATGTTGTACATGATGAGAAGAAATTTGAGAACAGCAGTGCTACAAAATTTAACTATGTCATGAAATTATCCAAGATAGGACACAGCCAAGGGACAGCTGAATCTTTTCATTTTGACATCATGGTTTTAACATTGCTTTTTCTGTGAGTTTCTGAGAGGACTTTTCTTAAACACTTTAGTTCTGTTGAATAAACTAGTGGCCCTTACTTAATTTGTTGACAGTGTCTTAACATCAGATCATTTCCTTGGAGGAAAATATGTTGCTTTGAAAAAAAAAGATGTTTTTAGCAAAAATTATTATTCTTGAAACCGCCCATTTTCCCACCTTCCCAGAGAGAACAGAGACTGCCATTGTGGTATGGTTGTCGCAGCCTTCAATTTGGAGTGGAAGTCCATATGTAACTCTCACATCAGGAGTTAGCATAACTGGGAATTTCTGCCTCATAAATGTCCAATTATGAGCGTCTGACTGACTTGGCTTAAGAAATTGACATGCACCCTGATACAAATGTCGGCTCAACTTGCTGCTTAAGATTTCCGTGGATCATCATTATGCAGGGTGCTTCCGTGCAAGTCATCATTCATCCATCTCAGTGGGGCTCACCTTTCTTGACAGTGAACGTTTCCGTGTTGCAAACTGTTATGAACTCAATTTACCATTCATCATTTTATACAAGGATTTGGAAATTGTAGATTTTGAAGAAACCATGATTACAGTCCCTGTAGAATAATTTTACATGCACTGTGGATTTGTTGACATGGTAATGATGATTAATGATGATGATAACGGTCTCGACAAGGAAGAAATAAAGTAACATTCGAAGAAGTTTTTTTTGAGAAAAATGATTCCATTTTGTGACATTCATGAACCACTATCTCTAGGATATTGTGTGAGGCTTTTTTCAGTTCTTCCTTTTGAGATTCCTATTTCAAACTGATTGTTGTGCTGATTGTGTAAAGATAGATTTAAATTATGTGAACTTATTAAACGTACCATGTGTTTTACACTTCCTTATTCACAGGCATTTTACTGGATTGTGTGACCAAGCTTGTTGACAGCATGACATTGTAGCCCTATGATGTGGATCATTGCTTATGGTAGATACTAATGACTTGTTTACAGGTGGCTGTCATATGGCAGGGTCATTGTTTGTTTGGTTGTTAGGCAAAAGACAAATACTTACTTGTGTGGTGGGTGCTATGTGCTACACATGTCATCGGTTCCCAATTGCGCAGATCGATGCTCATGCTGTTGATCACTGGATTGTCTGGTCCAGACTCGATTATTTACAGACCGCCGCCATATAGCTGGGATATTGCTGAGTGCGGCATAAAACTAAACTCACTCACGCTACGTGCTTACCCTTTCCACAAACACCTGGTGTCAGATCTGAAGTTCAATCATCCATTCATATATTTTTCATTACTATTTTGCTTATATGCCTCATGGAATCAGTTTTGGAAGGTATTCAAGACTGTTTATTCTCTGACTTTCAGTGGTGCTGTGGTCAGCCTGATGAAATAAGAAATGTTTTTGTAATAGACACCTGGTGTCCAGATGGTTTCTACTGCTGACATAAAAATAAACTCATTAATTATGCAAACTCCTATCTGCAATATTAGCCATCATCACTTCCCAGACCCTGTACAACAAGTTGAGACCAATTTGTGGCACTGAATGTATAGTGGGACTTTTTAAATAACTAATGAGTTTTATCAGTACTTATCAACCTTAAGAGCCTGTAGTACTCTGTTTGTTCCTCCTGGGATGAAATAAAAGGGTCATTTGGCTGTCTGGACATTGGTCACACAGTCTGGACTCTCCAACTTGCTGTCAGTATCACACACTAATGATGAATTATAGGGAGAAGTTAAGATACAGGGAACATGCTCTCATTTGACCCCGGTTAATTAGTTCAAGATCAGAGAGAGGTTGTTCGGTTCATATCTTTAATACTTTATGAGATCTAAAGATATTTAGTGTTATGTAATCAGTACTCTAGGTGAAAAATCCTCTTTTTCGGTTGACAACAGCATAATAAATGTATCTGTCCTTGCTTGCACTTGTTGATGATGGATGATCGCCAGAGATAGACTTGTCGGGATAAGATTGATTGAAGTAGCTTTTTATCATTAATAAAATATTTAAGTGCATATCAGCTTAGATAATTTGTTTTTGCAAAATGTCTTTTAATAATTAACTAAAACAAAGGCTGATAGAGTAATTGTTTTCTTGGGGAATAGTTGTCGGAATTTGTAATGTATGATTAAACCAGCTTTGATGTGAGACAGTTTTATGTAAGAATGTGCTATTTGGTGATAACAGAATTACGTCTTATCTTGCTCTGCATGATAAATGCAGTGATGGTGTTTGTTCAGTAGTTTAAATGTTTGTAATATCAGATTGACGTAACACACAGGAGGAGTTTGAAATCGATTGTTAAATACTCCTTAGATAGATTGTTACACCCTGTGATTTTGTCAGTATTTGTGAGGGTACTGTTAATGTGTTTCATGGCTACTTAGATATTAATTCCGGACTTTGTGAAAGGTTATGTCAATAAATGCAGGTCAAGGGTAAAGTCCCCTATCAGTTAATGTTGAAAAAATATTTGTTCTGGGTGTTTATGTATGTGCTCTTTTGTTATAAGAGGTTAGATTCTGAACAAAAAGAGCTGGTAATTAGACGCATAGTCCAAATTAAGTGTACAGTAGTTCATTGTGAGTTTCATTTTCTACAACTTCTAGATTTTTGGGTGATTATTCTTGTGTATGAAGCATTTTGTTTGGTAACATCAATATTCAAGCTAGTAGTCTGTAAATAATACCCACATGGGTGCAATGTGTGAAGCCCATTACTGGTGTCCCTGCCGTGATATTGCTGGAACATTGTTAAAAGTGGTGTTAAACATAACTCACTCACTCACTGTAAATAATATACAGTTGTGACTACACAGAGATTGACATTTTGAGTATCTACCCATGCTCATATACTTGATCCATTTAGTCGCATAGTTTCTAAACCTAAATCCCCACAGATTTATCCACTTAAATATAATGTTCCCGTGTCATCCTGGTGGAAACACCACGAATCAGCTTCCCAGGTTTGCTTGTACCCAAAAAGGTAATCAAACCAGGGTCTTCAGTGCGATGACTAAATCCCTTACCCCATGGCTACCTCACTGGCCCTTCTTGTAATGGACCTGCCATGTTTTCTTGCATCACGACTGTTCTATCATGTCTCAGGGCCTGTCTTGTTTCATTTTGACAACTGAAGCTCATTAAATAATTGTATCAGAATAATAAATTGTGATTCATAAAGATTTTCTTATGTGAATGATGAATAGATGAAATATAAAAAACCCAAAACATGATTCATCTCCAAGTTGGTGGTTATGAGAAATGTTTTCCAAATGCGGTGTAATGTATGTGTATAATGAAGGATATGAATGTATATGATTATCTGTGGAATAGATGTTTGTGGCAGATGCTACCAGAGATAACACGTGCAATCAGCCCTTGTTGTGTCGGAGTGTAAGATGCTTAGCTGTGTGCATGATGCTGCCATGTTGTGTAAGGGACCTGATGTTTGGAGCATACCACGTCTGATGAACAACATCTGTGACAGATGGACTCAGAAAGTCACGGTAACCTAAGTCAAGCAGTACTGGCATTCTCAACCATCAGGAATAACTCCAATATAGTACTGATTGTTTTACACTATGGGTTAGGTTAGGATCGTTTTAGGTCATGATGAATCTAGTTATTATTATTTTGTACAGGAACAGTATTAAAAGAAACCTCATGGAAAAAGAACATGATTTTCTATGATTTCTAAAATGTGTTTTCATAGGTAACAAAAAAAATCCTTTTTGTTTAATTTGCAGGTTGCATTGTTTGTCTTTTAGTCCCTGTGCCAGATTATTTTCTGTTCTGCCTAGCCTGTACTGTAATGCCGCCATGTAGCTGGAATATTGCTAAGTGCGGCGTAAAACTCAACTCACTCACTCACTGTACTGTAATGGTTTATAATTTCCACAGGTTCAAGGTCTGAATCTGTCATCTCACTTGGATTCCTGTTCAGTTTCAGTGTAATAGCTTGTTACATTTGTTTCATGATAGCACCTCATTTCTTGAAAAATCACAAATATTAGATTACTCAAATAAGCCTTGCCTTGTCACCCCAGATGGGAAAGAATCAAGGCCTAGCCTCTAATTGGAGCAATCATCCGGTATTGTCCAGGGCAAAAAGTAGACAGAAGTTACTGAAGGCCCATGTTCTTTATAGGGGAAATATGGTATATGTTTTTTGCTGTGAAGGTATGGTGTAACACTTGGTTTGGTCATGACTCCTAGATCACCTTCATAGTGCAGCCCAGCACAAATCTCTCGCAGGAATGTGCAGAATGTCCAACTTGAGAATAGGCAGACAATTTAATGCAGCACATCTGGTTTTATTCACTCTTCCAAAAACAATACAAGTATCGAGTTTGGGATTTTTTGGGTCATATGGCTATTGCTGTCAACTGGTGCGGGTTTACTGCATTGTAAAAACTTGTGTTCCTCATATTTATGGCATCCATTTCATGATCCAGGGTATAGGCTGTTGGGTTGTGTGGCCGATGATGCACGGCACCCAACTGTGGTGAGATGTAAAACTGGGAGAAATAAAACTGTGCACCCTTAGGTATAATTTCCCTTGTGCAGCTCTAGGTTACAATTGCATCCCATTCTTGTAAGAAAGGACAGGGCAATTGGGTGGTGAGACTCACTGATTGGGTTGAAACCTGTCATCTTATCCCAACTGTAGTGGATCGATGCTGATAATGTGTTGATAAACTGTCTGGTCCCATTTTAATTACACTACCATGATACAGATGAATACTGGTGATTGATGTTAAGACAAAGAAAACATATGTGTAATTTAAGTTATTGTGTAGTATTCTTGAAGCCTCTGTGTTTAACATGACAATATGACGATGCCGCATGCATGATGAAACTGCAAAGCAGCCAAATTTACTTTGAACCAGATATAACAGTAGGGACCAAGGTTGGCATAGGTCACCAAGCTTCTTCTCAAAGATGACTAAATTTGTCAGGATATCACAGTTTCGGTGGTTTTGTTTTGTGGGTCCTCGAGTTCTTTTACTGTAGAATTTTAATCAGAGGACCCCCTTAGTTTAATGTTTGAATTAGCAATACTACAAGGGTCCTTGTCTTTCATCATTAATGCTGGTAACAAGTACTATGAGTAGTATGTTGTACTTCTATGTTTGCATGTTATTACTTCTTGGCGTCAAGGTCATACTTCCAGTGGAGTTGTCCCAAGGAACATTTTCTTGGAAGATGGGTTGATGGTCAGCGATGACCTGGTTGTTTGCATGGCATCATAACATAAAAGGCAGCACCCACTGTTCCATTCAGGATACAGCACACACACGTACTGGAGGATACAATGGGCTAGAGATATAGCACTGTCTCAGAGGGAACTCGAACAGAGCTGACTTCTTTGAAGGCTTCTGAGCTGGACAGCCAGCATGTTATTGATCCTGGATATCTCTTCTGATGAATTATGATCTTATGTTTGATAGTGCTGCCATGTTTATTGAGAACCATTCAGGGAAATGTTACTGGACTGGTTCATATTGCTCCTCACGATCAACTGTTGCTGGTCCTAGCAATTGTGGATGAAGGTTGTCCGATCAGCAGCATGATCGATACAGAACGACCGCATATGATTTGATTACTTATATAATCTTGTTACAGTCCCAAGTGGGAAGTCATGTCATTGATTTTTTCCAAAGTTTGTAATCTTATTGTAAATTGGACTTTCGGTATTTTCTTTGGGAAATTAAATTATTGTGTGGAATATTTTCATATGGAAATGAAATTAACCGTCAAAATGTTGCTTAATTTTACATTCATGTGTAATGCAGTGGAAAAAAGACTGTTGGTTTAATTCATGAGGTTATGTTTGATACATTGAACAGATGCTGCTGAGTGAGTTAAGTAAGATTCAATTAAAATCAACAAAGCGTGCAACTTTAGGCATGTGTCTGAATCCCAAGTCTAGTAAAAGTCTGTCAAAGTCTGTTTACTTTTGTTTTGGATAATGTTTGTCCAGGATGTGGACCTTTGTTCATGCTAGTGACCACTGGTATGGAGACCAAGAAATATACTGAGGGAAACAAATAAGAGATCACATGAAAGGACAAGTGTTCCTTTATTTTTTTCAAAGGTTTCTTCACAAGCTTTGTATTGCATAGCTTGTGAAGAAACCTGGAAAACAATAAGGGAACACATGCTTTCATGTCATCCTTTATTTTTTTCCCTCAGTATATTTACAGGTTGCAGTGATAAAAAAAGAATGTAATTGTATATGCATAAAATAACATTGAGTCACTCACTTTCTGTTAAGAGTTTGTTTAAGGATAAAGATTTTGGCGTATTAAAACCTTTCACAGAAAACTAAAAGAATTATTCCTACTATTATTCCTACAGCCCCAGTTCTTTGGAACTATTCCCCTTAAACTCTGTTGCATCGACAACGTCTCATCCTTCCGAACTCACTTAAAAACCTTCCATTTCTCTGGAGTTTCTCTACCCTAGATTTGTTTAGCTCCGTTGAACAGCTGTAAGCTGGAAAGCAGGCACGTTATAAATGCATTAAAAAAAAATGTATGATTATTATTTTACAGAATATGGATATTGATTGACTGTCATTTTTGAAAACATGTCAACTGAGCCAGTTTAAAATTGCAATGATATGTCATTTTCAATAAGCATTTCCGGAGATGGTTTAGAAGCTATTTGTGATTGCTGGTTATGTAGCCCCCTTAATCCCTTGTGGCAAAGGAGCAACTGAAAATGAATCTTGTCAAGACATTGAACTCGATAATGACCACAAACGACCTGTAGCTAGTTGGCAGCCATTGATCTATAAGCAAATCAGTGGATCGAACCTGACGGGAATTGCTAATGTCTTTTGATTTAGCATTATTGGCTTAAGTAGCGTCTTACAAACGTCAGTTTATGTGGCCAGGCGTCTCAGTTCGGCAAATTGACGATTATACATGAAGCAAACCGGATTGATTGGTTGTAGAGACTGTGGAGTAAAGTGCTTGATTTCCGTGTTGGTATTAGTGTGCTGAAGCTATTGGTTAGGTAAGGCCCAGGTACTGTCGGTACTCAAGAACATTTATTAGTCGTCAATTTGTTTCTCAATCCAGTCTTGTGTCACAATGCGATCATAGTGAGACTCTTGTAATTTTGTGTTAAGGTACGTGGCATTTAACAGCTCACCTCAGACAAGTTCTAAGGATTTTTCACCTGAAGATTAATAGTTGCAGAACTTGAATTTGGTCTTGATTCTAGTTGTGGCAGGGTGTCAGCTATGTCTGTTTCATGTGTTTGAAATAAAGATCCAAGTAAGGTCATGTGCATATTGTATTATTCAAATTAGGCAGACTTATGGTCCTTTGATTAACTACTGCAGCTAAAACCCTTAGGAAAATTCCAGGATATGTACATCAGTACGAAGAAGTAATTTCTCATTTCTTGTATTGAACTTAATGTTATATTAGATTGAAAAATGTTAGTTTTAAACTGTGATTGATGGTTTTGTTGAAGTTTGATTGCATATACTTTAGGTTTGTTGTAAAAGAATGAACATTTGGATGTAAACATGACAAGGAGTATTCCTCTGAGAAGTACCCCCGTCATTGGTGATGTTGTTATCTATAATAATATTCCTTGTCAAGAGGAAATGGTTACATTCAGAAATGTGTCTTATCGTTTATAGTTGTCATGATGGGGAACATTAAACTCTGAGCATTAATGCATCTTCAGTTTGCTTCAAGTATTTTATCAGAATGAATATTCATATCATATGCCTCATCAAATGAGAAACAAAATGGCCTATTTTATGATGATTTGGAACATCCACGCCCAGCTGTATGTCTGCTGGAGTTCTGCAAATGTTACACTGCCGTCTGGCTGCTTGTGATTAGACTGAAACATTAGATGTGTGTTACGTCTGCTTCAACTGGGATTACGTCTGCTGCTTCCTTTGTCAGAAAATGGTGGGATATTCTGGGGAAGTAGGAGTCAATGTTGGCCAAACTCAGGAACTACATAATAAGACTCAAAACTCAGCCAGACAATCAGTTGTGGAGTCAGAAAGTATCGTATGAGATGATGATTTGAAGATACTGTTATTACATATGGCGCCAGTTTGTGTGTTGAATACCCAAGAACTGAAGAATGGATTTGAATGGATTGTTTTGGTATTTGTATAGATGAATTTAAAATGTTCTTGAATATTGCTGACTTGAACATATGATGTTGATCCTTTCTAGAGTTAACGAAGTCAGATTTAGCAGTAGTTTTGTTTGAGTACTCCCTCTGTATTGACACATGTCAGGGATGGTTTCAAGTGTAGGCCCAATCAAACTTGCCTGGTCAGGGCAACCTTGTCAGCCTCTCGGCAGGCCTACCTACAACTGTACCAGAAAAGATTTAACAAATAGACATGTGTACTATGCTCAGAGGACTCTTGTCAGGGATGGAGTTGGGTAACTTTGGAGACATTTAGACATTTGTTAATATTTGGGAACCTTTTGGTCCGTGTGTAAACTGGAATGACTTTTGATTAGCAGGCATTTGGGATAGCACTGGGACATGATGTGGTGTAACATATTTTTCTTACCACATGGTGACAAAGATAACTTTTTACACTGGAATATTGCTTGATAAACATTAGTTTTATATTGCTGTTTGATATACACACACACAGATAAGCAATATATATCACAAATTAAATAAATATTTGGGTATACATGTAAAAAGATATGAAATAGTTTATGTGGATAGTATTTTAAAGCATTCTGTAACCAAAAAACAGTTTTGTCTGTAGTTCCTTATGTTGCATTTAGCATTATCAATATACAGGCAACCTGTGCCATAAACTGTCGAGTCTGCTAGCCCAAACCTGACCTGTAGCCACATTTTATGCACATTTTAGCATAATTGTATGGTTTATTGTTGTATAAGCTTGCAGGACAGATCTGAATCTTAGTGAACTCTGGCTTTGGACTTTTAGCTAAAGTCGCAAACTGCACTGTCAACCCCAAATGTATGTATTTATGGTAATAACGTGGACATCACATTGGAGCCTGAGATGCTATGTATTGCCTTACTGTACAAACATGGGAGTTGGATTAGTGAGAATTACAGTGTCATTAAGATTGATGTTGTTGTTGTCATAGGCAGACATTGTTGAGGATAAGGGATGAGGTATAAGGGATGATGGTGAAACAGAATACTGTGAATACAGATGATGTTATTACGGAGCCCAGTCACTGGGGACCCATGTGGTTTGGATATCAGGGACATTGTTCCTGTCCTCTAACTAACCCTTGAAGGGGCTTTACTGACCATGGAGTTGTAGTGGATGTGTTGTTAGGTGTTAATGACGTGTTATCTGTAACTGGTTCTTTATCATTCTTTTTTTTTCAATACATGTAAATATGCTAATTCATATTACTTGGTCACAGTGTTTTACTATATCGTCACTGATCATGTCGTCACAACTGCTGGTTAAGCTTTTGGAAACTATCATTAGGACACTAGTGCTCTTCATTATGTGGTGGGGCGGGTAGCCTAGTGGTTCAAGCTCGTCATGCCGAAGATCCGGGTTCGATTCCCCACATGGGTACAATATGTGAAGCCCATTTCTGGTGTCCCCCGCCGTGATATTGCTGGAATATTGCTAAAAGCAGTGTAAAACCATACTCACTCACTCATTTTGTGGTGGCCTAGAGGTTAAGGTGTTTGTTCTTCATGCGGAAGATGTGGGTTCAATTTCCAGTATGGTACAATAAGCAGTCTGCAACCTTATCCACTAATCTGATGCTTGAGGAAAATGACAATATGACTATTACATCAAACAAGCTAATGCATGAAGATACATTTCCTTAAAGTGCCATCTGATTTAGTGCAATGATTACTTACACTTGGATACTTTTCAGACTTATGGTAATCATGTAGCTGAGGCTAGTAAGTGCCTGTGTTATTACTTGTAAATGGGCTAGTAACTGTTTCTGGTTTATTTGTGCCAGGGTTTGAGATGTCATTACTTGCATTCTACATTAGGCATTGATGGTTTCCTGATTGTCCATACAAGGGCCAGTTGTTGGCAGAGTGTCCAGTGTTGACAGAAGGGGTCAGTAATGACCTTGTGACGCCATGTACACAGATGGTCACAGCTGTCTAAGCCTGTTGACCTTCCGTCAAACTGTGTCAGATCTAGCTTTGATCAAGGGAAGGCAAATAACTGGACATCCTGACATTTGACTGGACATGCCATAGGGATAGCACTGGGGTTAGAGTTTAGAGGTATGGTTTGGAGGATGGTAGTGGAGGTGGTGATAGAGGCTCTGGATTCTGATGGCAATAGATGGCATCTTCACTGAACTGTTATGAAGGGAATTCAGGTGGTATTTCAGATCAAAAGGTGAAATAAGATGGGAAATGACAGTGGTCTTGTTGTCTCTGGTTCTTTTGGTTCTTCCAATTCTTAATCGCAGTGCTGTGAAGCAGAATCTGAGGATGTCAGTACATGTCACTCCTCTCTTCAACATTTCCTTTGATCTGGAAGATCTCAGTATACCTGCAGACTGCCCCACACAATAATGGTACTGTATGTAGCCCTTGCCGATAGTGCCTTGGAAGTTTAAGAACATCCAAGGGCAAAATGGAAAGCCTGTTGGTATATTCAATGGTAACTCCTTTCAAGAATTCAGTGAGTGAGTGAGTGAGTTTAGTTTTACACTGCACTCAGCAATATTCTAGCTACATGGCGGCGGTCTGTAAATAATCGAGTCAGGACCAGACAATCCAGAGATCAACATCATGAGCATCGATCTTCGCATATGGATATGATGACGTGTCAACCAAGTCAGTGAGCCTGACCACCCGATCCCATTAGTCGCCTCTTACGACAAGCATGCATTACTGAAGATCAATTCTAACCTGGATCTTCACGTATCAAGAATTCATTGAAGATAGAGTAATATCAAAAAGATATAATGTTTTACAATCATGTCTTGATTGTTGCTGGTGGGTTGTTGTTCGTGCTATCGATTACTGGGTCTCCAGCTCACACTCCATTGCATACTGGAATAAAATATCTATAACTCACTTATGAAGCGTATATTCTGTGTTTCATCCTGCATGTCTGACAGAGTAAGGAAGGACCAGACAGGTTGTTGTGACAGGCGACGACCTTGAGGTAGAGACAGGTGTCATACCTGTTATGGGCTCTCAGGGCAGACGTGTATCTGCTCTGCTCTTCTTCTCAGTGGAGGCCATGTTGGAATACGTGCTGACAGGTTTCACTGTAGTGTCCATGGTCATGTCGAGTACACAATAAGAATTCTGTATCCGTGGGGATTCATTTAGGAAGTTTTTTTATAGGAATATTCAATTTTGCCATACTTATTTGACCTTCCGAATTTATTCTTCATACATTTTTAAACTAAGACAATATAATCAGGATCTATTTTAGTATTGTATATACTTTGTTTCAAAATAGAATGATGTTTTGTAAATATGGGAAAATGTTGACTATTTTTTGGTTTGCTGTATCATCACACACATCCTCTGATATTTGTATGCATTATTCAGTCAGTAGACATCAACTGGCAGCCATGGTGGTATACATGCATACATGCATATAGTTAAGTTTGCTCACAACAAGAGGTTCTGTAGGCTTGTCGAACTAGTTTAGGCAGGAAACAGGAGCAGAATTTCAAGTAGTGATATACAAGTATGACCCAAACTGTTGGTGTTGATGAGTTGACTACAGCTGCAGAAGCTGCTAAACTCGTTATGTCTAGGTCAAGTTTAAATTGACTTTTAATTGTTAACTGCAAACCAGGGATTGGTCAGTGTTTCAACTTGAGATCATTCTGGATTATTTGAATTATTGTGTTGTTAGACAAAAAAGGTTCAAAGGGTGTAAAATTTGAATATGTTTTTTGTAGTTCCTGTGATCTCAAGATCTAGTGAATATTTCCCATGGCAAATACTTCACGGAATGTCTGTAGATGATTGAACTTTTGTGGCAGTTGAACCACTAAATAAGATTTCTTATCGAATGCCAGTTATCATAATCTGATAATGTTCATTCTGAAACTACCAGTTTACATAAAAAAAGATATGAGTAGTAATTGAAACAAGACACATCGCAGCAGTCTGTCCTATTATCACCGACACTTTGGCATTTACTTATGAGCTAGAAAAACCATTTGAGTCTGCTTATTCTCAGTGTGTTAGGCAATTTGTCATGATGTCCTAGCAACATGTGCCAAGTGCTTCAGGCCTTGATTGGACTCAAGAACCATTTCAATTAAACTACTTTCCATGTAACTACATCTGTTACACTCCAGCACATGATGGAAGACTTCTACTGTTTAATGAAATTGATATAGTAGGATTAACGTTTATCAAACTCGGGCAGAATGTGATCAGTTTTGGTTACAGTGGAGCCCAAATAGGGTTAGAATTTCATAGAACCGTGCAGATTGTGGTATGTAGGTTATTAGGACATTCTTATTATTAGGTCAATTGAGGTCAGAATTAAGTCTGTGTTGAGAACAGTTGAGTCCAGTTTGTGTTACAATCATGCAGGTTTTGCAATGTAGGTTAGGAGGACATGCATACACATATGATTTGTCGTTTGAGGTCTGTCTGGCAAACTGTCTAGGTGTTGTTTGTTGTCAGGCAAACAGTTCTTTTGTAGAGGACATTGGCATGAAGTAAAGCATGATCTGTGAAGAAAATTAAGGAAATGGGATTGAGATGATTTATACTGAAGCAAACACTGTTAATGTGATAACTAGTATGAATTTATTATGCACCAATGTATCCTCTGCAATATTGTTTCTGTGCAACTCTTTGAACCCTTTGATAGAATTTATGCAGGAATTTCTGTTATGTACTTTTAGCAAGTGGTTAATATGTCTGTCACATTATCATTGGTGAGGTCTCTAACAGTGATGTGAAGTATGATTGCCTGCTGGTCAGAGACAAACAAGAACAAGGGCTGTTCCAGAAGATGTTCTTTGTACCATGACCATTGTAGGTCAGTATTGGATTTAAAATCTTCTTTGATGAAAAATGATTTTATGTAACTGTCCCTGTCTGGGAAAAGTTCAGTTATTCTTGTTTTGTAGTTCTTGGGGCAATGTTGTGATCCTACATGCTAAAGTTATGTCAGACTCAACACACTAGATTGTTTTGCTTTCCACAGATGGGATTGCCAATGATAACCTAAGATATTTAATGTAACCCTAATCCTATGTTACATGGCCTCTTAGGAACCGTGGTGTCATATGAAATTAGACCCAGCATCATAAAACCTCAACACAAAGGAGCAAATCGGCGTGGAGTGTTAAGAAACTACATCAGATGAAACGGATATATAGATAGCGCTAGACAACAAACGTAGACTTTATTCCCTATTCTGGTGTTGTGTGGACCCACAGCTAACCTAGTTCCACATACTTGAGTTTTGTTTGTATGTTACACAACTGGGCAGGCATTCCGACTCCAGACCACCCATATGAGGGACACACGATGAGGTTAAGCTGCATGATGAGACAATAAAGACTGGTTGGGACGGACATTCCTGTTGTATCTCTGACCTTGTCGGTATTCACATTCAGGATTAAACAAGTCACAAAAAGTTTGTCATGGAAGTGCTTCAGATTTTCAATATTAAAGTTGTTCAGAGTTGAAAGGGTTTGTATGTTAAATGTCTGTGCAGTGTGCTGCTGTGTGGTAGAAGTTGGACCATATTACATGCAAGTGACATGGCATAATTCTGCATGATTTGATCTAGTTCATGTGTGTCCCACATAATGATCAAAAGTAACCTAATTTCTCATGTAAATGAGAGAAAAGAGAACACTTCTGAAGATTCACATCATGATCAACCTGTCTGAAGTCCAGATTTTGATTCTTTAGTTGTATGTTTCAGAGCATTACATGCTGTTGCATATCGCACCTTAGACTTACACAAGTCAGCTTAGACATAAGGTTGTCATTATTAGTTTAAATCATAATGTCAATACTATATAGCTAATAAGAACTAGTCGTCCTTATAAAAGACTGGGCATTTTAGAACTGTCCTCTTATCTATTGCAATTTGAGTGATAGAATTAATGTACATGCTTGGACTAATTATATAGTACAGCCTTGGAGCAAGACTAATCTCACCTTTGGGCAAATATTATATTGAAACTATTGTTTCTTGCATGGCTTCACCATTAGTTGGGTCCAATATGGCTTCAAGCCCAGTGGTTTACCCACTATAACTAGATCTGTGGAGAAAGTTTGTATTCCGTCCAGATTTGACTTGCTTGTGGATCTACAGACCAGTTGATGTTTCTAGAACATCAAAATTGCAAGGTTTGAGAACCATAACTGAGAGGAAATCCTGAAGTAATGTAAGTACTTCGATGATTCCCCTGAGGGGCCGACAAACCTAAAACATTACACAGGGCAAACCTGATTTGAACCCTTGATCATATGGGGCTTGCATGTATAAGGGAGGCAACTCTGAAGTTAAAATTAGAGAAAGTTGAAAGGACTACTATTTTTCCTTCCAGTATAAACTGACATTAACAGATGTAATGGTGGAGGACAGTTGAAAATAACATTGTATCGTGACTTTGATAAACAGCCTGAATCCTGTATGTCAGTGTTGGTATATATCACTGCTATATCAGTGTTTGTAAGGTAATGTTGCATTAACCTGGTTGGGATAATGGGGTTCTCTGGAGGCGCTCCATCCTCACATTCCAGGTGAACGTATCCAGGTGGGCTGTTGTCGTTAACAAGGTTGGCAAAGGTGAACATGCCTCGTTAGGCCATCTTTACTTCAGTTAATTATCTTTCTTATGAGATTTGGTAAACTGGGTCATGGCCATGATGGATGATGATGTCGTGGAGTGGCATTTCATACCAGGGATTTACGTTTTCAAAAGTCTCCAAACTTATCTTGTTAGAGAGTTGCTTAATACTGGAGGTAGAAGTGGTGGTCCACAAGGAAATGTCACTGGTCCTTCCTTAATTGTACTGGTGTCAGACTTAAGTTACTTCCAACCCTGCATACCTCAGTGAGGGAAGTTGTCAGGAGATGTACTTTTGACTTATATGGACAGTTTGTTCTTTAAGCAGGTTACAGAGTTAGTCATTGCTGTGTTTTGTTTCTTATTCCAAAGGCCTTGAAAGCCATTTCTAGCATTCTGATGCTACAGTATGATTCTGATGCTGACGGATGAAATGAACTGTTTTTCAGACCTGGCCACTGTCTTCATATTTTAGTAAAATGCGTTTAACGGACTAAGTTATAACAAACTAAAATCAGTGTTTATCAAAATTCAGCGTTCATTATAATTGCTCCCACTGTAATAAATATTTGTTCATCCATAGATTGATATCCTTTCTTACTTCTCCAACTTCTAAATGACTCTCAAAGAAGTCCATTATACTTGTAGTTATCTGTATTTAATTATACACGTAGTAAATATATGGCCATTATATATGAAAGTAAGGTATTTTGAAAATGTTTTTAGTTAGATGTGTATACATACTTTGTCAAAATCATTCAATCTACAAATTCTTTTTTCAGTTGTTAACTGAAAATTTCTGGCTGAAGGAATTTCGAGACCTAGCATACTCTTGAGACAATTCATCATAGATCATCTGCTTTTAGTGGTGATTGTATTTTTTTAATGCCTCAGAGATTACATAGCTACTTTATAACATCTTTAATCAAAAGAAATAAAGTCCTATGTGCAGACAATAGAAACTGGAGATTATATTTCTTACCATTTGCTAAAGATCAAGGCATCTTTAGTCGAAGGTGTGCCTTGCTAGAGATCAAGGCATCTTTAGTCAAAGGTGTGCCTTGCTAGAGATCAAGGCATCTTTAGTCAAAGGTGTGCCTTGCTAGAGATCAAGGCATCTTTAGTCAAAGGTGTGTCCCTCAGCAAAGGTCGGGTTGTGTATGTTTTGTGCAGTTATTAACATGATGTAGATGATGTTCAATGATTATTCCATACAGTAACGACCTGTTTGCAAGAGCCGTGAAAATGATTGTTAACTTAGATAATTATTAGATGCATCATCTTCAAAAGTGAAGGCCATAGTTGCCAATCTGGAGGAGATGGTTATATACATCCTGGGTTGAATCAAGGAGTAAAGGAAGATAAGAGTTGCTGTGGGCGGATGCGGCTCCCAACAAACCCCTGGCTCCACAGGTTGTCATGAAGATGAAGGCAACAAATAGACAATTTCCTGGCTAAACATAGCTCAGCAAATCTGCTGAGTCGGCAGGGAATTGGCAGATTCCCCCATCTCTTTCTCTGTCGGGGATCCAGTTTCCATCACTTGATCATCCCTGACACTGGTGTACCAGGGAGGGAGGGGGTGCATGTAGTCGCCATGTTACATCCTCAGAGTCTGTAGGGCCTGTGTTGACTTGACACACAGTGGTTGATAGTGTGAACATCAAACCATTTCAGTGTTGAAGCTGATTTACAGTAGTTCTGGGAGGTGTCCCACAAAGCAATCATAGCAATAAGAGAATCACAACTGTCATACTTTAATGTAGCCTTACAAGTTTGAACACTTTTATGTATGGTTGACTCTTACATCAGAGAGGATCTTTTGTACCCTTACTACCCACATTTGGTGCAGAGTCGGAGAGAGTGAGCTATAGGGTAGCTGGAATGAAGAATGGCTAACAGAGAGTGAAGAGGGTACTGGGTACATCATTTAGACTAGGAATGAATATATAGAGACAAGGGATGGGCCGTGGAATGATGGTGAGGAATCGTTGACTGGGTCGGGATGAGGTGTCTGTGATGGTTCTTTATGAGGGTGGAGGGTTTGATATGTGTAAAGAGTATGGATAGAAATTCCCTTTAGCATGTGAGTCTGAGTGAGTTTGTCTAGTTTGTCTATGTCACAACATAAGCACCAGGGAATAGTCAGTTATCTCTAATAACTGCTGAAACAGATCCAATAGGGCATAACAGGCAAAGTAATGGTGAAAATTTTAATTACTGAATTACTGAAAATCAGTGGTAGTGTCAGTTTGAATCTTAGTAGAGTTCAGGGTTTTAGGAATGTCACTATGTAGACTAGTAAATATTACAGGGTAGTTGCCCTGACTGGTAGCACTCTCTACTTGATGTAATATGGGATAGGGATGAGGATGTTGGTGGAATGGGTGACTGAGTATCCTATTGTCCTCAATAGGACAGGAGTATACAGTGTATAGGAGTATATTGTTAGCCGGTCTGACATTTTAATTGACTCTTCTGACTAATTACATCCCTCGTGGGGCCACAGAATCACGCATACTTCCACCCCCTCACATTACTCGGTCATTGTTTATTACAGAAATATCAGTACTGTTTTCCTGCCAACTTCTCCCAAACAGGAATGTTGTTTTGTCATACTCTTGGAATGACTGCTTTCTTGCCAGAGTCGCAACTAATTCCTTGTTTCTGCGTAGTAGTTATCCTGTATGCGTAAGAAACAGTGAAGATCCTTCAGTCAAATCCAATGTCCATCAGACATGTATAAAAGAAGAAGAAACATTATTATATGAAAACTATGTGAGCCTGCATGTTGTCCATAAAGATATCACAGTACACCATTGCATGTTTATGTGCCAAATTTATGATGCATGTATGACTCTTGTACTCTTCCATATGACATTGTTTAGTACATAAAGATTCTGTTCTATTATTCTGTCCAGTAGGATTGGGGAACTGATGCTACCAATGCTACATTCATGACAACCTTTTTCTAATCGTATTTCTTGTGTCCACCCAATTGACTTATTGATCTTACTAAAAACATCAACATCAGTTTGTCTGGAGTCAACATGAAGTGACGTTGTGCATTTTATTCGGGTTTTGTTTGTTTGTAAATATTTGTGTGAGACAATAATGGGATAAGTATTGTGTTTGTAGTGAGATATATGGTGCAATGAACCTGGTGAATGAGACTTACACATACCACACATAACATGTACTTTCCGTTTCTCCCCTCTGGGCTAGTTGTAAAAATAAAACAAGACCAAACAAACAAGATCTTGTAAGTCAGTTAAACAAACAAATCTGACAAAACTTGCTCATTAAGTGTTGTACATTTTGCCAGTCTCCCAGCCTGAGTAAGTCAATATTAGAGTAACACGTTCACTGAATGCCAATGATAGACATAGCTGGCGGGGATTCGTTTAATCCAGTCCCATTATGACTCATATATGGAACAAGAGAAAATGGAGTATTTTATTGGCTGATTAGCAGTAGCCTGATGCTCCTGGTTGATAAAGAGTTGAGTTATTGTTCGATCAACGCTAGCCATTTGATCAGACATGAGTGACACACTGTTTCAGTATGTTGTCAAGGGATTCTAGGCAAAATACCTTTGATGTCTGATTCATATTGAATTATGGGATAAAAAGTATTTCAACATTTTGGATTGAGTCTAACTTGTTCAGACAGCTAGGAATGCACACATTTATTGTTATCTGCAGATCACTTTCCGCTTGATATGGGTGCTTACGTATTTATTTAATGAGTGTATAGTCTCTGTCTTAATCCTTGTGATCACATCTTGACTTCTCCGCCACAGATTGGTCATGATGCTGGGAGGTGATGGGTTAAATACTGCATCTATGTTCTCTAATTGGTCCACAGATCAAAACAGATATACATTTTGTCAAAGGTTTCTCTCAATCTGTGCCCAAAACATACCTGCCCAATCTGCCCTATTTTTCAGTTGGTTTTAGTGTGGGTATATGTGTGAGCTATTATTAGTTGAGCTTACTAGACATAAAAAACTTGTACTTGATTCTGCCCTGTGTGGATTCTATGTTAGAGTGGGGTGTTGATGTTTACCTTTAGAAAGTGTAGCGCCACTATTAGTTACAGCATATTCATGATTGTGTGCAATTTCAATGCGAGGTGAAACGAAGCTGTTGACAAAACCACGCCTAATCATGTAAAAATATTTATTGAACAGCCAGCCATGGTACAAAACTTTATCTACGCTTGGCCTCATGTGTATGAAGTTGTCGATATGACTATTCACCATATATGTGTTGACTTCTAACTCAGAGGAGAAAGGAGTATATGCTATGACTGGATGGTTTCTTTGTAGAGGGAGATTTTACAACTGACTGGGTCTTACTTATCAGAATGTTCCTTTTGGAATTGAGGAGGCAAATTATAGCCTCTGGCTTATATATGTTTGAGCCATTGTGAATGACCTGCCATAACATGCAAGACTTTTTCATGTTTGTGGACCTGGGAACTTCTGCCAGACGTCTCGAGAAAGAGGTCCTGAAACACTTTCTCCCTGGTCAGTGGCTGCGGTGCAAGACTAATATCACTTCTACACTATTATTGTGATGTCTAGACCCAGATGACATGATTTCACTTCAACTTCAAAATGTCAATTGATGAACATGATGGTGGATTATGGGGGCAACTGCCTGTTAAGAGATGATGTTACAGTTTAATGTCATCTTGACAACTCGGTTAGAAGTGCAGTGATTAGTCCTGTCTCTCAGTGGTCGTTAATAGTAGTTGTTCCTTTGAGGTCAATTTGCCAAGTTGTGCCTTGCGGTTATGACTCTCATTTCACTTGTCGTAACATTCTCATTTGCAGCTGACTTGCGGTAGAACCGGTCTCCGTTTCATGGAGGAAAGATTTTTGAAAAAGAGTATTTAATTTTCATTTTGTATTTGTTACATTGCCTTGTAACAATGTCTGCTGCCATATAACAGGAATATTACTGAGTGCAGCTTAAAACTAACTCACTCACTCACTCACTACAATTTAACCTAATAAAAAGAATGAATAAAGTAAGAATGAATACTGTTTGTGGTTGTTCACAATAGATTTTGTCCCAAACAGCCAAAGTAACAGCTGATTTGTTACCTGTTGTTCTGGTAGCTATACTTATCAACTTCAACTGCCAGGTCCCATAAGTTCATGAACCGCAAAGGTGGAAGATAGGTTAGCCTAGAGGTGTTTGTTGTTCATCAAGCTTATCCATACAGGAAGAGGGAAGAGGTGGTTTAAGAGCTAGACTTGTCCTACAAGGTCCAGCCCTCTGACAAATGAAGAGCCAAGAAATCTAATCTAATTATTCCTTGAGGCAGTGATATGAATGGCTTTATTCCAAGTGTCATTCCCGGCATTTGCCTTGCATTATTCCCTATGTTATTGCTCCCCAGGAGTCTGCAACTGCATTCACAGAAGTGTTTTTCTTTCTTAATACTCCAACTGCCACAAAGACGCTCAGGCAGCCTTTGAATGATCTGAGCCATTTGCTAGAGAAAACTTTGAAACGTTGGTTGACATAGGGGTAAAGTCGATTGTTGGGTGAGGTGACTGTACTCTGGTGACACCCAACTTGGGGATGTGGTGCTAGCAGTGACACTAGCAGCAAGGGAAATCTGTTTGTGAATCTGGGCCATTTCATTGTCAGCGGTATCCTGTTGAACTGAGACAGTGTGAAACTGTACCAGATTTGTCTCCATTCATAGGGTGACTCAAAGGTGCTTGTGCCAGATTAAGAAAGCAAACAAATAACACAAATGTTGGGGAAATGTTGGAAAAACTGCTACAGGAGTCAAACTGCAAGATCCGCAATGACAACTGCTAGGGCAGCTACAATTACTACTGTAACAACTCTCCTCTTGTAACTGCAGAGACAAAATATTACCATTTATGGAAAGACCAGAAAATCGTATTCCGCTTGTATACTAGTTAACATGTTACCAGGCAACATATGTTACCTGCTGCTTACCCAAATATCTTTACTATAACATAACAATAACTGTGATATAATTGCCATATCACATAATTCATAAATATTCGTGCATTATCATTATTGATTTTGGTACAATTCTCTATTGATTTTATTTTTAAATTCAAACTGAGGTGATCTTTAGTAACACCTGCACATAACACTGTTCTCTTTGGCAATCAAAGGGGATGTTGTGTCAAGATGTCGTATGTCAATTAAGATCAATTTGTTGTCATTTCAAGTTGCAACAGCTTTGGACATTTCTTTTGTCAACATTGATGTTGATTCTTAAGCTAAGTGAAAGTTTAGTTTTGTTGATCATCTAAGTGTTTATAAGGCTTGTTGCATTTGGAAGGGAGGACAAAAGCAACACACCTGTGCTGATGGTAGTTATATTCTCAATGTCACACATTTTCAACAATATTTTGGCCTATATTATATATATTGGGGCATATGCACTAACTTTAGCTTCCTACTGATGCAATAAAAGACTTAGATCCCTTACAACATGCCTGAAGTTGATACTATAAACTTTGAGGCAAACAGCTTCCAAACAGTGAACACTTGCCATATATGGAATGTAACAAATTGCTCCGTACATCGAAAACTGTCGCACGTGGTGTTGTCGTTGTTTGTCAAATTGGCCTCAATCACAAGTTGGGTTATAGGATATTCATAAAGAGCGCTCCAAGGGACATAACTCTATGGGGTTCACTTGAAACAATGTTTGGCCGGTAGAGGGCCCCAAGAGTCGATTTAATGCAACGTTGCATTAATTCATTCAAACTTTTTTATTTAATATTGTAATCTAAATGTGTAATTTTTTTGGGAATAAATTATATGGTAGCTTCCCTGGGGGCTGATAGTTAGTATTATTGAGAGAAATACATAATTTATTTTTAGAGAAGTGTGGTGTGATATAGTGCCTTTAATATTCAGAGTGGCATTAAAAGGGTTTAGACTGAAGTTAATTTACAGTCTTAACAAGTTTGATTTAAGCCACTTCTTCCTGCATATACAAATATTTTAGGCATATCAAAGTAACATTTTGCAATTATCCAGATGTGGGCTAGATGCAGGCTTTGGACCTAGACTAGATACTGGCTTTGGACCTACGATACATACAAGCTTAAGACCTAGACTAGATATTGGCTGCAGACCGGCGATACATGCAAGCTCAAGATCTAGACTAGATATTGGCTGCAGACCTACGATAGAAGCAAGCTCAAGACCTAGACTAGATATTGGCTGCAGACCTACGATAGAAGCAACCACAAGACTAGACTAGATATTGGCTGCAGACCTACGATAGAAGCAAGCGTAAGACCAAGACTAGATAATGGCTGCAGACCTACAATAGAAGCAAGCTTAAGACCAAGACCATTGGCTGCAGACTGACTGCTTGTAGATCTTTAACAGTGGAACATGTATGCCGCTCATCCACCTACGTGTTCATTGTATGATGAACAATGATTTTGTTATGTTATAAACATTACTAGTAGTTGTTCTGTTTATAGACAAGCCTGGTATATTGTGATACTATGTTTTATGCATTGCTAAAGAACATAAACACAACTGTTAATAGGTACATCATCTACTGATGGTACTCTGATGAATGCCAATGAAGATGTGTGGGTTGAGCTGTATGCATGAGCAACTAGCGTCCAGACAACTAGTATTACTGAATCAGTTGGACATGAATGTGGAAAGGTTGTGAAAACACAGGGGAATTCTCAGATGATATGAATTGGATACATTGATAAAAGTGTGTTGACCTGATCCCAGTTTATAACACATTGACTGACACTCTTGTGATATACTAAATGACATCTACATGAAATCCTGTTGGTATGGTGTGTAACTGTGGAGACAGAGTCAACACTACATCTCCCCAGATAGGGATATGATAGACTGCCCAGTGATGTTGTGTTTGTGTAGGCCAGATATCAATCTGTCATTGCTTGTAACATTCATGTTGTGTGATGTCAAGTGTCTTGGCAATTAATGTCATGAATGTTGGTATATCAGCTTCCTTTACAGAGTTGCTTCCCTTAGCCCTGTTAGGATCGGCTTGTGAATGGTCCAATGTAATATTCCCCCTGAATATGATATGGATAGTCATACAAATAGCTTATATCAGTTGCGTCCTTTAGCCCTACCATGGGTTCAAATTCCCAAATCATCCCAGTTCTTATGTTTTAATTTGTAGGTTTAATCAAATCACTTCGCCCTTCTTTTGTGTTTTCAGTGACATGTAAATGAAATGTTGTCCAAATCAAAATACAATTACACATTACTTCTGAAGTTGGTAAACAGCAGTAAGGACCAGAGTCTGGGCTATCTGTGATGTAACTGTCGGCACATTACTGGTGACCACTAGCCCGTTGGTCAGTTATAATCATGGGATTTTGGCCACCCTTTTGTCGGGCTGAAATCCTGTGTGTCAGAATGCACGGAGTATTAAAGGGTGCTGAGTCAACAAAAGCGATAAGGCCAGGGTATCTAACATCTCGCTGATCTATTGACTCGGCCCCTGATCACACACAAGACATAGTGTTGTCCACATTCAGTAACAAACAGTTGCAACATGGCAGGATAGGATAATACCTGCAGCAGGATAGGATAATACCTGCAAGTAACGGTAGCCCAGCATACAAGGGTATTACTGGGGTAGGCTGGGAAAGGTATATGGGGAAACAGTAATATGACAGGTTTGCAGGTATTATTGTGGGGTGTGGTGGGAATGGTATATGGTGAAACAGTAATATGACAGGGTTGCAGGTATTATTGTGGGGTGTGGCGGGGTGGGAAAGGTATATGGTGAAACAGTAATATGACAGGGTTGCAGGTATTATTGTGGGGTGTGGCGGGTGGAAAGGTATATGGTGATGGTGAAACAGTAATATGACAAAGTTGCAGGGTATTATTGTGGGGTGTGGTGGGAAAGGTATATGGTGAAACAGTAATATGACAAAGTTGCAGGGTATTATTGTGGGGTGTGGAGGGGTGGGAAAGGTATATGGTGAAACAGTAATATGACAAAGTTGCAGGGTATTTCTGTGGGGTGTGGCGGGCAGGGAAAGGTATATGGTGAAACAGTAATATGACATGGCAGGGTATTATTGTGGGGTGTGGTTGGAAATGTATGGAGAAATATGGGTGGTACAACTTAATGTAGTTTAGAAGGACATACTGTTAATATGATACAACAGCAATATGGAATAGTAGGACATAGAGTTAGAATGATACAACAGGTATATAGCACAAAAGATATCTACAAATGAAAACTGTATTCCCTTCTTTCAGCCAAATACAGTCGAACCAAACGTATGAACTTTACGTGAATCACCCATTAGCAGTTAGTCCACAGAGGCTTTGAACAGTTATTTTTTAAATTAATAAAATGTATAAAGTTAATGCTTCCCACCTCCAGTTTAGAACAATTTGTATAAATATCTGTTAATGAACTGATTGTGGCCCTACGTGAATTAGTCAGCAGATGTTACAATATTGGTATGCTATGGTGCTGTGACACGACTTCAGCAGATGTGACAATGTTGGTATGCTATGGTGCTGTGACACGACTTCAGCAGATGTGACAATGTTGGTATACTATGGTGCTGTGACACGACTTCAGCAAATGTGACAATGTTAGTATGCTATGGTGTTGTGACACGACTTCAGCAAATGTGACAATGTTAGTATGCTATGGTGTTGTATGCGCGGTGTTGTGACGACTTCAGCAAATGTGACAATGTTAGTATGCTATGGTGTTGTGACAACAATGTTGGCATGCTACTTCCAGCAAATGATGACAATGTTGGTATGCTATGGTGCTGTGACACGACTTCAGCAGATGACAATATTGGTATGCTATGGTGCTGTGACACGACTTCAGCAGATGACAATGTTGGTATGCTATGGTGCTGTGACACGACTTCAGCAGATGACAATGTTGGTATGCTATGGTGCTGTGACACGACTTCAGCAGATGACAATGTTGGTATGCTATGGTGCTGTGACACGACTTCAGTAGATGACAATGTTGGTATGCTATGGTGCTGTGACACGACTTCAGCAGATGACAATATTGGTATGCTATGGTGCTGTGACACGACTTCAGCAGATGTGACAATGTTGGTATGCTATGGTGCTGTGACACGACTTCAGCAGATGACAATGTTGGTATGCTATGGTGCTGTGACACGACTTCAGCAGATGACAATGTTGGTATGCTATGGTGCTGTGACACGACTTCAGCAGATGTGACCATGCTGAAACCTTGTGCAACCAGTGTATGCACAGCAGGTGACACATGCACACAGAGATGAATGATATCGCAATGTTACATAGCCAAGTATTTGTGTAATGGCTACCTCAAAATAGTTCACCATTGTTGTTCAAAATATTGTTCATTATACACACCCACATATGGACACAGATGGTGATGTTATCTGTGTGCATGTGGTATGATATGCAAGACTAATTTTCATACTTACACAATAGAATGTATAATTGGAACACTAAAACTGATTTCATCACTGTATTAAATGTTAATTTTCCAATTTGAATAAGGTATTTGGATCAATTAAATTCGGGAGTTGTTTTTGCAGTATTAATTATCATACCCACATGTTCAGTATCAAGGCTGTTATGTTCACATAGTAATCAGAGTCAACAAGTGCAATGGACGCCCACCCCCACAGTAACATGAATGACAGCATGTGTGGGTGGACGTCATCTGGTTGATTTCATCATACGTTGACACACATTGCATATGGCCTATTCTATTGACGTCGGGACAATTTGTGGGCTAACGTTCTCATTTGAAATGAGGTGGAGAGGTTAAAGTGTTTACTCAACTTGCTGAAGTTAGAGTGTGATTTGGCACATTGATATGATGTTTGAAGACCATGTTTGGTCACCCTTGCTGTGATATGGCTGGAAGCTGCTGAAAACCATTATCACTCACTCATTCACCAACTCACTCACTTTCTCTGATTTTAAGCAGGGTTAGCAATTAACCAAAACAGCCTACTTACCTGAATAGTAATTACATATAACTTTTGCATATATGCAATATCCCATAGCATATCTTCAACATCACCAAAGTTGGTCGAGAGATAGGGCTGGTGATAATGTCTATGGCTGGCCAAGCACAAGGAATTCTGTGTGGGATAGAGGTTATAAAGCTCTACCTTATGTTGTTGAGTTTAAACAACATAACAAGGATTTCATGTTAAGGTCTCATAAATTTTTTAGTTTATTTTAACCACTGGTTCAAGGTTTTGAGAGAAAGAATATTTTAAACCATCTAAACACAATAAGGCCTAAGTGGTTGTATTTGAAAGTGGCGTGTCCCCTTTTAACCGTGATGAAAGTGTAGGAAGAAACCTATTTGATACAATGGAGGATATACAGTGCATACTGCCTATTAGCATGTGTGAAACAGTAGGTCAGGAAGTGTGGCATTGTGTTAGGCTAGCACTGGAATACTGCGATTCAACAGTGTACAGCTAGTGACATACATTTGCAGAACATTCTAGTGAAGCAAGTGGCATGTAATGCTAAAACATTCTGGATGAATGATCTTGAAGATCACATTCATAAGAAAACTATTACAGGTTATCTTCACATCTCTGAGTGCTTATTGTTTGTTTGTTTTTTAACATCAAACCCATCAGCTATATGATGGTGTCCTGTAGATGATCGATCACATGCAGCCATCCATGTCACCTAACCTGTGTGGTCAGACCAGGTGACTGGTGATGGAGTGTCGACATGTGTCAGCGTCCAGGTGACTGGTGATGGAGTGTCGACATGTGTCAGCGTCCAGGGTCGTTGTTCATAATATCAGTCTGTCTGATCCAGATCCCGTTAATTACAGGGGGCGGTCCAGTAGCCAAGTGGTTAAGGTATTAGCTTGTCACCCGATTAGCCTGGGTTCGATTCTCCACATGGGCACAATGTGTGAAGCCCATTTCTTGTGTCCCCGGCTGTAATATTGCTGGAATATTGCTAAAAGTTTCATAAAACTAAACTAAACTCACTCACTCACTCACTCACTAACTCACTCACTCACTCACTCACTCACTCACTCACTCATTAGTTATAGGCTGCTGTCATATAGAAGGAATGTTGCAGAGTGTGGCATTCATACTCTAAAAAGACATGGGGGACATGTTAACTTTGTCTTACTCTACAGACAACTGGCCCTGAGGTACAACTGTTTCTCAAGGCATCTGTTTATAGACTAGATCACCTAGACATGTACAGATTTTCACCTTGAAAAATGCCACGGGCAACATGTTAAAGACATGCACTCATTCCAGCCTTATAAATAAACCAACACAGGGCTGCAAGTAGGCAGAGCGGACAGGCTGATAGATTACGTAATTGCCTGATCAGAAGGTTTGGATCTCAGATATAGTTTGAAAGCTCCACCTGACAAGATGTGCAGTCTGATTTTTACTTTCATTTGCACTATTCCCTTTAACGTTCTGAAAGATATTTTCCCTACAGATAATTAATCTGAACAACTTACCTGAAGTGGTCATTTTCAGCATACATAAGATGGTGTTACATAATTCTTATGAATGTTGTCATTAATCCCACCTTATCCATTTATGTAAGTCCAACTATGTTGAGTTTTATGATAAATGTTATATGTTTATTACATATTTTGTTCCTTGGCCTCGGAGGTTGTTTTGTACAAAAATGTATCCTGTATCTGCCAGTTCTGTAACTTGAGCCACCACAACAAAAGGTAGAATTCCAGGTTTCATGCTTCTGAAGCAGGCTGGCATACTTTGTAAGGAATCAGAAAGTCTGGTTACCATGACAACTCAACTCTTGATGTGAACAAGCAGCAATGCAAACTAGACGTTTTCAAGCAGTCAGTCCTATAATGAAAACCCAAGAGGAACCTTCCAAATCTTCCATCTTCGTGATACTGGGACTATTATTAGAGTTAGATAAAGAACCTGAGCTAATTTCTGTTCCTAGATGCCTTTCATCACCACCATAACTTAGAAAGTGTAACCAAACTGACATACAGCTTTCAACTTGGTAATCTAATACTGAAGAATGGCAGCACTGTCGTCAGTTTCTTTTTTCCATGGTTACCCGTGTTGGGGTATATTGCTGAGTATGGGTCCCCTGTATCATCCTCTCCAGGCATGGTGAGACACTGAAGGTTTGTAAAAACCTGTTGAACATTTTAGCTGAATCCTAATATACAGTGGATCCGTAAGTTCATATGTGTCGGTGCTTGAACAGATGCTTTCAGAATGTAGTTTGGTAGCTTGAAGAAAGGGTGTTTGTTCTTCACGAAGAAGTGTTTCTATCTTTACTCAGTATAGTTTGTGTCTGGGGTTGACCTCAAGGTGATCAGTGTCAAACATTTACTGATGTCAACAGCAGTGATATATTGTGATTCATTTAAACTGACCTTGACCTTAACAGCAATGACATTTCTTCTTATGAATAATTTGTATGAGACAAATGGAGGGTGATTGGTCTTACTGTATCACTGCTGCAGGATCAGTGATTGTGATTGATGTAAGACCTGCATCACTTTAGGCTTCATCCCTCCTCAAACTGACACAACTGACATACTGCTCACTGCCACACTAATCCAAACTCACTCACTCACTCACTCACTCACTCACTCACTCGCTCTCTCACTCACTCTAACAGCGCTTGTACACTTGGGCTATGTACTCGGAGACAACCTATAAGAAAGTGCTCAAATTTATGAATTTACAGACCTTTGCCATAGGCAAGCTAGTATATGCATATTTTAATATAAATTTTTGCTCTGACATTGGAAAGGTTTTTCCAACATACCCACATGAAAAATATTTGTCAACTGTAAATAGCATAACAACTGTTGCTGACCAAGGCTAACATTTTGAATCCTTAGGGCATCACTCTCTACTGATTGAAGTACAGTAAATGTCTTAAGCATTTCCTCTATACATCATGTAAAAGAGCAAGTCACTTAAGCAAGTCTGTTCTATGGCTGATGTATACATCGACTAATGATAAATGTTGGGACAAGAATGTCTGCATTACTGATCACACGATAATAACCTTGGAATTGACACATTGGACGTAAGTCGTGAATCTGTTGCAGCAGACATCTGTTGTCCGTTGATGGCGTTTGTCTTCTTGGCAGCCACTGTGTTTATGTCAGGTCCTGAGTTTACATCAGATTTTGCCGAGTCAGCAGATGGGACAGTACCAGCTTGGTGTTTATCACAGCAATCTTCACACTCCTACGCTGACACATTGATGTCATCAACCTTGATACCTGTGTAGTCAATACTGATATAGCCAGCCTTACAGTTGGTGTATCCTAGTGCCTTCCATCAATGGTGATTCAGAAAAGAATCGTGAACACTTTTTGTGATAATGATATATGACATTGTCAATATTGACATTTCTAGTCATGATCATGTTGATAATAATGAATTGTGCTGATGTTGTTAATATTGATTTTTGTAAATATTTGTAATGGTGTTATATAATGATATCTTTATCTTTATTGTTGATGTAGGCGTTGTCAGTGTTGATGCCAAGAACATGCTAATGTTCAGATGAGTGGAAGGAGACACTGATATGTCATGTATATTGATCTGTGTTGATTACGTGAGGCGTTGAGGTTCCAATGTTGTCTTTGATGTAAGACAACACCATGTGTCATTTTTAGAAAACGAATTATACTTTTTTCAGACTACTTATGTTTTAAATATTGTATTTTGCGTCAGATAGTAACTATTCTTTTATATTTAAATATTTTGTGTGTCAGATACTTGATGATTAGTGGTGTCAATTTTTTCTTTGCATTCAAAAGTTCAATATGTTATTTTAAACCTTTCACTGCCATTTTCTGTATCAACTCTGACATTTCTAAGCCGATTTAGCCCAGTCACAAAGAGCACAATAAATGAGTCTTATTGTAATGTTTATTCCATTTAAACATAGGTTGAAGTAGAACAATGCAACATGAACACCAAGTGCAGTCAGCGAGCCATGCAGCATGTTGCAGGTTGTCCATATAAACACAGAACATATTACGAACTGCAGAGACATAGGTTACAACAATATCACATAATGGTTTAAATGTGTTCAGGTTTATTGAGTTAAAGACCATGGGCTGGAAACGGCTCCATATTACATGAGGGATAATATTCACTGTTTATGTATGAAGTGTACTCAGTATGAAGTGGATGGTGCTATTTGTGGTCAGAGTATGTCTCATTCTGTGTGTGCAGTGGAAAATGGATGTCACTTGAAGTGAAGTGTTGCATTTATTACTCTTCTTTCACTCTCTCTTAATGTATCAACATTGGGAACAGGGTATCATTTTATTGTGACTGAATGCTGAACATATTCCAGGAGAGAGTAGCTATCAAACACTACATCGTTGTAACAAAGGGATTCTAGAGTTATTCCGAAGTGGACTTTCCACTCAGCCAATCAGCATTGTGGCTTCTATGTTCTTGGTAAGAGTTAGCAAAGTTTAGACAAGTGTATCAGATCTTGAAAACAAATTGAAGACAATCCTGAAAGCTGAAAGAAATATATGAGGTATATATTCGTACAAATCAGAATTTCCAAACCAAAGAAATAAATCCCAAATATCACATATGTTATAAAGAAATAAAGTGGAACTGTTTTAGAAATATGAATGAAGCAGATGAAATCTAGACAGCATACTGAAACGTCAGTGTGAGGTAACAAATGTATGAGTTATAATGGCCACTGAGTTGAGAAAGTCTTGTACTTCAGGCTGCCTTGTAGACCTATATCCCCTGGGGTCTGTCATATGAAGTCCCTGTCATGCAGGGTGCTTACACTATCTACCACAGGGTGGCTAGGTGTCCTCACACAGTCGTGATGCATGGTGCAGGTAACCTTGTAGACCTATATCCCCTGGGGTCTGTCATATGAAGTCCCTGTCGTTTAGGGTGCTTACACTATCTACCACAGGGTGGCTAGGTGTCCTCACACAGTCGTGATGCATGGTGCAGGTAACCTTGGTAGACCTATATCCCCTGGGGTCTGTCATATGAAGTCCCTGTCGTGCAGGGTGCTTACACTATCTACCACAGGGTGGCTAGGTGTCCTCACACAGTCGTGATGCATGGTGCAGGTAACCTTAGTAGACCTATATCCCCTGGGGTCTGTCATATGAAGTCCCTGTGGGTGCAGGGTGCTTACACTATCTACCACAGGGTGGCTAGGTGTCCTCACACAGTCGTGATGCATGGTGCAGGTAACCTTAGTAGACCTATATCCCTGGGGTCTGTCATATGAAGTCCCTGTCGGTGCAGGGTGCTTACACTATCTACCACAGGGTGGCTAGGTATCCTCACACAGTCGTGATGCATGGTGCAGGTAACCTTGGTAGACCTATATCCCCTGGGGTCTGTCATATGAAGTCCCTGTCGTGCAGGGTGCTTACACTATCTACCACAGGGTGGCTAGGTGTCCTCACACAGTCGTGATGCATGGTGCAGGTAACCTTGGTTGACCTATATCCCCTGGGGTCTGTCATATGAAGTCCCTGTCGTGCAGGGTGCTTTACACTATCTACCACAGGGTGGCTAGGTGTCCTCACACAGTCGTGATGCATGGTGCAGGTAACCTTGGTTGACCTATATCCCCTGGGGTCTGTCATATGAAGTCCCTGTCGTGCAGGGTGCTTACACTATCTACCACAGGGTGGCTAGGTATCCTCACACAGTCGTGATGCATGGTGCAGGTAACCTTGGTTGACCTATATCCCCTGGGGTCTGTCATATGAAGTCCCTGTCGTGCAGGGTGCTTACACTATCTACCACAGGGTGGCTAGGTGTCCTCACACAGTCGTGATGCATGGTGCAGGTAACCTTGGTAGACCTATATCCCCTGGGGTCTGTCATATGAAGTCCCTGTCGTGTAGGGTGCTTACACTATCTACCACAGGGTGGCTAGGTGTCCTCATCTTTCATTATTGTGAGAGAGTGAATATTGGACAGTTTCAGTATATAACAGATTGTCAGCTTGATGTGTAAGGTATGTCTGAAGTGATGCACGGCTTTAGATGTTTTCCTCTTATTGCTTTCATGAAACCTACAAGCACAGATTTGATGCTCAGTATGACTTTTAGGATGGTAATATAACAGGCTATTGACAGGATTAGATATTGTTTAACAACATCTCCTAGTGTTTAGTTTGCCCAGCTTCTCAACTAAGTGTCTGGTATTGTCATCAGCTCCAGCGTTGGGAGACAGAAGTCTCCAGGGAAGGTATTAAGTAGGGGCCTGACAGGTAGTGAGAGAGAATTCAGCTTCAAAATGAGGATTTGAGTGTAAAAAAGGTTGTATGAGTCAGTAGTGTAGGGGCATGAATGATCCAAGCATGGAGTGGTGAATGGAATGTCGTGACAGCTGCAACGTAAACACCAAGATTTATTAATGTGATCCCCGATAACCTTGGAATGTGAAAACTGATATCAGTTTTGTATAAATGAATTTTTGCTGTGTGGAGACATTTGTACAGACAAATGATATCAAAAAGTAATGTTTTGCTCATACATATTATTTTTGTTTATCGTATTGCGATTACAGCTATTAGGTGTGTGCAGATTTCATTGGTCATTGATTTGTCCACTATTAACTACTGTCTTTTATTGAATATGTGTGTGTGTTTTCCTGAACTGCAATTGCCTGTTAGTCATTTCTAGGGCTTCCTTTAGGGATGTGTGACCCGGCTCCTGGGTGACAGTATTTTTGTTTCTGCTGTCAACTTTGTAAATCAATGTGTACTAGTTCTCATCGAATACTACACATTTACATACATTGGAGGAATGAAGACAGTTTGGTTGTTAGTCGCCTTTGGCATTATTTCAGCAATATCATGGTTTTGGGGCACCAGAAATGGATGTACACAATGGAACCTTGGTCTTCAGCATGACCAGTGCTTGATCCACAAGGCTTCCCTCTTTAAGGGATAGAGGTGGTAGTGTCAGTAGTGACCCAGTGTCTGCAGTTACCACCGTAGTTGGGTGTGTGTGGTAGTGTGTTTATAGTTGGGTGTGTGTGGTAGTGTGTTTATAGTTGGGTGTGTGTGGTAGTGTGTTTATAGTTGGGTGTGTGTGGTAGTGTGTTTATAGTTGGGTGTGTGGTAGTGTGTTGTAGTTGGGTGTGTGGTAGTGTGTTATAGTTGGGTGTGTGGTAGTGTATTTATAGTTGGGTGTGTGGTAGTGTGTTTATAGTTGGGTGTGTGTGGTAGTGTGTTTATAGTTGGGTGTGGTAGTGTGTTTATAGTTGGGTGTGTGTGGTAGTGTGTTTATAGTTGGGTGTGTGGTAGTGTGTTTATAGTTGGGTGTGTGTGGTAGTGTGTTTATAGTTGGGTGTGTGGTAGTGTTTTATAGTTGGGTGTGTGTGGTAGTGTGTTTATAGTTGGGTGTGTGTGGTAGTGTGTTTATAGTTGGGTGTGTGTGGTAGTGTGTTTATAGTTGGGTGTGTGGTAGTGTGTTGTAGTTGGGTGTGTGGTAGTGTGTTTATAGTTGGGTGTGTGTGGTAGTGTGTTTATAGTTGGGTGTGTGTGGTAGTGTGTTATAGTTGGGTGTGTGTGGTAGTGTTTTATAGTTGGGTGTGTGTGGTAGTGTGTTTATAGTTGGGTGTGTGTGGTAGTGTGTTTATAGTTGGGTGTGTGTGGTAGTGTGTTTATAGTGGTGTGTGTGGTAGTGTGTTTATAGTGGTGTGTGTGGTGGTGTGTTTATAGTTGGGTGTGTGTGGTAGTGTGTTTATAGTTGGGTGTGTGTGGTAATGTGTTTATAGTTTGGTGTGTGTGGTAGTGTGTTTATAGTTGGGTGTGTGTGGTAGTGTGTTTATAGTTGGGTGTGTGGTAGTGTATATATAGTTGGGTGTGTGTGGTAGTGTGTTTATAGTTGGGTGTGTGGTAGTGTGTTATTGTTGGGTGTGTGTGGTAGTGTGTTTATAGTTGGGTGTGTGTGGTAGTGTGTTTATAGTTGGGTGTGTGTGGTAGTGTGTTTATAGTTGGGTGTGTGTGGTAGTGTGTTTATAGTTGGATGTGTGTGGTAGTGTTTTTATAGTTGGGTGTGTGTGGTAGTGTGTTTATAGTTGGGTGTGTGTGGTAGTGTATATATAGTTGGGTGTGTGGAAGTGTATATATAGTTGGGTGTGTGTGGTAGTGTTTTTATAGTTGGGTGTGTGTGGTAGTGTGTTTATAGTTGGATGTGTGTGGTAGTGTGTTTACAGTTGGGTGTGTGTGGTAGTGTGTTTATAGTTGGGTGTGTGGTAGTGTATATATAGTTGGGTGTGTGGTAGTGTGTTTATAGTTAGGTGTGTGTGGTAGTGTATATATAGTTGGGTGTGTGGTAGTGTGTTATAGTTGGGTGTGTGTGGTAGTGTGTTTATGACAGGTTGTAGTAGCCTGTTGAAAGAATTCCTCATTGTTGCCAGTGGTACCGGCTGCAGGGTCAGAGGTCACACGTGGCAACAATTGCTACCTGCATTGTTTGGTTGCTGCAAAGGTAGCAGGTCATGACCTTGACTGTTGCATGGTGTTAACATTGACACCATTTGACAGTCGACATGTGTAAACAGCTGGTCTAACTGTACCATTATGAGTGTTGCCTGTAGATTCAAGGAGACAGGAGTTATTGTATGGAGACAGGCACCAAAGTAGTGATATTGATTATAGTTTGCCTGACACCTCCATCTTAAAATTATTGGAAGAAGAGTGAGTGAGTATAGTGTTACGCGCCGCTTTTAGCAATATTCCAGCAATTTTCCGGCGGGGTATTCCATAAATAGGCTTCACACATTGTACCCATGTGGGGAATCAAACCCAGGTCTTCGGTGTGACGAGTGAACGCTTTAACCACTTGGCTAGCCCACAGCACCTATTGGAAGAAGTTAAGCCATATAAAGCATGCACGCCTTATGGATAATAACAATATATATCACAATACCAAAACTATACCAATTGTCAATATTGTTTTAATAATATATTGTTTTTATTTGTGTCTTATAAGAACGTCTCAGAAGGAGATACCTATACATGATACATTTATGTATGTCATCACTGTTTAAGCTGGTTACAGTTTCAGATTAATTTCAGCCATTGATAGAATACTTAGAATGACTTAAAGGTTTACACGTTCGTTTGTTCTTATATGAAGAGATTTGTATAGAATTTGTCTTGAGAGTTAGAGGTTGTCGAAAAGTAGCTAGTGTAAATCTCTCTGACCGGTGTGCTCACATTGACTTACAAAGTGGAGAACCAGTAGTGACAAATTCCAGCACCCTAGGGATCAAAGGTGCTGTACACCAGCATGTCTCTGCTAGGATATAACAGCAGTTGGTGAAGAATGGCCACTGTATGCGTGATAGTGACTTACTGGCATTCCAAGCTCCACACCTTTGTCTGTGATCACAACACACAAGCCACGTCACTGACCTCCACTACCAAAATTCCACCCAACAATACTGTCCCCATTTTGTTAGTTGTGTCATTACATCATTGGTCGACTAAGTTATCTTGAAGGTGCCAATTCTGATTGTATGTTCCCCAAATGGGTAAAGGTGCATTATGGTATTCAAGGAGGTTATCTTTTTGAGAGAAACATATTTTGCTATTTCTTTTCATAAGAACATAAAAGATTGGGTTTGGAGGCCTGCAGGTTGACTTCGACTGGGAACTTAGGAAGTTAAGATATCATGATATTTCTTAAGAATTGGGTATGTGGTTCCATCTGATATTCAGGTACTGAGAATGAGTCAGTGAATTTGATTTTATGCCTGTTTTAGCACTATTCCATTGTGTTACACCAGAAATTAACACAGAGACTCTATTGAGGGAAATTAAAGCCAGGTCTTCAGGATGGTGTGCTCTAACACTGACACTATGTGATTGGGAAGTGAATATAATTGGCATCAGTTTGAAATAATCTAAAAATGACATCTTGTGACAAACTTATCAAGTGTAATTGGTTCACAGTTCCACTTTCAGATTTAGTTTCAAGGAAATAATTTAATAGATTCCAGACATCTGTATATACCCAATGTTCCTTTGATTTAGTGTGATGATACAATGTAACCTCTTTAAACTGGATCAAACTTGTTTAAATGTCTGGTTTAATCATTTCTGGATTGACAAATCATGTTTTAGTATATTTAGGTCGTCCTGAATCAGGGTGTGGGACAAACAAAGTATCTTGGTACTGGAATGTAACATTGACTTGGAAAACAGCCTCCGACAATAACCTTACCTCATGTTGAGATGGTGACTACAAACCAATCTGGTAATGTCAAAGTGTTAATCTTGTAATGAAACCTCTGTCGGAGTAGGCCTGAGGCTGAGTACTGTAGACTTACTATTCAGCAGTATTGTGTCAATGTAGTGTACTGGAGATCTGCTATTCAGCATTTCTGTCTTCATGTGAGAGTTGTAGGTCAGGGCAGTGTACATGGCTTTTGTCAGTTGTTGAATTCTAAGATTCTCGCTTTCAGGAAGATAACGATTTTTCCTACATGGTCCAGTAACTTTCAAAATCTTATCCTCATTATGTCATTCATGTGGAAGATAATTTATTGCGGAATATTGAAGTAGAATTTGACAGGTTGAATTCAGATTTAGGGGTGCCTAGATTCAGATAATACGGGAATAAACCTACCTAGTATAGGACCTCCCCTTAAGATTTGATGCTGGCTTCTGAGTTCAAATACTTTAGAATTAAACCTAAGGACCATAGGACTTCCTCTTGCGTTTGGACATTAGTGTCAGGGTTCAAACAGTTTAGGAATGAATCCAAGGATTACAAGACTTATCCTTAAGTGTAGGTGTTAGCTTCTGTGTTTTAATAGTATAGAAGTAACCTCCAAGGACTCCAGCAGCTCTTCTTGATTTCAACTGGTTTGGTATGTGATTGAGTTTTTAAGATGATTGTAACACTACTTGCAAATTGTGAAGGATGTACGTGTTTTCAGTAGTAATTATTTACCTGTGGCTTGGCATCAAATGTGCCACTTTAAAGTCAGACTCTTTCAACAGGTGGAGTCTTAACAAGCACAGCCATCGTAAAATTTCCTTCAAGATGCTCTAGCAGTACAGTTATGAGACAAACAACCTTCACCTTGAGGAGGGACCGTTTGGCCAACCTGTAGAGTAGCGTTTCTTCCATCTTGATATGTGTTTTCCATACCAGTGAGATTCTCTGATGCGGCTAAATGCACCAGGAAATGTGTGCATGTAGCTCTTTCAGCATATCTGGGCTGCCTGTAGCTAGCGATTAGATGAAACTCCTTCATCAGCTCGACAGTTGGCACTTCCGGATTTCTTACCAAAATAGCCCCGATCAGTTAGAAATCATCTGTGGAGACATGTGTACATATAGGGGATCTGCTGACTGCATCACCTTCAAGCTGGCTTTTGTAGTTAGGAACTTATCTATTTGGATACAGAACTGGGTTGGATATTCTTGCTGTGTGAGAATGAGGACGTATCATTCATCTCCTATCTGTGTTGTCTGCAGAATAATGTTAAAAAGTGTTAATAGAGTATCCTGTGGAGGTGCTTATGTTAACACCATGCTGCTAACTTATTCAGTAGAGATGGCTGGCTGGGGTTGTGCTGGGATGTATGGGTTAAACTTCTTGCCATGTAAGAATGGGAGATAAAATTATATTTTCACTGGTCCACAAAGATGATATGCTACATAGTTGCCATCAACTATTATGTCACTAGTCCTTCCTGAATTTAACTGGTCACAACAGACTTATCTTCATTTCAAACCCTGCATGCTCATCAACATTAAAGCCATGAAGATACAACCTTCATCCTCCTCACTGACTTGTGCCGCCATTCTCATCCATGTAACTCTTCATACCAATGACACTTATCCCATCATAACCACTGAGCACCTCATCTTCCCACAAACCCACCCCTCACGGCACCTACTACAACAGCAAAAAATGAACTTGTCAGCACATGAATTACGTATATTCCTGGCACATTGACCATACAATTATTCATTGAATGTTCAGCCACTAAGTGCAGACGTCAAACCTCCACTGACACAGCAACAAGGTGCCCTTGTGTTCACAGTATATTCTCAGAGATATTTTTGGTGAAAGAAACAAGATCAAGATTGGCATGACTATTTATGAAGCTTTTACTCTCAAACAATAAAAGTCATGGTCAAGCAAGTAAGTATTTGACCCGACAAGTTAAAAAACCTCCAATTACTCACCAATCTTTGAGCTGATTTGTGGCCTGTCCAAGATGCTGGCATTGTTGTCAAAAGCATGATAACAAGCACTAATCTAACCTGATAGGTAATTGTTTGTGGCCTAAAGATGAATCCCCAGGAGATAGTCACCATGGTGCTGTGTCTATGATCTGTCTGATGGCAGGGACTGTTCCTGTCAACACTTATCTGGCAGCACCCAAACTGATAAGTAGTTGTCAAGACACCTGATGACCCATTCTTCCAGATATCGGAGTAATATAGCCAATGACTGACCAGCTTCAGTCAGGCATTTCACTCTGTGGCTTTACTTCATGGCTACCCAGGGTCAGTCTGCTTCGTATACTGGCTGAGATTTTGGTTGAGAATAATCTTTCTTTGTTTGAAGAACTCTGACATCTGGTAAACTATCATTTTGGTGTGTAAAATCTGAATCAGTATTATTTTATTTTAAAAAGATAAGGGCGGACATCCTTGGGGACCTTCTGTGGTCATATATGTAATGAGTGTCTTCGCTTGACAACTTTTCCCATGTATCATCTGTTATAGCTTATATAGACCTAACTGCAGTCAAGCATTATGTTCCATGTTTGTCTTTAAATAATGTTGGTAGAGGAATGGTGTAATAGTTGAAGCTATTGACTATTATGTTGAAGGTCTTCATAATTCCTGGTGTATACTCAGTGATATCACTACAGTCTTGCTAATAACCAAACTCACTCACACTCTGATGGCTGCAGTCAATATGTCAGCAGTTTAAGTGCTTGAGGAGGTGGATGAATTCCAGAATTTCAGTGTGTGTATGTTCATACTGGGGCAGAAGGGTTGGACAGAGAGTTGTCTTACAGATGATGGGTCGTGACTATGCCAGGAGAATGGCCAGGTTCTGGTGTCAGGTTGATACCTGGAATGTATCTTGTAGACTGCTGACTGTTGAATACTGATGAGCACTCCTGCTTGAGTGTGGGTGTGACCAGGTTGAATCTCACATTATGGCCCTCCTCTCTGACCTCCTTTATTGAAGAAGAAACAGTTTGACCATGGCAGGTTTAGTAACAGGTTGTCAAAAGTGGATGACTTGTCATACTAAAACCTGGGTTGATTTCACAAACTAGTGTAAGATAGTATTTCTACAAAACCTGATGATCCCCTAGACCAATCTTTAGTAGCAACATTAAACCTCACTCACTCACTCACTCACTCACTCACTCACTCACTCACTCACTCACTCACTCACTCACTCACTCACTCACTCACTCACTCACTCACTCACTCTCACTCACTCACTCACTCACTCACTCACTCACTCACTCACTCACTCATTCATTCATTCCATGGCTGGTCAAAACCTTGTCAGTGATGCTGTCTAATCTGACAGCTTCATAGTCTGGCAGTTCCTGACAGTTGGAAGAATGGGGAGGTAGGATTGTTGGCCGTGTTGTGTCGCCTCCTGCTGAGGTGTATTGACAGACTAGCAACTGATCATCTACTGTATGGAGTGTCACAACATGGGGCTGGGAAATAGGTGGTGTTGTGTGGTCGTGTTGCATGTCACGGCATGACTGCCACATACTCGGCTATAACAGTGGCCTATCTACAACGGCTGATTATTAACCTCACAGCGTGTCACAAATAAATAAATCCTTCTTCATTCAATTGGAAAATCTGAATAATGAGAATGCCGGTAAAAGATTATATTTGCCCCTGTATGTAATACAGATTATGATTACTGTCATTGGAGGTTTGATGAAATATTAATGATAATAATATATATGATGATGTGTCATGGCTTACAGTAGCATGTGATTGTTTTATTAAATACCGATGGTAATGCAGCTGACATGAAAATACAGAAATACAAATCAGCCGTTAACCTTTACATGACAAAAATTCACATAATAACTTTTTTGAAGAAGTAAGAAATCTGGTATTAACTTTTGAAATGCAGTCCCTTCCAATACAGACTGTTAGGTAATAACAGCAGTCCATCATGCATTCACGGGGGATACAATATTTGTCTCAAATGCTACTTTCTTAAAGACAGTTTATTGATTCTACTCCCAAAAGGCTTTGTTTGACAAAATAGTCTTGTCTTAATATCTGTTCTAGCTTTTTTGCCCTGTATTCTCTAAATGTGTGGTAATGGATCCTTGAAAAAATATGTTTAATTTACAACTTTCCCATTATTTATTATCATGTTCAGCTTCCGTTTTCGATTTATCTTTGACAAGTGGTGCTGCCTTTCATCTGGCAGATAACAATATTGATTGCAGTTAATGTGAAGTAGTTGTAAGGAAATGTTACACTGTTAAGATCTGATCTGATATTTTGTATGAAGAGCTGATTCACAGCTTCAACATTTAGAACTTAAGAGAAATGACTCATGTGGATTTAGAGTTATGTATTTATTACCTGAATGGAACCTTCAGCTTTTGATATAAAGTATGATGGTTTTTTAAAGTGCTCGATTCATCTCATGGCTTTATAACTTCATCACGTCATATGTCTAAACAGAATTTGACAGCTAAGGAAAAACAGGTCTTTGAATGGCATTTAGAAGGGATATAAATAAGGAAGGGAGTTTTAATGGATGTCAACTTCTTTATTATGAGGAACACATTATTCTCTGAAACAGGTTGACATCCATAACAACTCATTTCCTTAAGGAAAAACATTTTCAATGTCTGCGTTCTAATGCTGTGTCATGTTTCAACAACCAGAGATGTAAGGAATCTTGTAAAGATAAAGTTTTGTTGATTTTGTCAACAAATTTACATCCTGTGTGTTACATGGAAAGTATTTGGCGCCACTCATATCTCCTGTAAATACTTTTGCACCAAGTATGCATCACAATTAGCAGTCGTTGTTAGCCTTTTAGCATCATTATAAACCTTCCTTCCATAAGGAGATCAACAGTGTTGTCGGGGCGGTGTCATGTTCGTTATGTCACACTGTAAGGTAATGAAGAAACATAGCTTGTACTTGTCAACCTTCCATATTTCACATTAACTGACACATCAGGGGAGATGAGTACGGGTTGGATATGAAATAAGTTTTAGATCAATTTATTTTTCATTTAGCAGTCAAGGGGAGTGGTGCATATGTTGTGGGGAGAAAATTGTATGGGTTTTTTTTCTTGATGTATTCATTCTGCTTGAATTAAACAAGAGAAGATAAGTTATTTGTTGCCCTAACATCTAAAGTTTTCTATGAATTCTTATTTAGTTACGAATGGGATCCTTGTCTTGATGGTAAATGTCAGGATTATGGGGTTCCCTGGCTCACATACTACGTAGTTTCCTAATATGGACATGATATGTTTACCACGAATACACCAACACGAAAAGCAAAACCAGGCTAACCCAGGGTTAGGATGTGTTAACAATCAGAAATAGATAATGACTAATCTCATATCGGTTCTTTTAAGTGTGAGTTTAGTGTAAGAATTACATATATTTAAAGTGTTATTACCCTTGTGTGTTTGTGAATGATAAATATATGTTAGGAGGAAAAATGTGCATTATGCTTGCTATAAAAATTTATGACATTCACCTGACATCCAGAAAATTCTTGCTTTATGTGTGTTACTTCTAAATGCCCTTCAAAGACTCAAAATTCATGACACAAAATCGCTTTTTCAAACTAATATATGGAAACAGTGAGTTCACAACTTGAAGTTTCATTAGCTGCGTACAACAAATCAATTATATGATCAGCTGTGTGGTTTGATTTGCTACACAAATTTGAAGGATGACATGCCTGAAGATTCTCCTGTTCAAAGTTGATGTCCAACCATGCTTATATTTGTCATTGTTTCTTTCAGACATTGCCTTGGATTGGTCTGATCACTTACTATGGTGGCCAGAGAAGAACATGTGGTTGGATCGCACACGGTCCACCCTGGACCAGTACAACGTGCAGGCCGATGCACGTCTCCATTTCACACCAATGCACAAGAATCTTCGAGTGCAGTTACCTGACTTGCAAGTTTTAGAACTTCGTGTTGACTTTTCATCCCGAGTTTTCGCTGCCGTCATCAGCTTGTGCAAGGAGCTAGGTGAGTGTGACAATGGTTTTATCTCATACTGAGTGGACGATGCATGATGCCACAGTCAGTAATGGTCCAGGGCCCCGTTCCTCCAAGCGAACGTAGTGCTATGACAGTCGTAAGCCTATGTTAAAGTATGGGAGTTACGATCATCTTAGAGCTATGATCAATTTGAGGAACGGGGCCCAGGTGTGTCAAGACAATCTGAAACTTGCGTTTGAAGTCATGAGCACAGAGTCATTACAAAGTGTGACAGAACTGTTATAATCACCCATGATTGTGTCGGTTTTACTTGTTTAAGATGCAGTGGGCAATGAATTCCTTGTTCAAATCAACCGCAGCAACAATATCATGACATCAATGGTTTCACTGTTTTTCTGTATTTATCATCAAGACAAACACATCAATACACAACGGACCCTGAGCTTTTGTCACATATGTAACTGGTCATCCAAGTTTGTTTTGCATAAGGAAACAAACTAAATCAGCCTACCTACCAAACATAATCTGTTATGGGTATATTCCCCGACACATGTAGATTTTCCTGTATGGTCTCCGCAGGGGGTACAGTATTTCATTACGTGTATCACCGTTCCAGATAGTGGTCTCATCAAAATGCAACCAACATCAGACTTGCTTGTGGAATGAGCTCATGGTTGAACACCATTTTTAGGTATTAATATGATATCTCAGTGGAACTGATATTTCGGTAATGTAATATTTCGGGACTTATCAATTTGATAAGTGAATATGGTGTTTTGGTAGCAGCTGTCTGAACTATCTGGATACAATACCCTCGCAGCTGGGATGAGCATGATGATGACAGCATGATGGGTAAATCAGTGGCTATCTAGGTCAGGTCAGCAGAGGTCAGCAACTGCATACTTCCTGAACCATAGATGAGGCTACTGAGGAAGGGGGCATTGGCAAAGTTACCTATTGTAATTTGGGTGCAATTGTGAGGTGAAATAGTTTAATGTTGTTTTCAAGATTATTTCACTCTTGGCGACAACATTTGGACATGCATGATCAAAAGCATTTGACTTACAGTAACTGCTCTGTAGATTTAATTTTTTAGACAAACACTAGTGATTTTTCAGGTGGATGTTGATTTAACTCAGAACTATTGGAGCATGAAATGGTAGCAAGTTTATACCAGCAGGTCGACTTGTCAGTTGAATTATTACCTTGTATAATAGTGTAGTGTATCATGTTGAGTGGAGCCCATCCTAGCGAGACTCCTCATTCACCTACAGCATGCCTCATTTAACATGTCTCAGTTTAATGTTTCTCTTCCATTCAGATAAGCATGCAGTTCTCGTGTGGTATTACCAATTGACAAAAATGTTAAAGCCCTTCTCCACATAGAATGCATGTCCTATGTTATGTTTTCGAGCGACATATTGAAAGGGTTGGAGCAGTTATAGATGGATATTTGAACTTGACTTATGTGATATATTAGAGCAGTGATTTCTTGAAGAAAGTTTAAAAAGTCAAGAAAAGTCTGTGTAACTTTGTAGATGGATGGATAAGGTGTTTCTTTGTCTTGTAGGGCAGTGGGGTAGCAAAGTGGTAAAGGCTTCTCTCATTGTGCAGAAGTCCTGGGTTCTATGCCCTGCAATGTACAAAACTGACATAAGGGTATGCCTGAACTTTGTTTTCAGGCGAGCACTAATTAAATCTATTCATCAGTTTTGTTTGTGAGAGATCGAGTGGTATTCAACAAATTTTGTTCAATGACAGTGAAACTGTTATCTATTACAGTTATTAGGAAGTAGTATTCCCTTTCTTCACTGCTGTCGATAATCTGTACATAATCTGTAGTATGCACAAAGATACAGACTGTCATGTACAGTTTTATGTTATAAAGATTACATACAGATTGGTCTAGAGGTTGGTCAGAGCACTTACTAAGGCAAATACGGTAATACCATATTGGACATGGCATTGAGCTTCTGTCAGCACCTCCTGGAGTTTTTGACCCAGGAGTAAGCAATCTCTGCAGGACTTCAATTAGCAACCCCTATATACTATACCTGATCTTGGGGATGAAGAACAGGGATATGGGTGGGGAGGGGTGAGATGGACACAAGGTGTTAACGTGGGGGGAGGGTTGTGAGGTCAGGCTCATTTGGCTGCCAGTCCTCATTACTTTGAAGGGGGTTCTATATAGAAAGTAAAGGAAAACCTGAACATGCCCAGCTGCATTGTATTAACATTGTGCGCACATGCTAAGACGAGTAAGTGAATAAGGAATTACACACCTTTTAGCAATATTCCAGCAATATCACAGTTTGGGACACCAGAAATGGGCTTCACGCATCCCATAGAGGGAATATGGGTCTTCAACTATTTTGGTGCAGATGTAGCAAGGTTGTATATCCCAAGTGACCTTTGTTTCACAATCCAAACAGAATTCATGTGGACTAATGTAGTAATGCCTGCTGTATATCTACATTGTATGCAAATGGGTTGGAATGCCTTCCAAATCTGGTATCACTACATCCATAGCTTACAGATTATAGACATTATTGGATTCTTCTTGGTGAGTAGATCTACGTCAGAGTTGGTTCAGTGTCAAATACATGGTATATTTAAGGCACCACTAAGTTTTGTCTGTATGTTGTTTCGCTTGTCATGCTGACGGCCAGAGTTCGATTCCTCACATGGGTACAATATGTGAAGCCCATTTCTGGTGTCCCCTGCGTGGTATTGCTGGAATATTGCTGAAAGTGGCATAAAACCATAATCACTCACTCACTGTATGATGTACTGTATGTCTTTTAAGCACCATTAATGTTTGTTTGAATGAGGTATAGTACCCAGCTTTCCCTCGTGTGGTTCTAACAGGTGTGGTATGCTGTGTCTTCGGAATGTCTAGTAGTTACCGTGAATGTTAACATATAATACCAGTACTGTTGCTGCTAATGAAGGGAGTGGTCTTTGCTCGCATTGATTAAACTGTGCATTTGCCTTTCAAAATTGTCTGTTGACACGAGGTAGGGCTTCCCTTTTAGGTTACATGAATCCAAATAGTTTCCCATAGATTTCTGTAGTAGTTAAATAATTATTCATTCAACAGCCATTAAATGTACATATTTGCACTGTCTTTCCTTACAAATTTTTGCTGGCTGGACAAAAAAATATTATTGAGTTCACCAGTAGCATTATTTTAGAGATGCATTAATTTCAAGATTTACAATTGATCATAAAATAGAAATGCAACCAGAAATATTTGATAGACAGCTTGTCATCCTTATGATTACATTGCTATGAAATGATAACACCCTGAGAATAATGGACAGATGCCATCCCTTTAACACTGGAACAACTGGCCTTGCTGCAAATAAAGACAGAATATTGTCTTGACAAGACTTAGAGTGCATCACCATCTCACACAAAACAAGCAGACGTGACAGTGTGTTAACCTACTTACACCTCACTTAAAGTACTTCCTGACCCAGAAAAAGAACCTTCTTAAAATATTAATGTTGCCACAGATGTCAGTAGGTTTTGACCTCCATCTCTCTGATTCTGATAATCCCTCATCCATTACAACTTGGTCAGATCAAAGTGGCCAGTCTCTGGTCAAGGAGTTGGTCAGGCTGGATGTAAGGGTTGGCTGGAGCATCCAAGATATGATTAGACAGAACTGTTGTGTTGAGAGTTGGTATGTGACTCTGATGGAGAGACAGGCTTAGTGGTGTGTGCTTCACCATCATCAGGTTGCTGGTAATGCATTTCATCTGCAGACATCAAACCCATATCACGCGATCAGTAAACAGAATGAAGTAATCCGCTCTACTAACCTTTTGGATCTTTCAGAGATGTTCTATGACATTTGTTCCAAGTATATTCGCAGATGGCAGCTGAGGTGGAGCTATGGCACATGACGAAATGCATTCTTGAGACAAAATCTTAGGATTGTATGGAGGTTTTTGTGGTTTTCCTTGTAATATGTCTGGTTGGATCATGTTCCTTTTGTGTAAAAAGCAAATATTGATAAATGTCACTGGCCAGAAAGATGCCAAAGGGAATTGTCTTTTGTTATAACTGTTCTGATTTCAAAATTTGAATTTTAAATATTTGAATTATGAGCTGAGTAACAGTAGGTATAATGATTTGAAAGAGATATTAAATATTGAAAAAGAGGATGAAGGACAAAGCCACTTTGTGTAGACCCAGTCTCTGGATCATCTTATGCGACTATCAGACAAATCTGTATCAAGCTATAAATGTCATGTTACGCAATGTAAATATCAACAGGGTTAGAATGCAACACACTCCAGACTAAACTTGATAAGTAAATAACAGCCATGTCTATCATGCAGACCAATCTGGTGCAGAAGTAGCATCGACAAATATCACCAGAACATACTGACTCTTAAAATAACACCTATAGCAGAGCTGTAATGGCGGCTGTGCCAGTCTTTTGTGTAATATTTAGGCCAGTTGGCTTTAATATGGAGACACTATAATTTGAGCACATTTATCTTGATGTAGGCAAACTTGTGGGCATAGTTGCAGATGAAAGATCAGCTCTGATCTTGTGTATGTATTCAAGCCCGAAAACCTGCTGGTGTACAGTGTGTGTTAGACTGGTTTGTACGTCAATGTCCTTTTCTCTGCAGCTTTTCAAATGGTAAAAGATTTATATGTGTCTTTAACGGAATCATTTTGAATTAAGCTCCTAGTTGCCTTGGATATGACATCAGGTAAATGGAAAATGATCAAGAGATAACCACTACGTTGCCGTAGTTCTGGGATTGTTGTGATGCACTTTGGTTAGGTATACTACAATGGTTCATGCATGAAAACTCAACATCTGATTTGGCAAGGGACAAATTTCATCATACAAGTAAGCTAGGCAGGAAAAAAATCAGTTTATAAGGTTGTGTTGTTTTGGACATTTCATGATACAAGGTGTTATGATACAAGCACTCAGTCACACTGGAACAAATGTTCTACAAACCTCAAATTGTCTTTGGCATCGCTTTCTGTGGATTATATTATGAACATATCGATTAGTGCAAATAGAGCTTACTGGACAGAAAGTAAATGCTGCTAGATGAGCATAACTTTATGGTGATTATCTATCGTTATGTTTGTAGTCCTGTATGGTTATCAAGGTTATTATTCCACATCAAGACATACGAGAAGCTGTGGTGTCTAAGGCCATGCTTACTCACACTGCAGAGTTACTGCCCCAAGTCCTACCTGGATCTGCTGATCGTTGTTCTAATCCCAGATTCAACCACATTATAATGTGGGTTTGTCAGCACCATACCTGTGCCCATGCCTGTGTGTTAATGGCTGCAGCACCCTTATTAAGGTCTTTACTCATCACCCATTAAACTCACCAGGCTCTGATACTGAACTGAAATTCTGTTTCAAATCTGATACTGAAGGGTGATTCTGTTCAAAGCTATGAAATTAGGTTCAAAGCACCACTGAATCTAACTCTGTATGTAAGTTATTGGTCTCTGGAGGATGAAGATTTGTCCGATGTTCTGATACACAGTCTGGGTGATGTATAGGTCAAACTTCATGTCAAATATTACGTAAGTTTCTGGCACAGAATATATTAATTTCAAAGTCAACCTGACCTGAAATGAGATAAAGTGTATTTAAAGCAGAATACGACGCATCATGCTCCGTACAGCATGTCGAATATCTTCATAATGCATGCCGCGTTACTAACAGCACTGCCAAGTGGTTGAGTAAATACAATGTTGCCGTTACATGCTCAAACTGGCTGTGCAGGGGGGACCTACTGAAGTGATTGGAAAGCAATTACAGATGATTCGGTTTAATCAGGGGACTTCCTGGCATGTAGAAATAGAAATACTGCTGAGTCAGCATGTTGTGGAATTATCAGGGGATTTGTACAGCTTGTACCGGTGCTTGTAGCTTGCTTGTTGGCATTGTGAAATGCTGCTGTGGTTTAGTATAAATGAGTAATGTTTTTATCCATTCTGAGAGTTTACTTCTGGGGCAGGCGATAATTATATTATCTGAAATGTGATCACACATTTATGATGGTTTTGTATCAAGTCTGATTTGATATTCGTCATGAAGCAAATCTTAGAATGTATAGTATACTCTTCAAATCAGTAAATCATCTGCAGAGTATATTGGACTCTGGTGGCAAAGTGGTTTTCATTTTGGTTTGCATCTCCTCGGCAAGTCATGGGTTTGAATCCCATGATCTTCCTCAATTCTGTCACCACTATTGCAAGTTGATTTGCTGAAGACTACACTCATCACTTCAGCCTTTCCTTTCTCCTTCAGTTGATGACATAGTGAAATGTATAGGAAAGACAGTCAGCCAAGTTCTGCCAATGGGTACATATCAATATCTGTCTCACTTTCTTTTTTCTCCATCTCTTTACTCCTCTCATTCCCTTTCACTCCTACTACAAGACCCCACCACACACACACACCTTCGCTACCTGTAGGAGTCCCTACTACAAGACCCCACCACACACACCCACGTACCTGTACACACCTGTAGGAGTCCCTACTACAAGACTTGCTGTCTCTGACCCAGCAGGTATAGTGACATTAACTAGGTGTGACCCTGTGACTGGGAGGATGGGTTGACAGGTAAACAGACAAGATAAGCTCGTTAACAGGTGGGCCATGGAATGTAGGGAATCTTCACTGACCTACATTTGGGCTGCTGGGGGATGCTGGAGATGAAGGGAAGTCAGGGGAGGTCCAACATAAATGAAAACTGAATATGACAACTTATGACCTTGTATACAGTGAATGTTCCTGCTGATCCTGCTTTGCCCTGGTTTTATCCTGGGCTCCAGATGCTTAAACAATGCATGAACATTGGAATTGTATCCATTACGTATTTACAGTGGTTAGCCGGGTCTTTTGTAATGTACGTTAATTCTGAGCAGGTGGATTTGTTGCTAGGACATGCTTTTGCTCATTTGCTCGGTTATGTTTCAAGGGGTTCACATTGTTCATTGCATTATTTTAAATTATACTAGGTGTTTACTGAGCACACAGATCTATGGATTGCTTAATTTTCCTTTAAAATGTACTTTGTCTTCCAATATTCACTGTCAGTCTAATTATTTATAAGAGGTTAGACCATGTTAGCAAGGGTGATCAGTCAGACCAAGTCAGCAAGGGGGTACAGGTAGACAAGGTCAGTAATGGGGCACAGGTAGACCATAGTATCAAGGGGGCACAGGTAGACTATATTAGCAAGGGGGCACAGGTAGACCATAGTATCAAGGGGGCACAGGTAGACCATAGTATCAAGGGGGCATAGGTAGACCATAGTATCAAGGGGGCACAGGTAGACCATAGTATCAAGGGGGCATAGGTAGACCATAGTATCAAGGGGACACAGGTAGACCATAGTATCAAGGGGGCACAGGTAGACCATAGTATCAAGGGGGCACAGGTAGACCATAGTATCAAGGGGGCATAGGTAGACCATAGTATAAAGGGGGCATAGGTAGACCATAGTATCAAGGGGGCACAGGTAGACTATATTAGCAAGGGGCATAGGTAGACCATAGTATCAAGGGGCATAGGTAGACCAAGGGGGCACAGGTAGACCATAGGTATCAAGGGGCACAGGTGGACCAAATCAGCAAGGGGGCACAGGTAGAACATTAGCAAGGGGACACATGTAGACCATAGTATCAAGGGGCACAGGTAGACCAAATCAGCAAGGGGGCATAGGTAGAACATTAGCAAGGGGGCACAGGTAGACCATAGTATCAAGGGGGCACAGGTAGACCAAATCAGCAAGGGGGCACAGGTAGAACATTAGCAAGAGGGCACAGGTAGACCATAGTATCAAGGGGGCACAGGTGGACCATTGTATCAAGGGGGCACAGGTGGACCAAATCAGCAAGGGGGCACAGGTAGACCATATTTTGCAAGGGGGCACAAGTAGACCAAGTCAGCAAGGGGGCATAGGTAGACCATACTGATATAAAGGGGGCACAGTAGACCATATTATCTCTTGGACTAAGGTGCTGTGATTTGATCGGTGGAGTTGACCAGGGTATTGTTGCAATATTGCTCCCTTGTAATGCCCTGGTGACAGTAGATAAAAGGTGTCATTTTAAGACATTTTGTAACAAGATCAGTTACCTTGTCTTCAGTCAATGGAGACTCACTTGTCTTTTCCTAGGATAATGCCACGTCCCTTTCCACAGATTGCTTGTGCAAATAATCCATATTCCTACATGTCGTAAACCCATACATCAGTGCATGTCTGCTGGTAAAACAAACATTGGTATTGGACTGATAGATTGATGTAATGCTCTAACAAGAAGTCTCACAGTCGGAATCACGTCTATTTCAAGACTAATTCACCGTTGAATTCTGCAGTTGCGATCGGCAACATCAAAAGTAAACGTTAAGGTCTGGTCTTGGTTTGAGGTCCTTCATTTCCTTTATTGAAACTAACATGGAACGAATCATAAAAAAGTCTGAAGAGCCTGATGCTATTGACAGTGTTCTGCAGGCGCTGTGTTTGTGACAGATGGGGAAATGATTGTTCATTTCTTATTTCCTCTGTATTCCGGGTTTGTTTTTTTCACAATCACATGCAAGCATGAGTCGAAATTGAAATGTGTGGAAATGTAAAAAGACAGAATCTATTAACTTCAGCTCTGTCTTCTCCTCTTGTTTTGCACAGGTATCTAAATTGACTGAGGCACGGTTAAGTTTTGTCCCTTAAGGCAGCAGAAACCCCCTGCCATCGTGGTGTCAAAACCAAGATATTCCCTAATTATGATTTTGGGTTTGCCTGTACCATACCCCCATGGGTTTCAGAAAAGTGGTAGATCTCTAAAACCTGAATCAAGGTTTCCTGGAATATGAGGTTCTCATTTCTTGAATAGTAGGAAGCGTTACTCTTTCCTCACTCCTCCTAAATTATTTCTCACCTTCTCCTTCTTTAGTTCCTGTCTTGTTCACAGTATGTGGAACAATTTCGGGTGTTCTCTGCCATGACACTGTTGGAATATTGCTACCCGAACTCCCTCACCCACTGCTGTGTCTGACCCTGTCGTTTCTGTAAACATGATTGATAACGTTGCTAAACTATCGACAAGAAGGCTTAGTGATTTCATGTCAGATGTGAAACTACCAAGTGGGACTGATTGATATCCCCAAGTAATGGCAGTTTTTCATAGTGATGGTTATTGACCTGCTTCTACTAATATGCTACCATGTCTTCTAATCACTGGCCATCAATTCCCGTCAATAGGGTTGTGGGAATGGCCAGTTTTGGGAGACATACCATGCTAACTATGTTTATTGTTTCTTGTAATTACTAGAGAGTAAACCAACATCAGCAGCGAGGTGTTTGAAGGGTAAATCTGTAGCCTATTACCAATGTTTGAGTAGTCCAGATAATGGTTCAGTGTATGTATCCAGTCTATTCACCGGTCACATCACAAAATAATGATTCTTTTGCTTATTTCCTTTCTGTTCTGGGAATTCGGGGGTACACATGCATTTTGCTCAATATCTATCCACTGCTGACATAGACAGATGAAGTGAAATGGCTATAAATTTTCATTCATGATTACTGCATTAATAGAAATCTTCAGGCACATGTGTATGGCTGCTTGCAGTAGTCAGAACGTAGATAAGATAAGATAAGATATTTATTGCATAGCATTCCATGAAGAAACAGTGGCAATATTCTATAAGCTACAAATATTTACACAGTAGGTACAAGAAATATAGATACATTTCACACATAAATGTGTATCTAGTTGAACCACTACAGGTGTATCTAGTTGAACCACTACCTGTGTATGCTGTTGTTTTAGTGCAACTGATTCCATGCCTTTGTCTAACATGCATACCCCATCAAACAGGTGTAGTACTGGAGTATTTCATGTTGAAATGGTGCCACTTTAGTATTACAATATGTATCATGTCCTCTCTCAAGTATCACATTATGTATCAGTATTTGAGGTCCTGGCAAGTGTATGGTGACACCCCTAGTTGAACAAGTTGAACCACAACCGGTGTATCAAGTTGAACCACTACCAATGTATCTAGTTGAACCACTACAGGTGTATCTAGTTGAACCACTACCTGTGTATCTAGTTGAACCACTACCAGTGTATCAAGTTGAACCACTACCAGTGTATCTAGTTGAACCACTACCTATGTATCTCGTTGAACCACTACCAGTGTATCTAGTTGAACCACTACAGGTGTATCTAGTTGAACCACTACAGGTGTATCTAGTTGAACCACTACCAATGTATCTAGTTGAACCACTACATGTGTATCTAGTTGAACCACTACCAGTGTATCTAGTTGAACCACTACAGGTGTATCTAGTTGAACCACTACCTGTGTATCTAGTTGAACCACTACCAGTGTATCAAGTTGAACCACTACCAGTGTATCTAGTTGAACCACTACCTAAATATCTCGTTGAACCACTACCAGTGTATCTAGTTGAACCACTACAGGTGTATCTAGTTGAACCACTACAGGTGTATCTAGTTGAACCACTACCAATGTATCTAGTTGAACCACTACCAGTGTATCTAGTTGAACCACTACCAGTGTATCTAGTTGAACCACTACCAGTGTATCTAGTTGAACCACTACCTGTGTATCTAGTTGAACCACTACCAGTGTATCTAGTTGAACCACTACCAGTGTATCTAGTTGAACCACTACCAGTGTATCAAGTTGAACCACTACCTGTGTATCTAGTTGAACCACTACCAATGTATCAAGTTGAACCACTACCGGTTTATCTAGTTGAACCACTACCAGTGTATCTAGTTGAACCACTTCAGGTGTATCTAGTTGAACCACTACCAATGTATCTAGTTGAACCACTACCTGTGTATCTAGTTGAACCACTACCAGAGTATCAAGTTGAACCACTACCAGTGTATCAAGTTGAACCACTACCAGTGTATCTAGTTGAACCACTACCAGTGTATCTAGTTGAACCACTACAGGTGTATCAAGTTCAACCACTACAGGTGTATCTAGTTGAACCACTACCAATGTATCAAGTTGAACCACTACCTGTGTATCTAGTTGAACCACTACCTGTGTATCTAGTTGAACCACTACCTGTGTATCTAGTTGAATCACTACCAATGTATCTAGTTGAACCACTACCTGTGTATCTAGTTGAACCACTACCAGTGTATCTAGTTGAACCACTACAGGTGTATCTAGTTGAACCACTACCTGTGTATCTAGTTGAACCATTACCTGTGTATCTAGTTGAACCACTACCTGTGTATCTAGTTGAACCACTACCAATGTATCAAGTTGAACTACTACCAGTGTATCAAGTTGAACCACTACTGGTGTATCAAGTTGAACCACTACAGGTGTATCTAGTTGAACCACTACCAATGTATCTAGTTGAACCACTACAGGTGTATCTAGTTGAACCACTACCAATGTATCTAGTTGAACCACTACCAGTGTATCAAATTGAACCACTACCAATGTATCAAGTTGAACTACTACCAATGTATCTAGTTGAACCACTACCAATGTATCTAGTTGAACCACTACAGGTGTATCTAGTTGAACCACTACCGGTGTATCTAGTTGTCAAGTTCCACTACCAATGTATCTAGTTGAACCAATACCAATGTATCTAGTTGAACCACTACAGGTGTATCAAGTTGAACCACTACAGGTGTATCTGGCTGAACCACTACTGGTGTATCTAGTTGAACCACTACCGGTGTATCTAGTTGAACCACTACCAATGTATCTAGTTGAACCACTACAGGTGTATCTAGCTGAACCACTACCAATGTATCTAGTTGAACCACTACAGGTGTATCAAGTTGAACCACTACCAATGTATCAAGTTGAACTACTACCAATGTATCTAGTTGAACCACTACCAATGTATCCAGTTGAACCACTACAGGTGTATCAAGTTGAACCACTACAGGTGTATCTAGTTGAACCACTACCGGTGTATCTAGTTGTCAAGTTCCACTACCAATGTATCTAGTTGAACCACTACCAATGTATCTATGTATCTAGTTGAACCACTACCACCAGGTGTATCAAGTTGAACCACTACAGGTGTATCTGGCTGAACCACTACTGGTGTATCTAGTTGAACCACTACCAGTGTATCAAGTTGAACCACTACCAATGTATCAAGTTGAACTACTACCAATGTATCTAGTTGAACCACTACCAATGTATCCAGTTGAACCACTACAGGTGTATCAAGTTGAACCACTACAGGTGTATCTAGTTGAACCACTACCGGTGTATCTAGTTGTCAAGTTCCACTACCAATGTATCTAGTTGAACCACTACCAATGTATCTAGTTGAACCACTACCGGTGTATCAAGTTGAACCACTACAGGTGTATCTGGCTGAACCACTACTGGTGTATCTAGTTGAACCACTACCAGTGTATCAAGTTGAACCACTACCAATGTATCTAGTTGAACCACTACCTGTGTATCAAGTTGAACCACTACCAGTGTATCTAGTTGAACCACTACCAATGTATCTAGTTGAACCACTACCTATGTATCTAGTTGAACCACTACCAGTGTATCTAGTTGAACCACTACCGGTGTATCTAGTTGTCAAGTTCCACTACCAATGTATCTAGTTGAACCACTACCAATGTATCTAGTTGAACCACTACCGGTGTATCAAGTTGAACCACTACAGGTGTATCAAGTTGAACCACTACAGGTGTATCTAGTTGAACCACTACTGGTGTATCTAGTTGAACCACTACCGGTGTATCAAGTTGAACCACTACCGGTGTATCTAGTTGTCAAGTTCCACTACCAATGTATCTAGTTGAACCACTACCAATGTATCTAGTTGAACCACTACCTGTGTATCTAGTTGAACCACTACCAGAGTATCTAGTTGAACCACTACAGGTGTATCAAGTTGAACAACTACCAGTGTATCTAGTTGAACCACTACCAATGTATCTAGTTGAACCACTACCTATGTATCTAGTTGAACCACTACCAGTGTATCTAGTTGAACCACTACAGGTGTATCTAGTTGAACCACTACCGGTGTATCTAGTTGTCAAGTTCCACTACCAATGTATCTAGTTGAACCACTACCAATGTATCTAGTTGAACCACTACCAGTGTATCTAGTTGAACCACTACCTGTGTATCTAGTTGAACCACTACCGGTGTATCTAGTTGTCAAGTTCCACTACCAATGTATCTAGTTGAACCACTACAGGTTTATCTAGTTGAACCACTACCTGTGTATCAAGTTGAACCACTACCAGTGTATCTAGTTGAACCACTACCTATGTATCTAGTTGAACCACTACCTGTGTATCTAGTTGAACCACTACAGGTGTATCTAGTTGAACCACTACCAATGTATCTAGTTGAACCACTACCAATGTATCAAGTTGAACCACTACAGGTGTATCTGGCTGAACAACTACAGGTGTTACCCTCCCTCCTCCCTCTGTTACAGGTATCCGCCACCCAGAAGAAGTGTCTCTCATGGTCCGTATGGACAAGGATGACCTCAAGCGCGTAGTCAAGGAGGCAGTCCGGAAAAAGAAACATGGAGAATCTAATGTATCTGGAACACTCAGTGCTAACGGAACTCTCCAGTCTTCATCAGGAAGCCTGGATGGGAAACTCAGCCCCTACCCCAGTCGGAGTCCCATGGGACCATCACCCTCGGTACATACATTATAAGGGATCTTAGCCATATATATATATATTGCAATTTGTTACAATGTCAGCCCCACCCTAGTTGAATATTGGATACACTTTTTTGGGGGATAGATCAAATTACCCTTACACCAGTATATGATGTTTGTTAACTTTATGTGATGTTGCATTTGAAAAAAATGCCACATAATATTTAAGCTATATGACAGAGGCCTATATATTTGAGCTATATGACAGAGGCCTGTATATATTTGAGCTATATGACAGAGGCCTGTATATATTTGAGCTATATGACAGAGGCCTGTATATATTTGAGCTATATGACAGAGGCCTGTATATATTTGAGCTATATGACAGTGGCCTGTATATATTTGAGCTATATGACAGTGGCCTGTAAATATTTGAGCTATATGACAGAGGCCTGTAAATATTTGAGCTATATGTCAGTGGCCTGTATATATTTGAGCTATATGACAGAGGCCTGTATATATTTGAGCTATATGACAGTTGCCTGTATATATTTGGGTTATATGACAGTGGCCTGTATATATTTGAGCTATATGACAGTGGCCTGTATATATTTGAGCTATATGACAGTGGCCTGTAAATATTTGAGCTATATGACAGTGGCCTGTATATATTTGAGCTATATGACAGTGGCCTGTATATATTTGAGCTATATGACAGTGGCCTGTAAATATTTGAGCTATGTGACAGTGGCCTGTAAATATTTGAGCTATATGTCAGTGGCCTGTATATATTTGAGCTATATGACAGTGGCCTGTATATATTTGAGAATGGACCAGACAATCCAGTGATGGATATTGTTTGTAAGTGTCAACACTGTGGGTTTGGCAACACTGTGAATGTAGTCACCATGTGTGACTACCTGGTTGGTTTTGTCACCTGTGACAATCAGGAAGGGTTGCTGGGGACCTACTGTAACCTAGATACACTACTGGTTGGCATTATATGAATCAGTGTAGTATCACTGCAATATTTGGTGTCTGTACTTCTAGTCAGTATTATAGTTATTCAGAATCTACCTGTTTGAGAACCATTGAAGCCTTGTCATGAACAAGTATTCATGGTGTCATGATGAGGTTTATGTCATGCACTGTTGTCTTTTCCTGGTAATGTTCAAGGGTCTGAATCTACAGTCTTTCTTACTATGAATTATTAAGATTCTTGAAGTTTGGATCTCTAGTTTCCATGTTTTTGTGCTAATCTGCAGTTTAAGAGATAAAAGTAAAATGTCAAAGTCAATTTTCAGTCTGAAATGTAGACTTGCAAATAATGATGATGGATTATTCTGCTGTAGTCCTTTGATCTTGGGATCTCATTATTTCTGGAGCTTGTAGAATATGGCTTAGGACGAGGATCCCTCAACTTCCATGGTCTCTGCTGAGTTCATGCTGGTGACTGTGGGGAACTATCCAATGATGATGATGACAGTGTTGTTAATGATAATGATGATGATGTTGCAGAATACCCTGATCCGCAGCCCCCACAGTATGTCGTCGATGTCCCCGTACAGTACGTTTAACGGAACTATGTCCCCGGGGTCCATGTACAGCCTCTCCTTTGAGGGTATGATGGAGTCGTCACTGGCCAACAGTCCCCCAGTCGCGGCCAAGGAGGCCTTCCAGTACTTGTACAGACCAAAGAACTTCACAGAAAAAGCGAGGATTAACTGCGCGTAAGATTCACACATTTATTGAAAACTCACCAATAATGTAAATTTTTTGAAGAATGTGTAAAAATGGTTTTATTAAGATGGTATAACACAAGTATAACTCACGCTGATTATATACATTCTGTTTATCAAACCTGAAATATTCAAGTTCCTTCCTGATCGGGATGATATGTAAAGTAAACTATGTCTATAATGAACACGCTTATAATGATAAAACAAATTGTTTTCGCTTTTTTCTTGTCCTGGTTACTTGCTGTATGTTTTAGTTGAAATGTGTAGGACAAACTACAGTTAAAACAATCTCTTTGAGTTCATAATAAGTGCAGCTACTGTACAATAAATCTGACAGACTGATAGATATGAAATAGTTTTAGAGTGAGTGAGTGAGTTTAGTTTTATGCCGCTCTCAGCAATATTCCAGCTATATGTGCGGCGGTGTGTAAATAATCGATTCTGGACCAGACAATCCAGTGATCAACAGCGTGCATATGAGCATTGATCTGCGCAATGGGGAACCTATGACATGTGTCAACCAAGTCAGAGAGCCTGACCACCCGATCCCGTTAGTTGCCTCTTTCAACAAGCATGGGTTGCTGAAGATCAATATTCTAACCCGGACCTCCACGGGTTAATAGTTTAGAGGGGAGGTAAATGTTTAAAGATGGAATTCATCAAAAGATACGACTTGCCAACGATGGACTGATCCAAATGCACAAAGCACGGTGGTGGTGCTAAACAGTTTTCTAGATATTCTCAATCAGTCTTTGATCTAAAGAGCAGCTCCTGAACACCGATACTCTTGAGATTATTACTACTGGTTGAATTGTTTGTGTGGATATTTCACAAACTATCCCTGTTCAGTTGTTCTCATTTACTGAAATAATGGCCCCACCTCCCATGCAGAGAATTATCAGTAACTGCCCATCTGGAAGTTGTTCAGTCATTAGACACACAAGCATGTGTGTAAAGTGAGCAGGTACCTCACATGGGTGCACTGGAGCATCCGCTCGCACATAGGGAATAATGTACAGGGGCTTACAGCCCTGGAACTAACAGAGCCAAGTCATGTGTTAAATGCCAAATCTGAATAAAAGCTAACACTTTTAAAGTCATTGTCATTGATATTTAAACGCTTGCAAATTATTGAAAAATTGAAATCTTAGTATGAGAATACAACTTGTACCTCCAGACAAACCACAGGTAGCCATGAAATGCTTTAAAAGAAAGTTGACTAATCATGTTGCTTGCAGATTGAAATCTGTTAATTGCATTCCATTCCTTGAGAGTGCAGGAAATCTGTCTGAAAGCCAAAACACCCTGGTCATTCTGCGGAATCACCTGAGACAATGTGGGACAGTATAGCTCTTGTTTTCATGAGTAGCAGGTAGTCTCATTATTGGGGTTATATTACACTGTGGCTGAAGTTTGGAAAATCTGTCAAACTGATAAGGCTGTTATCTGTAATTTGAATGCAAATTTTGTTGAAAGAATGATATAAACACTGTTTGAAGAGCTGGCTGACTTGGAATTTAAGTCTGTGATAACCAGAGCCATGAAGCTGATAACTGATAAGTTTGTTTACGGGAATCAAGAGAGGTAAAAGTCATTAAACCCTGTTTATACATTCCTGATTAGCCTTGTACCATAATGGCTGAACCAAATTTGCCGTTTCTTGTTTTAATTATTCTTGACGTTCTGGTTACTGGGTGTATTTAATTAATTTCAGTGTTCATGGATAATGTCTGGCTGTCGTATAATTATAAAAACCATTGAACATACAGATATTGGTTAACTTGTTGCTTGGTTGTTGCTGCAGTGGTCCACCTATATGACATAGGCGTGATAATGATTGAGTGTGGAACCCACAAACCAGTGGTCCACCTGTATGACATAAGCGTGATAATGATTGAGTGTGGAACCCACAAAGCAGTGGTCCACCTATATGACATAGGTGTGATAATGATTGAGTGTGGAACCCACAAAGCAGTGGTCCACCTATATGACATAGGCGTGATAATGATTGAGTGTGGAACCCACAAACCAGTGGTCCACCTATATGACATAGGTGTGATGATGATTGAGTGTGGAACCCACAAAGCAGTGGTCCACCTATATGACATAGGCGTGATAATGATTGAGTGTGGAACCCACAAAGCAGTGGTCCACCTATATGACATAGGTGTGATAATGATTGAGTGTGGAACCCACAAAGCAGTGGTCCACCTATATGACATAGGTGTGATAATGATTGAGTGTGGAACCCACAAAGCAGTGGTCCACCTATATGACATAGGCGTGATAATGATTGAGTGTGGAACCCACAAAGCAGTGGTCCACCTATATGACATAGGCGTGATGACGATTGAGTGTGGAACCCACAAAGCAGTGGTCCACCCATATGACATAGGCGTGATAATGATGAGGTGTGGAACCCACAAACCAGTGGTCCACCTATATGACATAGGCGTGATAATGATTGAGTGTGGAACCCACAAAGCAGGGGTCCACCTATATGACATAGGTGTGATAATGATTGAGTGTGGAACCCACAAAGCAGTGGTCCACCTATATGACATAGGCGTGATAATGATTGAGTGTGGAACCCACAAAGCAGTGGTCCACCTATATGACATAGGCGTGATAATGATTGAGTGTGGAACCCACAAAGCAGTGGTCCACCTGTATGACATAGGCGTGATAATGATTGAGTGTGGAACCCACAAAGCAGTGGTCCACCTATATGACATAGGCGTGATGATGATTGAGTGTGGAACCCACAAAGCAGTGGTCCACCTATATGACATAGGTGTGATAATGATTGAGTGTGGAACCCACAAAGCAGTGGTCCACCTATATGACATAGGTGTGATAATGATTGAGTGTGGAACCCACAAAGCAGTGGTCCACCTATATGACATAGGCGTGATAATGATTGAGTGTGGAACCCACAAAGCAGTGGTCCACCTATATGACATAGGCGTGATAATGATTGAGTGTGGAACCCACAAACCAGTGGTCCACCTGTATGACATAGGTGTGATGATGATTGAGTGTGGAACCCACAAAGCAGTGGTCCACCTATATGACATAGGCGTGATGATGATTGAGTGTGGAAGCCACAAACCAGTGGTCGATGTTGTGAGCAAGGACCCATGACGTAAGACATGATGAAATGCAACCAAACAAGTCTCCAATCTCGGGTACTTGATATATTAGGTCACTTGCTACAAGAAGGGTATATAGGTGACTTTTTAAAAGAGGGTTGGTTGTCGGGGACCTGTTCTTATAGTAATCCCAACGAAGGTTCCTTGTTTTAATTGGTTTATTGCATTCATTGCTTGTTTCTAAATTGCCCAAGTTTTTGAATGTTAGTATGTTGTTTGTGGCCCATTGCAGATGGCTGGACTCTTCCCGGTCACTGATGGAGCAGGGCGTGAGGGAGAACGACTACATCCTGTTCAAGTTCAAGTACTACTCCTTCTACGACCTCAGTCCTAAGGTAAGAATATCTCTGAGGTCTGTCAGCAGCAGACTCCAGTCAGATACTCAAGGCTCCACACACACTCCCAATATACATTCAAGACACAGATGACAGTCACAGGCGCTAGACATATGTCAGTCATAGACACCAGACACAGATGACAGTCACAGGCTCTAGACATATGTCAGTCATAGACACCAGACACATATGACAGTCACAGGCGCTAGACATATGTCAGTCATAGACACCAGACACAGATGACAGTCACAGGCGCTAGACATATGTCAGTCATAGACACCAGACACAGATGACAGTCACAGTTGCTAGACATATGTCAGTCATAGACACCAGACACAGATGACAGTCACAGGCGCTAGGCATATGTCAGTCATAGACACCAGACACATATGACAGTCACAGGGGCTAGACATTTGTCAGTCATAGACACCAGACACATATGACAGTCACAGGCGCTAGACATATGTCAGTCATAGACACCAGACACAGATGACAGTCACAGGCGCTAGACATATGTCAGTCATAGACACCAGACACAGATGACAGTCACAGGCGCTAGACATATGTCAGGCATAGACACCAGACACAGATGACAGTCACAGGCGCTAGACATATGTCAGTCATAGACACCAGACACAGATGACAGTCACAGGGCTAGACATATGTCAGTCATAGACACCAGACACAGATGACAGTCACAGGCACTAGACATATGTCAGTCTTAGAAACCAGACACAGATGACAGTCACAGGCGCTAGACATATGTCAGTCATAGACACCAGACACAGATGACAGTCACAGGCGCTAGACATATGTCAGTCATAGACACCAGACACAGATGACAGTCACAGGCGCTAGACATATGTCAGTCTTAGACACCAGACACAGATGACAGTCACAGGCGCTAGACATATGTCAGTCTTAGACATCAGACACAGATGACAGTCACAGGCGCTAGACATATGTCAGTCATAGACACCAGACACATAGGACAGTCACAGGCACTAAACATATGTCAGGCATAGACACCAGACAGAGATGACAGTCACAGGCGCTAGACATATGTCAGTCATAGACACCAGACACAGATGACAGTCACAGGCGCTAGACATATGTCAGTCATAGACACCAGACACATATGACAGTCACAGGCGCTAGACATATGTCAGTCATAGACTCCAGACAGAGATGACAGTCACAGATTACCGATACAGACACACTCACATACAAGCTGAACACAGCCTATAGAAAAAGACTCGGGACACAGATGCAGTTTCAAGACGACACAGACTCTGAATACATGCTCCAGACATAGTTGCAATACTAAACCAGACATAAACTTCAGACATGGTGAAACAAAAACAGATGTTTTCATCCTGCATAAACATTAACAAGACAGATACTGGCTACAAGCTTCATTGTTCACATGACATGCAACATGTGACTTCATACACCAACCAGGGATGACAGACATTGTAGCCTACTAGTTATATGGCCCACAAGATGGTCATTTAAGTACATGGTGTTACATTTGGGTTACATGTGGTTAGAGCGTCCGCCCGGAGAGCGGAAGGTCGCTGGTTCGATCCCCAACCGCGTCATACCAAAAAACATTAAAATATGGTACTTGTTGGTCCCTGCCTGGCGCTCGGCATTAATGGGTACAACAAGGACTGGTTGGCTCGGAGTCAGTATAATGTGTCTGAGTGGGGTATCAAATGCTTCACTGCGGCAAGGTATCTCAGTGGGCTAACACTATAAAACCAGCTTCAGTCTGGGCTAGTACAAACACATACACATGCATGCACGTCGTCATATGAGCGAAATATTCTCAAGCACGATGTTAAACCAAATTTCACCTCACCTCACCCTAACCTTGATCGTAGCCAATGTGTTATAAGAATGGGCTTGAGAAGTTTGTAGGGCTACAAACGTTTGGAGAATAGCTAGCCAGACCTTTCTAAACTAAACCCTACCCTAACATGTGTAAGCTGATGTGTCTGGCAACAATAGCCAATAACAGGCCCATCAAGAGGACTGTAGCTAGTGTCCACCTTTGCCAAATGAGTGTGAAGCTAATGGTGTCTGTACACTGCCAAGATTAAACCTTGTCACGGTGGCAGTGGCCTTAATAGGCCACAGTGTGATTGTGATGGGCCATAATACTTACCTGAAACTCATAATACTTACCTGAAACTCATAATGCTTACGTAAACTCAGATATTGGGATTTTCAAATTACATAGAAGGAAATCCAAGTATTCAAGGAACAATCAGTGAGTTTCTGTGAAACCTGAACTGTACAGAGAAATACAGTAGTGTAGTCTTTGTGGTGGTAAACAAGGGTGGGAGGTTACTGTGCAATTACTTGCTACCTGTGCGTGAGAGCTGTAGTGTTACCAGATACAAAGGGCACCTTCTCTAGAATATGTTATGTCTCTATTTTGTGAATGTCGCAGAGAAACATAGCACCAGTACTCCAACTGATCAGTGCAGTATGAGAACGGGAAACTACAGATACAAACTTCCAGGCTGTTCTGAATTCCTTCATCGCAAGTCCTACTTCTTTGAGTTTATGGTGATGGATCCAGGTGTTTTCTTTATGCTAAGTTTTGCAAGGTCCTATTTGTCCATTATGATCCATTATTGAGGGCTCACTTTGTTGATAATGATCCATTATCCAAGGTTCTAATGTTTAGTATTATCCATTATCCAATTGTTCCGTATTATCCATTATCCAAGGTTCTAATGTTTAGTATTATCCATTATCCAATTGTTCCGTATTATCCATTATCCAAGGTTCTAATGTTTAGTATTATCCATTATCCAATTGTTCAGTATTATCCATTATCCAAGGTTCTAATGTTTAGTATTATCCATTATTCTAGGTACCAGTTCCGTATTATCCATTATCCAAGGTTCCAATTATTCTGTATTATCCATTATCCAAGGTTCCAGTTTACTATTATCCAATTGTTCAGTATTATACATTATTCAAGGTTCCAATTGTTCCATATTATCCATTCTCCAAGGTTCCAGTTGATTGATATTATCCATTATCTAAGTTCCAGTTTTTCCGTATTATCTAAGGTTCCAGTTGTTTGGTATTATCCATTATCCAAGGTTCTAGTTGTTCAGTATTATTCATATCCAAGGTTTGAGTTGTTCAGTATTATCCATTATCCAATGTTTCAGGCTGTGAATGTTAACTGATTCCCATGTGACCCCCTCTGTGTAGCCTGGGTACTTGGACAGTAATTTGTTGGCTGACTTTGTTTAGACAATTTCAAATTCTTCTAGCTAGATTTAGTGTACACGAAAAGCAAACTTTTTAAACACTGATTCTCTTTATCAGCACATAACATTCTTTCCATGACACCTCTAAGGATATTGAATCGAAAAAATATTAACAACCTTCCGTAACATTGAGATAAACTGTGTCATCCTAAGTAAGGAATACTTACATTGTACATTGTTTTTAGACTACCAGATAAGATGTACCTAGCACTTAAAGAGTTAAGCACTCACTTTGTAATCTTGAAGAAGCTGAAGTAGGGGACAGAGAGTCAGAAGTAAGAGTATGGGGAGTCAGAAGTAGAGACAGGTGGGGAATCAGGAGTGGTAAGCTGGGGAGCCAGAAGTGGGGTGCTGAGGAAGTCAGAAGTGGGGTGCTGGGGAGCCAGAAGTTGGGTGCTGAGGAAGTCAGAAGTGGGATGCTGGGGAGCCAGAAGTGGGGTGCTGAGGAGCCAGAAGTGGGATGCTGGGGAGCCAGAAGTAGGGTGCCGAGGAAGTCAGAAGTGGGGTGCTGGGAAAGTCAGAAGTGGGGTGCTGGGAAAGTCAGAAGTAGGGTGCTGAGGAAGTCAGAAGTGGGGTGCTGGGGAGCCAGAAGTGGGGTGCTGAGGAGCCAGAAGTGGGGTGCTGGGAAAGTCAGAAGTGGGATGCTGGGGAGCCAGAAGTGGGATGCTGAGGAAGTCAGAAGTGGGGTGCTGGGGAGCCAGAAGTGGGGTGCTGAGGAGCCAGAAGTGGGGTGCTGGGGAAGTCAGAAGTGGGATGCTGGGGAGCCAGAAGTGGAGTGCTGAGGAAGTCAGAAGTGGGGTGCTGGGGAGCCAGAAGTGGGGTGCTGAGGAGCCAGAAGTGGGATGCTGGGGAGCCAGAAGTAGGGTGCCGAGGAAGTCAGAAGTGGGGTGCTGGGAAAGTCAGAAGTGGGGTGCTGGGAAAGTCAGAAGTAGGGTGCTGAGGAAGTCAGAAGTGGGGTGCTGGGAAAGTCAGAAGTGGGGTGCTGGGAAAGTCAGAAGTGGGGTGCTGGGGAGGTCAGAAGTGGGATGCTGAGGAAGTCAGAAGTGGGGTGCTGGGAAAGTCAGAAGTGGGGTGCTGGGGAAGTCAGAAGTGGGATGCTGGGGAGCCAGAAGTGGGATGCTGGGAAAGTTAGAAGTGGGATGCTGGGAAAGTCAGAAGTGGGATGCTGGGGAGCCAGAAGTGGGATGCTGGGAAAGTCAGAAGTGGGATGCTGGGGAAGTCAGAAGTGGGATGCTGGGGAAGTCAGAAGTGGGATGCTGGGGAGCCAGAAGTGGGATGCTGGGGAAGTCAGAAGTGGGATGCTGGGAAAGTCAGAAGTGGGATGCTGGGGAGCCAGAAGTCAGAAGTGGGATGCTGGGGAGCCAGAAGTGGGATGCTGGGGAGCCAGAAGTGGGATGCGGGGATGCTGGGGAAGTCAGAAGTGGGATGCTGGGAAAGTCAGAAGTGGGATGCTGGGAAAGTCAGAAGTGGGATACTGGGAAAGTCAGAAGTGGGATGCTCGGGAGCCAGAAGTGGGATGCTGGGGAGCCAGAAGTGGGATGCTGGGAAAGTCAGAAGTGGGATACTGGGGAGCCAGAAGTGGGATGCTGGGAAAGTCAGAAGTGGGGTGCTGACTTCCTGTCAGAAGTGCGGAACTGGGTGAGCCAGAAGTGGGAGCTGGGGGAGACAGAAGTGGGATGCTGGGAGAGTCAGAAGTGTGGAGCTGGGGGGAGTCAGAAGTGGAAGCCTGGGGGAGTCAGAAAGGGGATGCTGGGGGAGTCAGAAGTGGGGTCCAGGGACAGTCAGAAGTGGGGTGCAGGGAAAGTCAGAAGTGGGAGCTCGGGGAGTCAGAAGTGGGGTCCAGGGAGAGACAGAAGTGTGGAACTGGGGGAGTCAGAAGTTTTGAACTGGGGGTGTTAGAAGTGGTGAGTTGGGAAAGTCAGAAGTAGGGAGATACAGAGGGAAAGAATTGGGGATGGGGGGTGGCAAGAGTCCAAATGGGAAGGTGGAATCAGAAGACCTTCCTTACATACCAAGTGAAATCTAGATTTGATTACCACTGAATTTCAAGATACAGCAGAAAGAAAGCACTTAAAGAAACATGTATCTCCAAATTTGAAATAGGCGGCTCACAGCAGTGACAAGAAATGTGTTTATGTGTGTTTTGACATGCTTACCCTGCAGATAGCCTATGAGAGATAGCCAAATGTGATTGTAATCCGACCCTCCTGATGAGGCCAGCAGAGAAACATGCTGCTGACTAGGGTAGGGTCTTGTTTCAGGAGGGAGGGGGGTAGGGGAGGTGGAGATATGAAGAATGTTGGTGGGATAAGGGAGAGAGGGGAGGATGGAGAGGGGTTTTGCATGACTGGAGGGTAGTAGTTAGTTTGTTAATGTTTCTCCATTTTGGTACTACAAGATTGAAAACATGCTGTAGCGTTTGTTCAAGCTGGCTTACCATCAGTTTGAGTTATCAACTAATCTTTAGAATACTTTATTTAAAAAGTGTTTTTAAGACTTTGGAATGTAGACTGTTCAAAACATTATTTTGAATAATACTTACATGGTGTTATTTTGGTGTCCGTCCCCATCACTCCAATGTAAGGTCTGACTATACACATTGTAAAGGTCATTCGAAAGCTTCAATACAAGCATTGTGATGGCATGAATCCACCGAACAAATCCAAGAGGTTTTGTTGACTTTGTAATAATAAAGTATTATGTTATGGGGAGGGGTGTAACCTTTTCCTTTTCACTTTGTGTTGATATTGAGTCAAATTACCAAACTGAGATTGCTCTCTGTAGCATTTAGTGGGGATAGAGTTGGCCAGGTGAGATTGCTCTCTGTAGCATTTAGTGGGGATAGAGTTGGCCAGGGTTGTAATGGTAATGTGGCGATCCTTTCTGTCATCTAGTGTTGACAAAACAATGAATGGGACAGTGCTAGATGCAACAGAGATGTTCTTCACCATTATGATGGGAATCTGAGACAGTGCATAGTGAAATGTGGACTCTTTTTCCTTCTTGTGGCCTCTAAGTGTGTTCCTAATCTACCATGTCCTGTAAACTCTCAACTAACTGATTCCAAACATGGGTGCAATGTGTGAAACCATTTATGGTTTTCATTTTGGAATTGGAATTTATAGTTGATTTAAGTTGGATGTTGTATCAGGGATAGAAATACTTTTTATTCTAAGTGTGCCTTAGGGCACCAGACAAATATTTTAGGTGTGCCTTTCAGAAATTGAGTATGCCCACATGTTTTTAGAATAAATGACAATGATGATGATCATTTGAAATTTATTGTTAAATAAAAAAAATGGGTTTATGAGCATTCAAATATGTATGGTATTATTTAATTTGGAAAAAAATAATTGTTTTGGGGATTAAATGACTAAATGTGAGTTATGTCACTGAAAAATCATGCGTGTCAAAGGGGCACCGAAAACATTTTTTTAGCCGTGCCATTTCAATATTTGCCGTGCCATGGCACACTAATATATGGGGTATTTCGAACCCTGTGTATTGAGTTGTATAACACAGATTTGAACTGGATATCAAATTCTTGTCTTCGTTTTATGGTAGACTCTTTCATGTTTCTAAAAGAAATCATTTACTCTAATCATTTAAGGAAATGCAATATATCATGTTTGTATAATAGTCCATCTGTATCCTGCATATAGCCTGTTGTTGTTGAGACATCTTCTCCTACACTCCCACACTGTAGGAGCCACAGCAATGAGAAACTCAGCTTGATATAGGTACCTAAGTGCATGTAGTGGGAGGCCATCTCCTAGACCTGTGGGAGCTTAATCAGCTATTGGTATCTTTCTTAGCCAGCTCATTAAAATTTGATCAAATCGCGAACACAATTTATCCTAATTGGTACGAGGCAGTAGTCAGCTTTAATGATGCAGTGGCCACATGATTCAGATAAAACTGTACATGTAGACTGTACACACATCTCTTATAAACAGTGTACATTTAGACTGGGCCCCAGTCTGTGAGAAAACAGCTTTATTGAAATGTCTTAGTCCAGGACAAACATGACTGGGGTGTTGAAGGATGTTATACAGAGAAACTTATGTGCAAAGCATACAACAGGTCACTCACTCACTCACTCACTCACTCACTCACTCACTCACTCACTCACTCACTCACTCACTCACTCACTCACTCACTCACTCACTCACTCACTCACTCACTCACTCACTCACTCACTCACTCACTCACTCACTCACTCACTCACTCACTCACTCACTCACTCACTCACTCACTCACTCACTCACTCACTCACTCACTCACTCACTCACTCACTCACTCACTCACTCACTCACTCACTCACTCACTCACTCACTCACTCACTCACTCACTCACTCACTCACTCACTCACTCACTCATGGCAATGACATTTGCCAGCAGTTCAGAGGTCACCTACTACACACAGCCTGTTTAGTGTGACATTGATCTCACTGAAACAGGACCCATTTGTGTTGACATTTCAAATTATTGTCATCATAAATGCTGGCCAATCTGTCATATTTAGTATATGACACGCACATATTAACTGTACCATTTCCTGCATGAAGGAGGTCTTTAGAAGTTCAGTATTGTACTTTAACACTGAAGTACTGGGTCAGCACTAGCTGGAAAGAACAAAGAGTTATAAGAGGGGTATATCAATATTATGAACCCTTGGTATACTTTGTTGTGTTAGTGTTAGTTGGACACACTTTATACTTTCAAGGGTGATTAAGATTGCAATACTTTGACAGGAAACATACAGCTAATGTATGACTGAAATGCGACACTTTGTCAGGATTTAATATATTATTTATTAAGGTAAAGATATGAAACTGGATACAACCACACCCCTGCTCCATAACATCGCAAGTGATGGGACAGGCATGTACTTGGGGTGTTTTTTAATAGATAAGATTTCAGAAATTTATGTAAAAACATAATTTTTGCCTCGCTTAAATAATGTCCTTGAGAAAAGAATGTTAAGATATTTGATGTCACTGTTTAAAGGCACTAGTGTGCATATATTGAGCCCTTGCTAAATACTAACGTATACTTTGCTTTATAGGGATAAAGGGTATGTTATTGTCCCCCGCCGCAACGTGGAACGGGGGACTATGTATTCAGTGGCGTCCGTACGTACGTACGTCCCGATTCTTGTTAACGCGATATCTCATGAACTGTTGTACCCAATGTCTTCAAATTTGGTGACAGCCTACATTGGGAGATTATGCAGACACCAGTCGATTTGGGTGACCTTCACCTTATTTTCAAGGTCACCATGACACTTTGACCACTTTTCAAACTGTTGTTAACGCGATATCTCATGAACTGTTGTACCCAATGTCTTCAAAGGTAGGCCTTTTTTCCTTATCCTGACTCATGCTCTTTTTGCTTGTCTTCTTCTTCTTGCGAACATAGTGGAACACTTGTATCTCCCTAATTGAAGCTCCCTTCAATGTAAAATCACTAATTAGTACTCAGCACGAGTTACCTCCCTTCCACAAGCGCGGGAACGAGGGCGCCACCTCCACCCATGTGCCTCACTCTCTCCTTCTTCGCCCAGTGAGCTGGACGTGAGAGCACCTGTGTCTCCCGACACACTATATCCTTTGATTATATTTAGTTAGTTACCTCGTATAGACATCTATAGAGGTTTAGCTAGTATCCTTCAACAATTATATATTGATATTTAGTCGTGTTTCTACTGTTTATTCACGGGGCGCCGTGTTTGTTTCAGTGGATTACGTTGATAAAAATTCTGTTCTGTTGCAGATTACGTTTTTATTCTGCTGCTGATCTGCATTTAATATGCCCTAGTTGTACTCGCCATGTTCATTTTATTCACGTTGCAGTTGCGGTACTAATTTATCCATTTCTGCCTTTAATAAATAATTACTTTGGCGCTTGAGACAGCGCAGCAGATAGAATTGGCGTATGCAGAGTCCAGCCATGACTGATACACCTGAACCCTCGCCAGTCTACTGCTGTTGGTCGACCCGCTCCGTCTGGTGTTCCGCTAGAGTGCTGAGAGGCGTTGGGCGTAGTCCGCCGCCTCAAGAAGCGTCCTGCTTCCCAGACATCCCATCGCCGCAGCGAAGACTAGAGTTTTTCTACTGCATCTCAACGCTGACCTCTGAGGGGAAATCAGCGAAGTCTACTTGAACTTTCTCAGCCGAGATTGTTCCGTCGCCGCAGATTTGGGCCTGTATGATGATCAGCCGATCATCATACCTGATGTACATCAAAGAATGACCCGATGTCGGCAACAGTGATGTCAGCGCAGATCAACATGCAGCCTGATGTACCAACGATGATATTCTATGATCTTCCTGAGGGTCCCGTCGCTACCAACACTCAACGAAGACTTCGCACCCCCAGGGCAGCGTCGACCTCTGAGGGGAAATCAACGAAGTCTACTAGGACTTTCTCAACCGAGATTGTTCCAGCCGCTGAACTGAGCCTCTACGATGATCAGCTGATCATCATCCCCGACGTACGCCACAAGAAGCGACCGGAGACATCTACAGTGACATCAGCAGAGATCGCCATGCAGCCTGATGTCTCTACACTGACGTCAGACGACAGACCATCCCAGATGAACTGTTGCGGCAAATCATGATCATGATGGAGGGCCACCACAGACTGGGAAGCAGCCAGCCCAAGGCCCGAGCCTTCGCGAAGGTTCCAACGCAGACGACACCCCAGAGGCACCCCCATCAGCGTAGCAGCCACGACGAAGCCACCTTCGCGAAGGAAGTCGCAGACCACCTCCACGAAGGACCCAGATGTACAGCCTTCGCGAAGGCCTTCGCGAAGGCGGGATAGATCATCACCTTCCTCGGCTTCATCCCTAGATGCGGACTCAGACCGTCAGACCTCCACGGAAGCCTTCGCGAAGGTCAAATCGCCGTTCCCCAGGACCGGACGAGAGGAAGCCAGCGAAGGCCAGCCGAAGGACACCTGACTACACGAGCTTCGGCGAAGCTATCAACATTCTCCTCACAGGTCTCCGAGAAGGTCAACCCATAGACGCAGTTCACCAACACGATCTCCGCGCCGTTAACCGCGCCGATCTCCTCGTACATCACCACACAAGTCTGCACACAAGTCTACAGTCAGGTCTCCCCGGCGGCCACCCGACATAGAGATAGAAATACACAGTCCACCATCAGAAGAGCATCAACCTCTCATCAGTGATGCTGGGATAGAAAATGATGGAGGCATCATTTTCTCAGAGGCGAGCTGAGATCACGATATTGGATGGTAAACAACCTAGATCTCTCTTCACCTTCCAAGAGTGGCAACTTCGCGCAGACATACCTGATAAAGGAAGACGAGGCAGACGCCATCACCTTACCTCCAATCGACTTCGATTGCTCTGCGGTGCCACAGTATGTTGACACAGCCTACCATAAAGCCATAACAGTTCAAAGCGCCAGAGGCGTATGTTATTGGCATTAATAGATCTAGAACGATCAATGAGATTCTTATCACCAGATTTCGTGACACGACTTCTGAAGATGATAGGATGATCTACTTCGGCTCTACTTATGCAGAACCAGCAAGAACCACACCTGTATGAAGCTAGCGCTCATATATTGATCGGTTTCTAGACACTTCGCTAAGGAAGTCCCAGGCCACCTCGGCGAAGGAGCTACAGCCTCACCAGTTACAAGGACGCCACGGAGGAGTAGCACTTCACCCGACCCACATATTGCTGAGTCGCGTAAAACAATACACTCACTCACTCACTCCTGTTGAACACAGAGGTGGATTCGCATGAAGCAAGCTCATATATAATATATATACTGATCGGGCTCTGACTCAATACCTTCGCGAAGGTCGCGAAGGCTAAGTGGCTCCAAGTCTACCTCACACAGGAAATCTAGATTGGATACCGAGCTTCAGCGAAATCTCGAAGGCCCACCCAGGAATTCTCCTCCAAGGTCTCCATATATTAGCCACTCGTCATATATAGCTACTTCGTCAGTCCGTTCAAGACATCGCATAAGTTGTCTATCAACTGTATGCCATATGCCGCCTATAAGCCTCTGGCGAAGACAATTGCACAGGCTATTTACAACACAGAACGCCGCTATATTAATTAATCAACGACGTTGCATAGATCTTCACAGAAATCAACCTTTCGTTATAGATTGCTAGAATATGCAATCCCGGACTACGATACGATTATCTACATGCGTGACCATTACGCGAGATCTGCAGACAATTCAATATCGAAATTGAACAGCAGCCTTGTTACAGCGAAAGTATAACTCATAATCGCCAAAGTTTCTGAGAAGAAATATGTACAACAAGTTCAGCTTTAATTCTACAATTATGGCGATACATTCATGTATACAGTCTACAAGCTGACAACTTGCAAGTTTATTGTACCTTTATATAAGAAAGTGAATTATATTCAAAACTGAACTTACTTTCACGACAGCCAGGAAAATAACCTACCCAGCATTAATATTACAGAGCGAGGTATTTGGCCGGAGGTTTCGCGTTTACCTTTAACCCTCGAACACCGTGGTCACTTTCGGGTAACCCGGGGAAGCTACGGTGAAGACCGACGATTATGCTAATATCAGCGGCGGCAAGATTTTATACAAGGTTTTTCCTGCTACACCGGTGACATCACAGCGGCGGGTATTCTACAGAATCAAAATGCCTTGTTCTGATTGGACGGCGTTGGACAGCGACCTCCACGAGAGGTCGATCTTAGTTCACAGGTCAACACTTACGTTACAAGTGACAACTATATATCAGTGAGCGAGCAAGCCTCCTTACAGTCCAGTTAATCTGAACCTTCATGATTGGGCTGCTTTCTTCAGGTTATAGACCTCCCCTGTCAAGTTAGGGACGAGGGCGCGGCAGTCAGGCAATTTTACATAAACTTCAGCGAGGACAGACACACTTGGTTGTGCACCTACATCGTCAAGGACTTCGCAGCGAATAACCTAGACAACGGGATACAAGTGGATCTAAATCCACAGCGTCTCAGACTACAGCTGAATTTCATAATCAAGCTACTAACACAACTAGATGGTTAGTAAACCTACTTAAACTTTCTGATTGGAGAATTAAAACGGAAGTTTCACCCTCCAACTTGGGGATCTGAATATAGTGCTCCTACACCTCACAAGTGAGGTTTATGAACACGCCTGGATGACATACTTGGACTTCATGATACGATGATTCTATCACGATGGCCAGCAAGAGCACTGTAAATTTATCTCCACCGAACCAAACAGAAGGGAATAATACAACAGATTATTTCCTCTATCATCAACTTACGCAGAATGAAATATCACGCACTATATCTCCGTTTGGATCAGAACTGTCATACTACGTGCATACAAGACGGATGGACCCAATCCGACCCTCCATGAGCTTTTAATACTCATGATATTAGAAGCTTAACTTCTGCATTGATCTACACAATGTTATTTGAAATAATGGAGGGTTTATTTTCTGGAGATCCGATATGGTGATTGCCAACCATTATCTGAGAGATATCATCACCGAGGGCGTCTCAGGTATCCACCAATTCGATCCCATGGTCCTCGCACAACAGTTGACAGTTCCTCGAGGGAGAAGATAAGTCAATCTTACAGATTTCTACTTATCTTATAACAGTACTAAATAGCTACATGCTATATATAATTTGCTTAAGTTCTTTTTATCATCACAGTACTATGATTATTACATCATACAATATATATAAGTTAACAACTCTACAGAGTTGGTTATTATATATTTACCTTAACTTAATTATATCTTAAGCATAGTACTATACTCAGATTGTAAAAATATATAAGCTAACAAACTCTACAGAGTTTGGGCTATTATATAGGTAGCTTAAGCTTATTCATATCTTAAGCTCAGTACTATGTTTATATCATATAAGTATATTAGCTAACAAACTCTAAAGAGTTTTTGCTATTTGGCTTAAGTCTCATCATATCTTAAGCAATATGGTTACATTATAACATGTATTAGCTAACAAACTCTACGGAGTTTTTTGCTATATGTAACTTAAGCTTATTCATATCTTAAGCGCAGTACTATGTTTATATTATATAGGTATTTTAGCTATCAAAACTCTAAAAGAGTTTTTTGCTATTATATATTTGGCTTAAGTTTCATCATAATTTAAGCTTTATGGTTACATTATAATTTGTATTAGCTAACAAAACTCACGGAGTTTTGCTATATATATATGTAGCTTAAGTTTCCTTCAAATCTTAAGCTCAATACTATGTTTATATCATATAAGTATATTAGCTAACAAACTCTACGGAGTTTTTGCTATTATATATGTAGCTTAAAGTTTCCTTCAAAGCTCAATACTATGTTTATATCATATAAGTATATTAGCTAACAAACTCTACGGAGTTTTGCTATTATATATGTAGCTTAAGGTTCCTTCATAAACTCAATACTAGGTTTATATCATATAAGTATTTTAGCTAACAAACTCTAAAGGTTTTTTTTGCTATTATACAATTAGCTTAAGTTTCATCATATCTTAAGCAGTATGGTTACATTATAAAATGTATTAGCTAACAAAACTCCACGGAGTTTTGCTATTATATATATAGCTTAAGTTTAATTATATCTTAAGCTCAGTACTATGGTTATAACATAAAAGTATATTAGTTAATAAACTCTAAGGAGTTTTTTTGCTATATACATTTAGCTTAAGTCTAATCTTATCTTAAGCTTAGTACTATGGTTACATTATTAATCTATAAGCTAATAAACTCTACAGAGTTTTGGCTATTATATATGTAGCTTAAGTTAATTATATCTTAAGCACAGTACTATACTCATATTGTAAAAATATATTAGCTAACAAACTCTACAGAGTTTTGCTATTATATATGTAGCTAAAGCTTATTCATATCTAAAGCTCAGCATTATATCTATATCATATAAGTATATTAACTAACAAACTCTAAAGAGTTTTGCTATTATATAATTAGCTTAAGTTTAATCATATCTTAAGCTTAGTACTATGTTTATATCTTAAAGTATTTTAGCTAACAAACTCTAAGGAGTTTATACTAGCATATTAACAAGCTTAAGTCTATTAGTCTTAAGCATTGTATTAATGTTATATATACTTTATCATAATAAGTACTTTGTAATAACCTTTATATGGCAGCTGATAAGTTAGCAGCAGGAATTCATCAGTTCAGTGCCTTTATGAAGTTCCCATAGGGTTATTACAATCATCACAGTTCAAATCACTAATTATTAAAATCCAAAGTATTATATATTTCCCACCTCCCTTTCCGTCGGAGTCTACAAGCAAAAAGAGCATGAGTCAGGATAAGGAAAAATATGTAATTTTTAGAGTAAAATTGATATTTTATACTTATCCTGACTCATGAGGTAAGCCCTCCCATCCTCCCCACATAACACTTTGGATTTCCCTGTAAATTCAAATGTTGGGCTCAGTATATGAGGAGAGAGTGAGGCACATGGGTGGAGGTGGCGCCCTCGTTCCCGAGCTTGTGGAAGGGAGGTAACTCGTGCTGAGTACTAATTAGTGATTTTACATTGAAGGGAGCTTCAATTAGGGAGATACAAGTGTTCCACTATGTTCGCAAGAAGAAGAAGACAAGCAAAAAGAGCATGAGTCAGGATAAGTATAAAATATCAATTTTACTCTAAAAATTACATATTTAGTGACAGCCTACATTGGGTGATTACGCAGACACCAGTTTATTTTGCCATATCAGTGGCAAACACTTGTTTAACCTGTTTTGAAACGTTTTCATAGAAGTTCATTTATTAATATTTGATGGGATGACACAGTCTCTCTCTCTCTCTCTCGTCATTATCACTGTTACTTGCTGCTGTCTGGTGTTTGGTAATGATGCCATCTGTGTCACCCTGCCCAAACTGTTGTGTTGTTGTTTCAGTACGATGCAATCCGTATCAACCAGGTGTATGAGCAGGCCAAGTGGGCGCTGATGGCCGAGGAGATTGAGTGTACAGAGGAAGAAATGATGATGTTTGCTGCTCTACAGGTAATCATCTGACCTCTTTATCAGCATCCTTCGGTCTCGCTTGAAGCGAAGGAATGAGTACAGTTAATCTTGGACATGTTTGCTAAATATGAAAGGCAAGACTAAAGCAGCATGGATCTTCTATGATTGAAAGCTCTAATACAGATAAAATCAAGCCAGAATTCAAAGGCACCAATTCAGACGTTACCTGTACTGTCCTCTGTTCACAGTTCCAGATTCAGCGGCAGTCGGGTCTGCCCCAGCCGGACATCGAGACAATGAACAATGAGGAGGATGACATTGACGCTGCTCTCAAAGACCTCCAGGAATCTCTGGAAGGAACCTCTGTGTCCAACGCCGGTGATATCACACATATACCAGAACTTGGAGACTATGTCAAGTTCCTAAAGTGAGTACAAACTATGAAGTATAGCACAATAAAGAATATCGCTTGTTAGTTCACTGATAGCACATCTTTTATTGCAAAAAAAAAAACAGTAGAGAGAGGTACTTGATATATACTTGCAGTAATGAATTTTTATTATTTTTTTCACTATTTTATTTAAGTAACACAGACATACCATGAACAAATTTGAATTTAAACACACAAGTTCAAAACGTAATTATACTGTCTTGATTCAGCAAATTTGTGTGTATGACATTGCCAGTGATTATGACGAGATTTTTATGTTACTTTCTGGTACAGCTACTGAAGGTGTTGTTGAAGAAAGAGCATAATTTTTCAAATCACTGCAAATATGACATTGTATTTTAATATCAGAAAATTATTTCAGTGAAGCCACTGATCATTGGAATTCAACCCATGTTGTCCAAAACCATTGAAAATGTACCCTTGTTAACTCACTCATTGTTTTTCTTCAAGGCCGAAGAGAATAACGCTAAAAAGTTACAAGCGATACTGGGCGACATTCAAAGACACACATATTGTGTTCTACCGAAGCCAAGAAGAAAGCAACGGCCCTCCAGTCATGAGGATAAATGTCAGAGGTGAGCAGTGTCTGCAAACAGTCAATGTGCGTTACCTGCGGCAGCCATGTTATGTCAGGACGCGATGTTTATAGAACAAAATGACCACGCCTACTTCATCGACACATTTTTTACGTCAGATCAAGCTGGACAATATTAGCCTGAAGATGTGGGTTAAATGATTACTTACATGAAAGAGCCCGCAATTCTGTCACTGGGCTGGACCATCTGTGTGGTAGGCGTGAGAGGCTGTTTATGTGGAGGTAGTAGGCAGGGAAATAGTGTTAGTGATGTGTTGTCTCCTGAGGCAGGGAGAGAGGTAAATGTCAGCCATGGAGGGGAGAACATGGTGGTAGGATAAAGAGAAACAGCTGGAGATGGTGTCATGGAAACATGTATGAAAGCAGAGGGATATTGTGTGTGGAGACGGTATAAACATGCAGTGGGGACTCGGCTTTCAGTAGATAGCTGGAACAAGTGCTCAAGTGATACTTGTTTTTGATTCAAGTGGAAAATAGCGAGAAAAAGTTGAACCAAATTAGATAGATGAAAATAAGAAATGTTTTGTGGAATGATGAGTCGATAAAGGAAATGTTTTGTGGAATGATGAGTTGATAAAGGAAATGTTTTGTGCAATGATGAGCTGATAAAGGATATATTTTGTGGAATGATGAGTCGATAAAGGAAATGTTTTGTGCAATGATGAGCTGATAAAGGATATATTTTGTGCAATGATGAGCTGATAAAGGATATATTTTGTGGAATGATGAGTCGATAAAGGAAATGTTTTGTGCAATGATGAGCTGATAAAGGATATATTTTGTGGAATGATGAGTCGATAAAGGAAATGTTTTGTGCAATGATGAGCTGATAAAGGATATATTTTGTGGAATGATGAGTCGATAAAGGAAATGTTTTGTGCAATGATGAGCTGATAAAGGATATATTTTGTGCAATGATGAGCTGATAAAGGATATATTTTGTGGAATGATGAGCCAATAAAGGAAATGTTTTGTGGAATGATGAGCCGATAAAGGAAATGTTTTGTGGAATGATGAGTTGATAAAGGAAATGTTTTGTGGAATGATGAGTTGATAAAGGAAATGTTTTGTGGAATGATGAGTTGATAAAGGAAATGTTTTGTGGAATGATGAGCTGATAAAGGATATATTTTGTGGAATGATGAGCCGATAAAGGAAATGTTTTGTGGAATGATGAGTTGATAAAGGATATATTTTGTGGAATGATGAGTCGATAAAGGAAATGTTTTGTGGAATGATGAGTCGATAAAGGAAATGTTTTGTGGAATGATGAGTTGATAAAGGATATATTTTGTGGAATGATGAGTCGATAAAGGAAATGTTTTGTGGAATGATGAGTCGATAAAGGAAATGTTTTGTGCAATGATGAGCTGATAAAGGATATATTTTGTGCAATGATGAGCTGATAAAGGATATATTTTGTGGAATGATGAGTTGATAAAGGAAATGTTTTGTGCAATGATGAGCTGATAAAGGATATATTTTGTGGAATGATGAGTTGATAAAGGAAATGTTTTGTGCAATGATGAGCTGATAAAGGATATATTTTGTGGAATGATGAGTCGATAAAGGAAATGTTTTGTGCAATGATGAGCTGATAAAGGATATATTTTGTGCAATGATGAGCTGATAAAGGATATATTTTGTGGAATGATGAGCCGATAAAGGAAATGTTTTGTGGAATGATGAGCCGATAAAGGAAATGTTTTGTGGAATGATGAGTTGATAAAGGAAATGTTTTGTGGAATGATGAGTCGATAAAGGAAATGTTTTGTGGAATGATGAGTTGATAAAGGAAATGTTTTGTGGAATGATGAGTCGATAAAGGAAATGTTTTGTGGAATGATGAGTTGATAAAGGAAATGTTTTGTGGAATGATGAGTTGATAAAGGAAATGTTTTGTGGAATGATGAGTTGATAAAGGAAATGTTTTGTGGAATGATGAGCCGATAAAGGAAGTGGAATGATGAGCCGATAAAGGAAATGTTTTGTGGAATGATGAGCCGATAAAGGAAATGTTTTGTGGAATGATGAGTTGATAAAGGATATATTTTGTGGAATGATGAGTCGATAAAGGAAATGTTTTGTGGAATGATGAGTCGATAAAGGAAATGTTTTGTGGAATGATGAGTTGATAAATTATATATTTTGTGGAATGATGAGTCGATAAAGGAAATGTTTTGTGGAATGATGAGTTGATAAAGGAAATGTTTTGTGGAATGATGAGCCGATAAAGGAAATGTTTTGTGGAATGATGAGCCGATAAAGGAAATGTTTTGTGGAATGATGAGTTGATAAAGGAAATGTTTTGTGGAATGATGAGTTGATAAAGGAAATGTTTTGTGGAATGATGAGTTGATAAAGGAAATGTTTTGTCGAATGATGAGTTGATAAAGGAAATGTTTAAAGAGCACTTCTGGAAATACGGTCCTATAAACTGATGTTGCCACAGAAAAGGACTTATACGTCAGTCATGTGATTCACTAAGTGTAGAATAAGATTGTGTGGATGAAATATCAGTCATGTTGAGAATATGTGTATGCAAATTTTCTTATAATTGTCTTTACTGCTGTTGAAGTAAGGATGTTCCACTCAGTCAGTAGTTGAGTCTCTGAGCCTATGTAGCAGATTGTTGATTTGAGTGTTACCATGTGACTAGGTAGACAGGGAGGGTCCCACTGGCCTTAGGGGGTGGGGCATTATATGTAACACTCTTCAGACCCAGGTGTTCATCACTTACACCTGGTACAAGTACTGCTTCACCACACTGGTTTACTTGTAGTTACGTGAAGTAACATTAATAATTTGCATCAATGTTTCATATTGACCTGAATCCATTTGGGCTAGTGGTGTAGCCTAGTAGTCAAGAATTTGGCACTTCCCAGTTCTAATCTCAGTGCCTAACAGGGGTATGATACCTGAGGCTCGTTCCTGCTATCTTTACTGGACGATCTTGCTGAGAATATTTATAATATAATATGTAACTTAAATTCATCACTGTGTTAATGTGTTGATTTTGATATAAATAGTATTGTCTGAGTTTCTCTGTTTGCTGAAAGAATGTGTAATTGTGACCTTTTAACACCTAGCTTTTCTTGGTGTTTAAAATAGATGCATCCTTCTTTATTCTGAAAGCTCATCAACATTATTGTTATAGTTTATCCCTTTATTAAAAAACTACCGGTAATTGTAATGTAGCATCTTGCAAAATTGCATATTGTGTCATTTTCAAGTCATGACATGAACTTCAGGTTTCCTTTAAACAGCTCCCTGAAAACATTCAGTGACTTACAAGCATAAGGGTAAAGCAGCAGGAAGCATGTGGCAGACACATGTGTGCCGCCATTGCCACACACCCAGGCAGACCGACACACTGTACACACAAACATACTTGAACAGCTGATACAGACACACGGCTACACAGTGGGATTAACTTACACCGCGGCATGGGCAAGGGGAGGTAACTCTGTTTTGAATCTGTGGGATTTGTGGCAGATTTAGTGCTTAGTGTTGGTTAAACATTCAAATTGATTTGAATTGTTTCAGGGTGTGAAAGTAACCCCGATGTCAACCTTACCTCTAAGAAATATGGCATCAAGTTGTTTGTACCAGAACATGACGGAATGCAGGAAGTCTGCCTCAGGTTTGAGTTGGTGAGTTGAATCTGTAATTATCAGAGTTTTTAGTTCTCATGAAAACCTATTTGGAGTTTTTCACCTGAAAATTTGTAATCATAACAAACCATCACAGTATGAAATTATTCAAAGGGGTTTTTTTTGTTGCAGATTATGAATCTATTTATGAAATATGGTTAATTATGACCCTTGTGAAAATGGTGACAGATTAATGAGGATAGCTACTACAAGATTATTAAAGGATGGATATTGATACTGACTTAAGTAAAGCAACTTTCACTCTGTCCTGTCAGAAAAATCCTCTTCATTTGTATATTCCGCATGTCATATCTGAAGTTATTTTGATAGCTTTGCCCCAAATTGAAGAATTCATCATTTGGTCATGTAACTGTCCACAGGAGGAGCAGTACTGTAGGTGGATGGCGGCCTGCAAGTTGGCATCGAAGGGCAAGACGATGATGGACAGCTCGTACGAGAGTGAGGTCCAGGCTCTGCAGACCTTCCTCAGCATGCAGCATCCTGCCACAGTCCCCACCATCTCCGCCAACGAGATCAACATCCAGGCGGAAGACTTTGTAGCACCACGATTCTACAAGAAAATCAAATCAAAATCGGTGAGTTTCTGATAGCATTCTTCACTGTTTCTTAGAGGCATCCTGTTTTCAGAGTGTTGGAATGTTGAGTATCCTTTTTGACTTACAGTAGATAGTTTGTGATTGCTTTAGCTGCCCTGGTGCTCTTTCATTGTTCGTGGTTCCGTAAAGATCACTTTCTTATTAGAATGATTTTAGACGATGGTATCGATGCTGTTGTAGATGCTTTGGTTGGAGATGCTGATGATGTAGATAGTGATGTTGATGCTTTCATAGGAGATGTTGATGATGTAGATAGTGATGTTGATGCTTTCATAGGAGATGTTGATGATACATGAAGAAATGTGGTCGGAGATATTAATGTTGTAGTAAGTTGTGTTGGTGCTGTTGTAGGAAATGTTTCTTGAATGAGATGTTGATGTAGATAGTGATGTTGATGTTTCATGGGAGATGTTGAAGAAACATAAGGAGATGTAGTTGGAGATGTTATATTGATATATTGACATTGCTATAGGAGATGTTGATACTGTAGCAGAAGTTGATGCTGTAGTAGATGTTGATCCTCTATGTGTGGATGTAGATGTTGATTCTGTAGTTGATGTTGATCCTGTAGTTGATGTTGGGAGTACCGTGTATACCATGTTTTGCAGCTGGTACAGAGGATTATGGAGGCACACACCAATGTCCAAGGCATGACTCTCATCGAGGCCAAGCTGGCATACATCCGTGCATGGCAGGCACTGCCAGAGTATGGTATCACCTACTTCCTCATCAAGATGTCAAACAGCAAAAAGGAGGTCAGTATCCCTCCATAACCTGGACACTCCGTCGCAAACTTCAGAATGTTTCAAAATGTCCAGGATTCTAAATAATATGTCTTTGACTGACTGAGTTTAGTTTTATGCCGCTTTTAGCAATATTCCAGCCATATCATGGCGGGGGACACCAGAAATGGGCTTAACACATTGTGCCCATGTGGGGAATCGAACCCGGGTCTTCGGCGTGACGAGCCAACGCTTTAACCACTAGGCTACCCCACCGCCCCATATGTCTTTGAAAACCTATTATCCCAGAAAACCTTACTGTTGACACTGAGAAAATTATTGAATGTATTTTGTACTCATTAAAAGGCGAATATTTTGATTTGGATTAAGTCACCAGAAACAGACATTTTCTGTTTCTTTTTGAAGTTATGATGACAAAGTGTTTTCTCATCTGACTATGCCACTGTTATAAATCATTCACTGAAAAAAAAATGAACTTGATAATTAAAAAAAATATTGTTACTGCTACAAGAAACAGTTTTGAAAAGTGATTTCATGGCTTGCGATGAAAGTTTGACATTAGGATCTGCTTTGTTTTAGGAGTTGATTGGTGTCGCTTCCAACAGGATAATCCGGATGGATCCCAACACCGGGGACTCCATCAAGACATGGCGCTACAACACGCTCCAGTCGTGGCACGTCAACTGGGAAAATGAAAACGTCATTCTCAACTCCGAAGAAGAGCGAGTCACATTCTCGTCAATAGGAACTCCATGCAAAGTTATCCACGAGTTCATCGGAGGCTACATATTCCTGTCAATGAGATCGCAGGACAAGAACCAAACATTGAATCAGGAACTATTCCACAAGTTGACAGGTGGCTGGTCTTGAGGCTGTCACAGCCAGTCAGAACTCTCCATTCAATAACAGTGCCTCTTTATGGAAGTGGTTGCCATGACAACAGAAATCTGCCTGTTGCCATAGCAACAAGTCCATGTCGGCATGGCAACCGCTCCAGGTTCACTGCTGTCAGTCATAGTTGTTTTGTTTGTTGCTAGGCTGGTCCCAAGCAAGCTTAGGGCCTTGTCTTAGATTATAAGATTATTATCTGTTAAGTGTATCATAGCTAAATACTACGACTCTGTCCTGTGCCACATTTAAACTTGAATTGTTAATATCGACAGCCATAATGCTTCATGCCATAGTGGTGGTGTGATGACGACTTTTATCAATAAATATGTTTTCCACACTGTGACCTTTCTCCAAGAGAAGAAGAAGGGAGTCTGTGAGTCAGGATGTGTTTGACTGGGGTGGATGGCCCCAGGGTTTCAACACTAAGTAGGAGAACGTGAACAGCTTTTCAACATAGTGCTTGATGATGATGGAACACTAGTTCTGCTGAAGACTGACACTGTAGTGCTTGTTCTGTAGAACACATCGGACTGAGAATTTGTGACATTCGATGGAATTGCCATTTCTAATGTGTGTAGGTGCTTTGAGAAGCTGAGAAATTACTTGGTGTGTGTATTGAGGACATCTCACTGCCTGATCATCAGGAAACATCAGAGGACATCTCTGATGATCCTTGTCACAAGGAATCGTCAAAGGTTGATAGGGACTCTTTGGAACTCGCTGAGCGATCAGGATAAAATTGATTAATGGAGGTCTCATCCAGCCCATGTTCAGGCACACTGTATGTTTTCAGTTTACAGATTTTAGTAACTGGAACAAAGAAAACAGACACCAAGAGATAATAAAAAAATACTTGAAATATATTTTTGTTTGCCCATCTGCTCCAAAACAGCTAATCATCAGAGGCTTAAATTTAAAAAAATAATTATTATATTTTTTTTATCAACCCAACCCAACCCAAAGATCTGTAAACAGTAAAACATGTACGTGTGACCTGAGGTTCATTCTCATGGCCTTGAGATTGTTATGACATCTTGTTAGGGACGTGATATGGTGTTTGGTTTGGTGTGGTTATACACTATCTGATGCAGGGGAGAGCATCCACGAAACGAGGACAGCCATTTGAAGACGCAGCCTTTATCTATCACATTACAAGGGGTGCTCGTTGGATGTATATTTAGGCCAGTGACTGTCATATATAACAGGAAACCAGTATCATCTAAAATACCGCTTCCCTATAACCATCTATCACAATTCTCTCTTTTGGCTGTTGTTCTATTTCAGTGTTTGTCAAAATAATTGTTAATTACATATACTACCAGCATATTCCTGTGATGGAAACTGATTGATATGGCATGTTCTATAATAAACTGACACTATTAGACGTATATATACTTCCTCAATATTAAGAATGGAACACTGTGTAAAAGCGTTATGTACATAATGTGCTTAAAAATATATTTTATTGTGGAAATCGGACGTTGAAGTACATCGCAAAATATCCTTGGTTTGAAGATGCCAAGATGTTGTTAATGATAAATATTGATAATTGATATGTCTATCAAGGTATTTATTAGTGGTTTGATTTATTAACCAATATGTATTAGTTGTCATGACAACCCCATGTGTTGAGGAATTCATCAGTCACTATAAGGGGTGCAATTACATTGGTGCTGAGTGATGATGTTGATGATGATGATGATGATGTCGCTGGTCATGTGATTATTATACATGCTGTCATAACCGGTTTGTACAGTCAGTTGAATGAAATATTTGTCGTAATTATTCATTTGTTGGTTATCCAGATTCTAAGAGTAATTAATTTTCATCTAATGTATTCTTAATCGTCTAAGAAATACTGTAATTTTCAACTGTTAAAAAAGATTGTAATGGAATGGCACCATCATTAAGTGCGGATTACTCCACTGTGTTGAAGTTGATAAATACTCAATGTTGAAAACTCATTCAAAAGTGAAATAAAAATAGATTGTCTCATTGTCGCATAATAATGGGCCGAACATCTTTTTATTGTCCAATCATATTAACAAACTCACAGCATGGCTGCTTGTATTGTATAAAACCAAATCATCTGACATTTGCCGTATTTCCTTCGATCTCTTAACGAAGTTCCAATGAAACATACCTCATGATATTAGCTATGGGCTATTCTAGACTAATTATGATAATGTGGATGGTAGCAATCACTAGGGCTGTACTTTGGCCTGTACCTACCTATATCATACACAACCTTTATAATATAATAAATATATCAACGCAATAAACATTGATCATTGTATATGATTCATTATCACGTGGTTATGCCAGTGTTTTCCTGCAGTGTTACAGCTAAAATATGCTGATTCGGCAATCTGTCACTGTCACAACACAACATGGATTCTGTTTCTATAACAGGACCTTTTGTAAATATTTATTAATATTTGCAACATAATATGAATTGCCTGTGACAATTATGCAGATTACTACCCAACACCGATGTTAACAGACTTATAACCCGTGCCATTTCTTTATGCTTTCGTCATCTATGAGGATTGCAGTTTTTAGCCTATGTTTTATTCATCATACCTATCTGCATTTAAGTGCCTTTTGTCTTTGTTGGGATATGCATACTTCTGTTATAATTTCAAACTGTATTCCATCTACCTGTGTTCTGGAGAGACTGGTGAAATGTTATCACTAGGTCATACTGACCTATTAAAATCACAATGACAAACAAAAGGTCAAGGTCATGTAAGAATTAGGTGAAACAGAAGTTATTCTACTCTTCATTTTAAGTCAACTTGGAATGGAACTTTTCTAGAATTTGCAATAAATATCAACTGATCAATTTAGGACATAAATATTTATCGAACAGACAACTATGTATTGATAATAAGCATTGGGAAATAGCATGAAGTTATTTATTGAACAGAAAGTTGTTGAAATCTGTCACAGATCACCTTTCTGGTAGGCCTTCTGATATTTCAGTAACAGGTTACTACAGAGACGAATGTTGCCATGACCTTTGTGTTATTTATTTGCACCCTCCCCCGTCTGTGTCCATGTTGCATTTGAAGTGCTGATGGAGATAACGCTGTCATTGTCTCTACCTTGATCTGTCTGCCCATCTGTCTGCAGGGGAACATCTACAGAGGATCATGTATATTGTCTTCCTATTAAACAAAAGTCAAAAGCTGCCTCAGATTTGTGTTGTGTTTGCTTGTCTGTTCTGTTATGAAACAACTTGTGAGTTGGATACAAGGGTCACTGCTGGTGTGTGTTCAGATGATCCGACTTGATGTTTAAAATCTAGTCGACACAATTCCATTTTCCAGATGACAAAAAGAGGATAGTTGCATTCTGTTAAACCGTTGGACTACAGTTGTGCTAGGTAACAACATGTACTGTATAAAAGACTATTGAACATGAACTATTAATGTTCTTAGAATGTTGATGTAATCTGATTCTTCTTTCAGTTTCTAAACAAGGTTGTAATGAAGCCATGTCATAGTTCAAAGAACATTGGTTTGTCTCGTAAAATCCTCTGATGTTGGAGAATACACAGTCATCGCTTTTGTTGTGAAGACCTCACTGCCATGTCACTCCCGGCTAGTCAGAATGCAGCACAACTCACAGCAGCAGACAACCTTAGCTGTTTCCAAAAGTATTGCAATCATACACAGTGCATACTCTTAAAGTTGGAATAAACCAAATAGTGCCAAAAGCCATCAAGGCTAACCTGTGCAGATCATGATATGGCTAAGGGAGGCAACTCTGCATAGCAAATTGCAGATGTCCATTAGTGAGTTGAAAGGTTGAGTCTAGATCAAAGAGAGAGAATTCAGTTGAGTTCATAAGCAGATTTATTTGCTAAAATAGTAAGATCCCAATCAGAGAAACACCTTTGTGGACCTGTTTGTGTAAGTCATACGCTATTACTGTATGAAAGATACCCTGGATAACCAACTAATTTAACTTCAATAATTTCTGTGTAAACTATTTCTCATCACAGTTGAACATGCAACTGTTAAAACAACATAAATATTCACATGTCATTACAGCACTATATACTTTCAATCAGAGCATATATACAACAGACACCATGCCGTCATCACCTGGATCTGCATGGGCATACATACAGTATATTCACTGGGATACTATTGAATGCATCATATACACTCGGTAAAAACATTTAAAATATATCTCACCTGGGTATGACATCTACGTATAGTTTGTGCGAAGTCTGACTAGTGATGAATCTGCTCAGGTCAGTGGTCCTAATTTATGGCTCTGTGTGTGTGTGTGTGTGTGTGTGTGTGTGTGTGTGTGTTGATGATGATTTAAGGGGTCAGGTGGGGTGTCATATTTTGTTCTGGGAGGGCAATTTTGTACAGCGTTTCCAGGGGGTCAGCAATTTTGTACATATAAATATTTTAAAATTATGCTTTAAACATATGGAAAGGGGGAGTTGGGGTCATTGACTTTGTACATGACATGCAGGGGGTCATTTACTTTGTACATAAATTTTATGGGGGGGGTCATTCACATTGTACATGCTTCTCCATAAAAATCATCATTTCTCTCCACCCCCCTAAAGCCATAAATTATGAACGGTCCCTTAATAGACTTATTGGTATAATATGTCTATTAATAGACAACTTTCATTTCATTCAGGAGACTCTGATTAACTAGAAAACACAGACATCCAAATTCTTTAGTTCAGTGGAAGCTATTTCTTTTGTTTTCAACAATTGTTCAAGAGATATTCCAGAATAAACAAATAAAAACCAAAAAATATATCCACCCAAATAAATTTTGTTGCATGAAATTAAATCTTATGTGGTCACCACCCAAAATTGATTTAATTTGTAATTTATGCATGGACATAGTCGTCAACCACTGGAACATTTCTGATATTTATACCAGTAATTCAAAATTTGATGAAACTGTAGAGAATTTCTCATTTCAATTGGGTCAAAATGGACCTATTTCCTACTCACCTTTATGTGAAAACAACAAAGATTTCCTCCAGTGACGAACCAGCCAACTAACACAGTGTATAAGCATAGGTACTCCCTTTGGCTTCCAGGGTGAGGAATTATTTGATCAGTGCAGACTGCAAACTTTCTATGTCCCTATTTTGAAGATTTAATCCCATCAAATCATACGGTGTTAAAAGCTTGTTTTGAGAGCAAAAACATTTTTTTCAACATTGCCTGGTACTTAAGTAAATCCCAGTCATGGATGCAGTCAAATCAAGCAGGGAAGTGAATCGCAATGCCCTTGTCAGCCCTGATGGTTAAATGCAGTTCAACTTTACAGGAGTCGAGTCATATCCTCATTCTACCAATAACAGACATTCACATACTCTGTAGAGTGTCACCTCATTAACACGGACTACGTAGCCTGTATGGAATATCTCTGTGTAAACACTTAAATATTCATTAATCCAGCATTTATTACTGTGACTTGAATGCGTTTGGAGAAGTAATTTCAAATCAATGAGGTATAATTGCATAACAGGAGCTGTCAGAATGCCATTGCAGAAATCAAATGTCAATACAGAAACAAGAACTTATGATCAGCAAAACAAACAAAGTTACATTCCTTTTGTTATAAAACAAACAATATGCACCAAGGTTAAGAGACAATTCCAACACAATACGGCAGAGGAAAAGAAAATGCCGTTCACATAGTGTAACCCTGCTGGGGATACAACTGACACAGACCAGTAACTATTTCTGTGTCAGAGATTGCCTATTTCAGATCAGTTAATGTACATGAACCCTATATTTCACTCTCATACAAAACGTTATATCCAAACTGCCATTTTGTCCCCCAAAACAACAATTGGCTGCCCTCCAGGATGGGTCAGACAGTGCTGCTATCACAACCACCCGGTATGATAAGAACCATGTTGGATCCCCCCCCCCTGAGTAAACCACAAAATATTCCTAAAGCACTCCAATCAAGGAGTGATCTGTAAATTGTCTGTTTAAGTAAGGTAGAAGGTGCCGTCTACTGGAACGTCTGGTCAATGATGGCTGTCGATTCCTGTCTGTGAATCTCTCCGATGCCAGTTGCCGGCACGCCAAGGTTGCATCTGCCAGCATACTTCAACTACAAGACAGAGATGGAAGTATGTGAGATACAGCAGAATCTATGTCTGTGACTTGGCCCTGGTCCTGTTACCTGAAGAACCCACCACAACATAATTCACAAGATGCCGGACACTCGTCTACTGGGTGGAGTATACAGCTCAACTTAGCAACATTGAAACATTCATGATTTCCGTACCACATGTCTTTGAGTGTATAGAGGTATAAGCATTATATCATGTGTACAGTAGTAGACTTACTCATGGTGCACCTTGCTTATGTGTACGTTTATACCACCATAACCTCAAAGCAATACTGAAGTAAATTGTTATATAAAAAAAAATTCACAACTCGATAATTGATTATTTACATGAAAAATATTTTGATACTAAAACAGACATGATTCAGCATAATAATGCAGCATAAGGGCCATCCCCTCCTAGGACTATTTGGTCACATTAGTGAGATCTTCTTTTGAGCAGTATAGTTCTGATAGTTGAGGCTCACTAACAGCTATTTCTGTAGTGTTGACTGTATATCCTTAGACATAAAGCTAGTGTTACCTGGACTCCAACGATGTTCTGGAAGCGAGGAGCCACGAAGGTCCAGGCTCCCATGTTCCGGTGCTCTTCCTGGCTCCACACAAACTCTGCAGAACATAGACAGGTAATTACTCTACGTCACATCAATAGTTCCTGATACAGAGGAACATTGTCTAACCAATACTGTCTACCCTATAGTTTCAACCCAACACTGCCTGCCCTATACTTTCTAGCCTATACTTTCTAGCCTATACCGCCTACCCAACACTGCCTGCCCTATGCTTTCTAGCCTGCTATATACCATCTACCCAACACTGCCTGCCCTATACTTTCTACCCAACACTATACCGCCCTATACTTTCTACCCAACTCTCCCTGACCTATACTTTCTAGCCTATACTGTCTTCCAACACTCCCTGACCTATACTGTCTACCCAATGCTGCCTGACCTATACTGTCTACCCAACACTGCCTGCCCTATACTTTCTCCCCTATACTGTATCTCCGATTGTGTCTACCCAACACTGCCTGCCCTATACTGTCTACTCAATACTGTCTATCCTATACTATCTACCCAACACTGCCTGCCCTATACTGTCTACCCAACACTGCCTGCCCTATACTTTCTCCCCTATACTGTATCTCCGATTTTGTCTACCCAACACTGCCTGCCCTGTACTGTCTACCCAATACTGTCTATCCTATACTATCTACCCAACACTGCCTGCCCTATACTGTCCACCCAACACTGCCTGCCCTGTACTTTCTACCCGATACTGTATCTCCTATTTTGTCTACCCAACACTGCCTGACCTATACTGTCTACCCAACACTGCCTGACTTATACTGCCTGCCCTATACTGTATCTCCTATACTGTCTACCCTAGACTGTATCTCCTATACTGTCTACCCTATACTGTATCTCCTATACTGTCTACCCTATACTGTATCTCCTATACTCTACCCTAGACTGCATCTCCTATACTGTCTACCCTAGACTGTATCTCCTATACTGTCTACCCTATACTGTATCTCCTATACTGTCTACCCTAGACTGTATCTCCTATACTGTCTATCCTAGACTGTATCTCCTATACTGTCTACCCTATACTGTATCTCTTATACTGTCTACCCTATACTGTATCTCCTATTCTGTTTACCCTATACTGTATCTCCTATACTGTCTACCCTATACTGTATCTCCTATACTGTCTACCCTATACTGTATCTCCTATACTGTCTACCCTATACTGTATCTCCTATACTGTCTACCCTATACTGTATCTCCTATTCTGTCTACCCTATACTGTATCTCCTATACTGTCTACCCTATACTGTATCTCCTATACTGTCTACCCTATACTGTATCTCCTATACTGTCTACCCTATACTGTATCTCCTATACTGTCTACCCTATACTGTATCTCCTATTCTGTCTGCCCCCTATACTGTATCTCCTATACTGTCTACCCTATACTGTATCTCCTATACTGTCTACCCTATACTGTATCTCCTATACTGTCTACCCTATACTGTATCTCCTATTCTGTCTACCCTATACTGTATCTCCTATACTGTCTACCCTATACTGTATCTCCTATACTGTCTACCCTATACTGTATCTCCTATACTGTCTACCCTATACTGTATCTCCTATTCTGTCTACCCTATACTGTCTACCCTACAAAACAACTCTGGTGAACTGGAATTCAGCCTCACAGTCATGGTTGTTGGGTGTGTTCAATGAGGACAACTTTTTCAACCTACCCTGCAAGAAAGTGAGAGAAGAGTGTAGAAGCACTCTCACAGCTAATTCACACTGTAGATGATCAAACAGTCAAACAATGATGAGCAGATAATGACATTTCGCTCTGGATTCCATTAGTTTCTGCAATATTCTTGTACAAACCTGTTGCTTTTGAGTATTTCTGTATTTCAGTCCTGAGTTCTTCAGCAGGGAATGGACACAGACTCTGAAGCGATTATAACAAAGACAGTCTTAAATATACAAAGGCTATTTACTGGTGGGACACTTATTAAAAACAAACTTGATGAGCGAGATTTATTGTCAGTGACAGAGCAGTAGTATACAACTTCTATTTCAAACTACAGTGAAGCTAACATTATTTTATGATGCACATTAATCATTTATCTTGCCTCACACATATATGTCGTTTTCTGATTGGCTGAGCGCTCTTCTATTATTTTCAATGTACCTCACTTACAACCAAGTAACATTTTCTATGTACCCTGCTGGGAATGCCGAACTCATTTGGTACTTTGTAATAGTAATTCTTTATTTCGAATAACATTGAATCACGTATAATGTACGGAAATTACCGACGTTTTGGAAAAGCAAATCGATGGAAGGGAGCTAACTCTAAAGTTGTTTTTCTTGTCGTCTGGTACTCCATACTATGATCCGATACCCGTGCTTCAAACAGTTCAAAATTACTAGTGAGGTGTTCAGTAAGATAAATATGTTGATCACTTGTCCCTTGGGGCCCATAGGTTGATGTACCCTCGATGTTTCTTTATGTTCAAGCATAACAAACATAAACAAGAATCGAGGGTACATCAGCCCATGTCCCCTTCGAGACCAGTGAACAACTTATAATATACAATTCTTTTCTGTAAAAAGATATGTAATATGCCCCCCAAAATATGGCCTGTTAAATAAATTGTGCTTGGTGGTGATGACTCCTGAAATGGAGCTATTGTGGTGAATGCGTCCAGGGTATTTATCCAGAGATATACAACCTAGACAATAGAGGATGATAAAAATGTCCATATGGGTTTACTAAACACAGCCTACCTCTAGCCTTACCATATGGGTTTACTAAACACAGCCTACCTCTAGGCTTACCATATGGGTTTACTGAACACAGCCTACCTCTAGGCTTACCATATGGGTTTGCTGAACACAGCCTACCTCTAGCCTTACCATATGGGTTTACTGAACACAGCCTACCTCTAGCCTTACCATATGGGTTTACTGAACACAGCCTACCTCTAGCCTTACCATATGGGTTTACTAAACACAGTCTACCTATAGCCGTACCATATGGGTTTACTAAACACAGCCTACCTCTAGCCTTACCATATGGGTTTACTAAACACAGCCTACCTCTAGCCTTACCATATGGGTTTACTTACTAAACACAGCCTACCTCTAGCCTTACCATATGGGTTTACTAAACAGTCTACCTCTAGCCTTACCATATGGGTTTACTAAACAGTCTACCTCTAGCCTTACCATATGGGTTTACTAAACAGTCTACCTCTAGCCTTACCATATGGGTTTACTAAACAGTCTACCTCTAGCCTTACCATATGGGTTTACTAAACAGTCTACCTCTAGCCTTACCATATGGGTTTACTAAACAGTCTACCTCTAGCCTTACCATATGGGTTTACTAAACACAGTCTACCTCTAGCCTTACCATATGGGCTTACTAAACACAGTCTACCTCTAGCCTTACCATATGGGTTTACTAAACACAGTCTACCTCTAGCCTTACCATATGGGCTTACTAAACACAGTCTACCTCTAGCCTTACCATATTGGTTTACTGAACACAGCCTTCCTCTTGCCTTACTATATGGGTTTACTAAACACAGCTTACCTCTAGTCTTACTACAGCAACATTATTCAGTCCTCTCGTCTCTCGCTCCTTGACCAATGTGTAGTAGTGCTTTCCGGAGACAAATATGACCTTTGTCACAGAGTCAGCCTTGACCTTAGGGTCAGCAAGAACAGGCAGAAAGCTGGTGCCAGGTGCCATGTCAGAGAGAGATGAGGTCGCTGCTGGGAGTCGAAGGAGAACTTTTGGCGCCACCATGACTAGAGGTTTGCGGAAATTACGGACCATCTAAACGTAAATGGAACACAGGCATGTATGTCAGAAGAAATCAAGAGGGCTCACCACCTTGATAAATGTTTGTCAACACTTAAATGTATTAGTACAGTTAAAATGTAGAAATATCATTTGGGCAACAAATATATGTGGAAAACCATTAATCCAAACTTAATCTGTCAGATCCAGGAAATCATAAAAAAAAACTTTGGATGTCACTTCTGGTGAATGCTAAGTGAACAATTTGAATCTTACTGGAGGATGCATGGCTATGTAAGACAATGAAATGTCACCTTTCTGAAACCACTTGGTTTAAATGCTATACCACTCCAATTCGGAAGACAAATCACACAGAACACAACAATATCAACTCAATAGTACACCCTTGGGGTGTAGGTGCCATCTCATTTAGAAATGACAGGGTGTACATTCACAGCACACACATCGCAGCCTTCACTGTTGCATGTTTGTTTTCTTGCTTGCCTGTACTGAACCATTTCAATGGCCCGATGGTGACTGGCTGATTAAGTTCAGTCTCAGACATGTATTGTAGTAGAGCTGATCTGCCACTAATGAGACTACACTACAGCAGGCCTCACTTGTCTGCGGAGGAGATGGAAATACTGAGCTGGTGTTGTGGGGTTGGCCACCTGGAAGTTGACATGGTCGCCGTCGATGCCGTCCTCCTGGCTGCTGCACATCTGTCAAAGATACAACAAGTGTTCGTGTTGAGATCTCCTCTCAAGGTCAACAATCATCGTATGGACCTGGCTACATCCTCAGTGACATCTTCAGGGTGCAGTTGACTGGCACCATAGCCCATCTACTTAACATGTGGGTGATACAGGTCCTGACAATATATCATGGGCAGGTACATGCTACTGACAAACCCAGTACTGTAATAGTGATTCTAAGATGCTTCAGTGAAAGATCAAAGACGCCGACAGTACTAAATAGGATGATAATGTGCACTTTTTGCATTACGTCACAATGTATTGGCGTCACTGAGCCATTTTAGTCTGCACCCTCGTAATCGAAAACTTTTGCATTACGTCACAATGTAACCGACGTCATGATGCATGTCAGTTGTCATTGCCTCGTACAGCCTCCTACAGTAAAGTACTCCGTTGCATCCCATTTCTTGGTTTGCAGTTGCTTCACTGGTGGAAACATTACGTTTATGTTTTCCGACGGATAGAATGTCTCAGTTCGACTGACAATTTTATGACACGCTAACGTTTGCAATGTTCACATTCCCACAATGCAATCGCAACGTTCATATTGCCCCATATAGTTTACGTTAATCACAGATGTAATTAAAATAATTTAGAGAAGATATTTAACCCTAACGTAAACCGTCATCAAACTGTTTATCATGTGTTTTTCTGACTATGTTCGTCTTAACGTAGGTGGCAGACACGTCAATAGAACAGCGCATTAGTTAGCCCTGTGTGAGGATTCATAATTTAGGTCACTGACACGTCATTTCTTTCTGCCTTAGATTAATCGTAATTATCCTTAGAAAGTATTAAATTTGGAATCTTAGAAAAGAAATACAGTTCGCTCTACCACTTTCGCCCTGAACTATCATAACGTTAAAGCACTCGGACGCAAGCGTCCTCATACTTTATTACACTATACATGGTGGTAGAGCGAACTGTATTTCTTAAATATATGGGTTTTGAATTGTTGAACTGATAAACAGCAAATCCTGTCACTACAAAGGTCCACTACTCTGCAAACAACTCTTCCCCCATTGAACATTGTGTGATGCCACCCACCTGTAGAAACCTCTCAATGCGGCAGGAGGAGTGTTCAGGACCAGCGCCGTCCATGCCGTGAGGCAGCAACATCACAAGACCACTCTGCAGCAACCACTTGTCTGTGGAGCACATCAACAACCTGAGTGGTTCTGTCTGGATGGATGGATTAAGGAAGGGTGCATGGATGGGAGGAGAGAGAGTGGAGAAAGGTGGGGAGGAGGCTTAAAAGGACAATTAATGGAGGGATGGTTTGAAGGATTTATGTTATACTGAGGGAGGGAGCATCAAGGGATAGATGACTGTTGAAAGGGTGGAGGGATTGAAAGATGGAGGGAGGGATGGGGCCTTAGGGATGGAATGAAGATCAACTTGATCAGATGGATGGACAGACAGAGGGGTTGGATAGAAAGATAAACTGACTGAGGACATGATGATGATGGAAGATTGGTCACATAGACAGGAAGGTATGATAGGCAGACAGATTGGTAAACAGATAGGTGGATAGATAAACAGGTGGATAGACAGATAGATGGATAGGCAGATGAGATAATGTGGAAAAAGCTTGATCAAAGACATGATATTGTATCATTAACAGGCAAATGGATAAAGTGATATCAGAGAGATAAATTGTCAGACACAAAACATAGATTGTAGGAAAATGAAAAAGTTCATTTTGAAAAACAAAACAATCAGGCAGATTAATATTCACTTAATTTGAATGTTTTGAAGTGAACAGAAATTATTCATACACTTCTCACAAGACAACCTACAGTATGTAATCATCTATAAACCTTCTCCACTGGATATATAGGTGTCAATGATTGCCTGGGCTCCGTTAAAGAAGTCCCCGAACTGGGCCTCCCAGATGGGCAGTGTATTGGGGTTCTCTATACTGAAGCCATACTCAAAGCCGAGGACCGCCTCCTCTGTGAGAGCGCTGTTAGCAACCTGGAGGAAAGTTAATATACATGTACTTAGTCCTCAGTCATTTAATGTTTCATAACTTCATTAACAGATCAACCTATCCTATTAGTCAGAAATAGGGAATCAGTTACAGTTAAAAGAATATTTATGTTCAGAACAGAAGAATTAGCCAGAGAGTGGTTAAAGTTTTCCCATGTCATGCTATCACATATTTCCTGGGACGTGTCATAAACATGACAAACAGAAACTTGAACTAATGCATCATACCAAACTCACTTACACCAAATATCAAAACACGAAGGCTCTATTTCCATTTTCATTTAATGCCCATCACCAACACAAAGATTGGACGAAAACACGTCATTGTATGTTGTGATGCTATTTTCTAAGATGCCTAGCGGTTAGAACAATCGAAAAAAAATACATTATCAGACAATAAAGGTATAGTTTTTTGATGAGGTAACAATTGAATGACGTTATCCCATCACTGCGCCATTCTAGTGTGCCCCCTCACGATGCATGTCAGTTGTCATCGCCTCGCGTACGGCCTCCTACAGTAAAATACTCCGTTGCATCCCGTTTCTTGGTTTGCAGTTGCTTCATGCAGCTAACATCACTGGTGGAAACATTACGTTTATGTTTTACGACGGTTAAAATGTGTCAATTTAACTCACAAGTTTTCAGCGACACGGTAACGTTCGCAATCTTTACATTCCCACAATGCAATCGTGGAATGTCGCTTGACTACTCAGCTTCATCTGGATGTACTGATCTAGACTTATGTTGGTAGTAGAAATGCGACGTATTTTGCCCCATATTGCCCCATAGGGTTTACGTTAATCACAGATGTAATTAAAATAATTCAGAGAAGATATTTAATCTGAACGTAAACCATCATCAAACTGTTCTCATTTGTTTTTTTCTGGTAACGTTCGTCTTAACGTAGGGGGCAGACACATCAATAGAACAGCGCGCCAGTTAGCCCTGCACGAGGATTCTTAATTTAGGTCACCGACACATCATTTGTTTTCTGTCTTAAATTAATCGTAATTATCCTTAGAAAGTACTAAATTTGGCATCTTAGAAAAGAACTACAGTTCGCTCTACCACCATGTATAGTGTAATAAAGCACACTTTTGCCCTGAACTATTATAACGTTAAAGCACTCAGATGCAAGCGTCCTCGTACTTTAACTTTAATAGTTCTGGGCGAAAGTGTGTTTTATTACACTATACATGGTGGTAGAGCGAACTGTATTCCTTAAACAAATTGTATTTTATTCTAAATAATAATTGATTCAAATTTAAACATGAGAAAGTTCCAACAGTTTTGTCAGTGGCATGACTTCCTTCAACTTCCTAGTGTAACAAGTTACACAACAATACCCGCCATCCTGTACTGGTTTAGTATAAGCATTTATTAATATGCATATATATATATATTAATAAATCTACAAGCTTCAAACAAACATGTTACTTTTTTATGTCAAGAAACCAAACTAAATCGTTAGCAAAACATTGAAATGATCAAACCAAATCAAAGAGACATATGGCTGCAATGTTTTCTTTTGGACTGATCCAAGCTAGCATTGTTCTCAAGGTGTGTAAAATTACAATGTGTGTCCCAATGATGGATACACCACCGTACCTCTAGGTGAGCTGACTGAGTGTCCGTCATTTGGTTCAGGGGGATGTAGATGCTGTCGTTCTCCTGGTCGACGATCATGGCATGACGGTGACTAAATGTTGCCCGGCCGACATCTTGACCACTAATTCGAACATTGTAACCTGTCCACAAAGTATTTAGATCTCACATGAAACTATAGATGTACGGAGTTGGACACTGCAGTCTGATTGGTCAACTTCATAGAACCCAAAAATCATGAATAGTTTATTGAACAGGACTTGAATACATTTTTCTCATTTCCATATTTAAGAAATCCTTGGCATCCAGCTTGGCAAAACAGACACAGCATTGATAATACATCATGTTAGATCAGCTGTCTTTTTCTGTGCAATGTTAACAAACATATGTGTTTCACTTTCAGAGTGGCAATATTAAGCATTTGAAGCCATTCTGATACAAAATGGTGACAGTGGTAAAAGAGAGAAACTATCACTGTGGAAACCCGGGGTACTCACTGATAGAACCATGGATGTACAAATACAGCTATGGGAAGATATATACAGATATCAGTTTGAGATATTTATCAATCTGCTGACCTTGATAGATGAGTGAACCCATGGCGAGGGCCTCAGCCGCTGACCAGTCCATGTCTGCTCCCTCCACCATCCTCTGCCGTCGGCGCTCAATGTGGCTCTTCTGGATGGTTGGATGCACATTCTGAAGTTGGTGCAAATTATCACTTTATCACCTTATCAGAGAACTGTTTCTTGGAAAACAACTTCAATGCACTTTGCAGTCAGATGAATGAATATTGTTTGACACCTTGGTGAGCACCATGTTTCAGGTATTTCCAGATGACCCCGATTTCATCATGTCTGTGCCAGTAATTTAGTGATTGTTTTGCTGAGGCTCAAGGACACAGAATCATCCAAGGTACACATTGAATCCTCCTCCTTCAGCCCCCTAGTAAGTTGAGTCGTATTTTGCAGGGTCATAAAACAATGATTCTAAAACAGTTATTTGAGCACTTATCACAATATAAATGGCTAATTTTAAACATTATTTTCAAGCATAGACCCTTACATAGACCACTGCAAGAGAAGTCTACTTACCACATCTGTTGGAATATGTACCGACATGGCACCGACAAACTTGAGGACGTCATCACGTACTCCGGTGTCCCAGTTCGTGACGGAGTCCGACGCCTGTATCAGATGGGACCACTGCTTCTGTAGATGCTTGGGCTGGGAACACAATCACATTTATGAATATATATTCCCTACAGTAAAATTAGGGTCCTGAGAGGGTATTTAAAAACTACACCTTTCATTCCGATACCTCTTGATGCAAATATCAGACCAGAGACAATATACCGATCAGACAAACTCTTCATAGGTCACATGACATCAACCCTGACCAAATTTAAACAATTAATGTGTGGAATTGTGTAGCCAATGAAATGTCAGTTTTCTCTTACCACCTTGATTAACAACATTTGACTACAACAAAAGAAAAGCTACAAAGAACACAAATATTCTTTCAACAGTACTACCGTTTGTGTGTGCCTTGGCTCCAAGAAGCAACAGAGTGATGAAATGTTCCACTATATAATAGCGTGGATGTGGCCTTTATTATTTTCCATTTGGAACTTCCTGTTTATGGATGATGGCAAGATACAGGAAGCAGACCAAGAATACAGAAGCCTCCACACTAACTGTCACATCAGACAATTCACCTGACATTACCTCCTGCCACAGTGTTTGACCTTAACCCTCAAAAGCTGCAGACCCTAAGGACCCAAAACCATAAAAAAATTGTGGTTACTGATCAGAATGGGTAGGTTATATATTTAAGCTACAATATAAGTAATTCCCAGCAAACAAAAAATGTGACAACTAACAAACTGAGTTAAAGAGTTTAATTTAACTCTAGTGACTGACTCGTCTAAAATTCGCCACATTCTGACAGTAAACTAACAGGAAACACAATATCAAAACTCTGCACACCACCATATATCGTCTACCATTGTAAATGAACTGAAAGCAATACCCCGGTCAGTGTATGGAGTTTGCAATGCATTCGGATAACTTGTTCAAGGTTAAAAGATCATATCTCAGTAATCTAAATTGCTTTCTCAACAATATAAAAACGAGATAAACAAACAGAAATTACTAAATGATATTTTCTGAAAACATAATATTCTTAGTTACTCTGGATGAAAAAGCTGTCGGCCATAAGGACCTGCAGAAAACAAAAGCTGTGGGTCAGAAAGGTTTTCAGTCGGCTTCGGGTCTAAGGACTGATGATAGTTTTGAATGCTGTCCTGCAGATGATTTGTCAGATCTTTGTGGAGAGAGGTATCAAACAATGAATGTAGCACTCATGATAATTATATATTGGAACTTCCACAATTTGTTAGTTTGAGTGTTGGAGAAGATGAATTTGTTTTCTTTCGATATCCTTAATATTCCCATCCATATAAAAATGCACTTCGTTAAGTGGCACTTAGAAGCTGGTATGATGAAATGGATCTATCCACAAAAATTGTTCCCCTTTATAAATCCTGAATTTAGCTGATTCCACAAATGCCAAACATCTGATAACTGGTTCAAGAATTCTGCCTTGTAGGTTACAAATACCACCTACCTGTACAACATAAGAGTCTGCCTTGGCCAGGTTAGCTGATAACACTGAGTTCCATGTCTGTACAACTGTGTCTAGATCTTCACTCCTACAGACACCCTCAGACTAATATAAACAAAAAACAACATAATAAACATATGGGTTATTTTCATTAACCTCATGCAATCAAAAACAAAGTACTTTGGACTTATTAAGAAATATCTCAACAAAACGCGTTGTCCTGAAATCCAGATGCTCTTCAAATTACTGTCTGGCTATAAAAGAAAATGTTTTATGTACACCTGGATCAAAATAATAAATTTCAGTTTCATACAACCATCTTTTTCTTATCATAGAGATATCTAATCAAGGGAAGTAACTCTGCTGTCTTGCATGTTTTTCCAGCTTTAAATTCTTCAGTATCGCACAAGCAATGTTCATATTCTGAACCATTTCAGCCTATTTCTTGAATGATTAACAGGAGGAAGGAATTTGTGTGCACCTGCCTACCCATCTGTCCCAAACAAGCTGCCTGAGTACCCATCTGACCAACCCTCTGCCTGACCAACTGTCCACCCATCCAACCACCTGCTTCACAACCCATCCAACCTCCCCTCTGCCTGACCAACTGTCCACCCCTCTGCCTGACCAACTGTCCACCCTTCTGCCTGACAGACTGTCCACCCACCCAACCACCTGCCTCACTACCCATCCAACCAACCCTCTGCCTGACCAACTGTCCACCCACCCAACCACCTGCCTCACTTACCCACTCCATCCAACAGCCACCCTCTGCCTGACTGACTGTCCACCCCCTCTGCCCTGACCAACTGTCTGTCCTCTGCTGCCCTGACCAACTGTCCACCCCCTCTGCCTGACCGACTGTCCACCCACCCAACCACCTGCCTCACTACCCATCCAACCAACCCTCTGCCTGACCAACTGTCCACCCCTCTGCCTGACCGACTGTCCACCCCTCTGCCTGACCAACTGTCCACCCACCCAACCACCTGCCTCTACAACCCATCCAACCACTACCCATCCAACCAACCCTCTGCCTGACTGACTATCCACCCACCCAACCACCTGCCTCACAACCCATCCAACCACCCCTCTGCCTGACCGACTGTCCACCCCTCTGCCTGACCAACTGTCCACCCACCCAACCACCTGCCTCACAACCCATCCAACAACCCCTCTGCCTGACCAACTGTCCATCCCTCTGCCTGACCAACTGTCCGTCCCTCTGCCTGACCGACTGTCCACCCACCCAACCACCTGCCTCACTACCCATCCAACCACCCCTCTGCCTGACCAACTGTCCACCCACCCAACCACCTGCCTCACAACCCATCCAACCACCCCTGCTGCCTGACCAACTGTCCACCCACCCAACCACCTGCCTCCCACCCAACCATCCAACCACCAACCCTCTGCCTGACCTGACTGTCCACCCACCCAACCACCTGCCTCACTACCCATCCAACCACCCTCTGCCTGACCAACTGTCCACCCACCCAACCACCTGCCTCACAACCCATCCAACCACCCCTCTGCCTGACCAACTGTCCACCCCTCTGCCTGACCAACTGTCCACCCCTCTGCCTGACCAACTGTCCACCCACCCAACCACCTGCCTCACTACCCATCCAACCAACCCTCTGCCTGACCAACTGTCCACCCCTCTGCCTGACCGACTGTCCACCCCTCCAATCACATCACTCACTACCCATCCAACCAACCCTTCTGCTTTGACAGCCGGCCTCACCCACCCACTCACCCACCCACTCACCTGCCCCACTCACCCACCCACTCACCCACCCACTCATGGGATTGGGGAAACACAGAGGAACATATGTAATGCCAGTTGCTCCTGTCTTACCACCAGCTGTTTAGCATAGAGGTCTGGAATGCTGCTTCGAGAGTTGATTGCATGATACATGATCGGCTGCGTGAAGGTCGGGTCGTCTAACTCATTGTGACCCCATTTGCGGAAACAAATGAGATCGATGATGACATCTTTATGGAACCTCTGTCGATAGTCCATGGCTATAGAAGTCGCTGTTATAACATCCTGGCAAAGAAACCTATTGTGAGTGCAAACAAGAAAAACTCATGATAGAATAGACTGGATATTTTACTTTCAGTCAGTGATGATTAACCAACCGGTGCCATATCTGTATACGAATCATCTTGTATATATGCATAAATATTTAAAACAAAGTAAAAGTATGCTTTTTATGCAGTTATCTACTGTATGACCAATACTTCAGTACATGACAATGGAGATCTGTGGCCTGTATCCACAGTGTAATGTTAGCAAGTGTCACACCTCTGGGGAATCGCCATTAACGTGGAGAACTGGGTAGCCATTGATCTTGGCCTGGTCACCGGCATATATGGATGACCTGTGGATAAAGATATTATCGTAATAGTAAAGTATATATGAAATTTTTATCCTTGTTTCACGTAATTCCCCTTATCATGTAACTAACAATGTCTCCCATTTTGCTGACTCCACACATTAGTAACATAGTGTATCTTTGTATTGTACCTACAGAGGAGGAAAATGGAGGTCCCTTCTTTATACACATGGTTTCAAACAACCACATATGTCGTCCTAACCAACAGTATAGGTGCCTTGAACAAAATAAATATTAAAAGTAAAATACCTGTCCTCTAGCATTGATTAAATATTTTATGAATATCTACTAAGTAATCTATTTTGCTAATTACAGCTTGTTGAAGACAGAGTTTATACGTGTACTTGAAGCAACATGTCTGTTCCACAGAGGTAGATTGTCAGTCTGTGTATGTCTGTACCTGCCCAGTAAGGACTCGGTGGTGAAGCCGATCTGGTTGTTGACGATGAGGTGAATGCTGCCGCCGACGCGGTAGTGAGGACACTCAGCTATACAAAATGTTTCTGCCACTATTCCCTGCAATACAACATGTACACAACATCTGTAGAACAATAATGAAGATTCTACAGTTAAGCTTCAGTAGACCAAGGGTATAATACAGGCATAACATACAATGTATATATACTGAACAACATTAGAAACGCACCACCCATATAATACGAAATATCCCCGTCAGACTGAAATGTACCCATGATATCTGAGCATCATCTGTGCATTTTAGTGTGGTGCGTTTCTAATGTTGTTCAGTATATGATCAAAAAGAATACATCACAATACATTATGTCATAAACTTAATGGACAACAAACTCCACACAGCGAATCCCCAGTGAATCAGATAATGTAGCACTGATCCCCATCATTGGGTACAATGTCTCGCAATCAAGTCAATGAGTCTGACTACTCAGATGACTCCTCAGCTGATTTACATGAAATCTGGGAATCTAAAGTTCCCAGTAATGAGTGAGTGAGTTTAGTTTTACGCCGCACTCAGCAATATTCCAGCTATATGGCGGCGGTCTGTAAATAATCGAGTCTGGACCAGACAATCCAGAGATCAACATCATGAACATCGATCTACACAATTGGGATATGATGACATGTGTCAACCAGTCAGAGAGTCTGACCACCCGATCGTCTGTTACGACAAGCATGGGTTACTGAAGATCAATTCTATCCCGGACCTTCACGGGTCAACCAGTAATGAACTAAGGAGGTAAAAGTTCTTTCAGTTTGTGCAATTCCTGTTGTATTGTAGAAAAACAATATTTATTTTTATTGATTTTATTGAAGGATAGCTAATGGTGTTAGCTGAAGTCTTTGTATAGAAGATTTAGAAGCTGGTTTCTCCTGTATTGTGCCAAAGTGATCATCTGGATACAGTCATGATTACGTAATACCTGTTGTATAGTGTTGTATACACTCATGTTCACATGATCATGGTGGTTATCAATAGAATTCCATGCAATGATGAAACTAATAAAATTATTCTTTTTTTATGCACCAGCTGCAGCTCACAAACATCAAAGTATTGTATGTGACAGTACCTTATTACATCAGATTCAGGCATAAATGTCAACTTTTGAGGACTGAATTAATTTCATAATTCATTGCCTGATAACATATGTTTTATAGTCTTTAGCAACATAACTTTTCCTATTGTTAATTTCTCAGTGTTGTGACACTACCATGTTTGACTCACCTGAGCAGTAAACGAGGCATCTCCATGCACCTGTACACAGAGAACCTTCTCCCCCACCTGACCGTCATCCCCTGGGGCATAGTCCCCTTCCCCTGCATACAACTGCTTGGCCCTCGCCTTCCCTACAGCCACAGGGTTGTTGGCCTGCAATACATCAAATGTTAACGTTTTCGGCCTGGTCTGTTCATTTACATTCACAGATATCTCAAGAGACTGGAGGTAAAAGCACTGTAGCTCACCTAAACATGTAGTCAAGAGTTGAAAATGTCATAAAAAGGAGCCAATTTATCCAAATTTGGCTGTCAGAATTTGTATTCAAATATTTTCTGCTTGAAATACTGAGAAATTAATAATAGCAACACTCAAATTCTAATGTCATTTAAACACAAAATGATTACATTTTTAACAAAACATAACTAATGGACATAAAAGTATTTTTAAATATGGCTGCCTTTGTGGTGTAATTGAAAATTTGATTTGAATATCCTGCAGAAACTGAGGTGTTAACATTGTCAGGACCAAGCATCTGGAGTTTCAGCTTCATTGGTCCAAAGGCTTTTGATTAGATGATATTTCAAAATTATCACTTTGAGAAAATTTTGGAAAGTTCCAAAGCTACAAATACATAACATTGCAAACACAGAATTTATGCATTGAGTTCCACTACTAACATACCTCATTACACTTTAAGCAGAAAAGGTTGAGCAAGGGCAATAAGATGGTACAATCAAGGTAAAAATGTATAATGTTAATAAATTGTAGAAAAATGTCCAAATGTGTGTCCAAATGAAGTTGGCTATAACATCATCTAAAAGAGCCCTCCAGGAAAGAACCTAGTCCTGCCAATTATACAAGTGACAGATTTTATACTTGTTTGATCAAATGATAAAATTCTAAGACAAGCCCATTCTAGGACGTACCTCCAGATGTGATGGGTTTGGGATGAGAGAGACATGGAGAGACTTGCCGCCATACAACAGGTCCACGGATGTATCTGTGACAACATAAACGCCATGGTAGGAGATCATCCATCATCAGACATCCATGGTAGTATATCTCCGTTATGGTATCCAAAATACCTGGACCCACTCGCCCCTGTTGCTTCACTGAGAAAAATCACTGCTTCCATCTTATTTATCAGCAGTTCAAGTTGCTTAAATCAACAAACAAATGACATTCCTTTATGAAGAATAATGTAGCAGTGTTATCAAAATCACAGCCTCTCATCTGCAAACCCTTTGCACACTTAACTGAATAATTAGACTGCCATAAATTAAGCTTTTGCTGGAAAAGATGTTAACCTGTCTGTTAAAGGTGAGAAAGTTCTCATGATACACAATGTTCACAGTTTTATTTGAGATGGCAGCCACAAAGTACTAATGTTGAAAACTGCATATTTCAGTCATGAAAGAATGGTATAATTTGACTGGAAAGCTATTTTAGTGTCTTGTCATTGAACCAGGCTCAGTGTGAAGCTCCAATGTTGATACTGGTCCAGAATATTTCAGTATTTATTTTAAGAGAATGAACATTTGACAAACAAGATAATCAATTGGAATTTAAAAAATATTGAAATAAAATAATTGGCATTTAAAGAAATAACACCATGCATCTGTTGAAGAACCCCCAAATCCTCTTTATTTTACATCTTCCACTCACATGAATGTGACAAGACGTCTCCAGTGCCCTTAGCATCTGTTGGAAGTTCAGTCTTCCCCTGCATCTGTAACATACAACATTGTCACACAGTTCAGTCTTCCCCTGCATCTGTAACATACAACATTGTCACACAGTTCAGTCTTCCCCTGCATCTGTAACACAGAACATTGTCACACAGTTCAGGCTTCCCCTGCATCTGTAACATACAACATTGTCACACAGTTCAGTCTTCCCCTGCATCTGTAACATAGAACATTGTCACACAGTTCAGTCTTCCCCTGCATCTGTAACATACAACATTGTCACACAGTTCAGTCTTCCCCTGCATCTGTAACACAGAACATTGTCACACAGTTCAGTCTTCCCCTGCAACTGTAACATACAACATTGTCACACAGTTCAGTCTTCCCCTGCATCTGTAACACAGAACATTGTCACACAGTTCAGTCTTCCCTGCATCTGTAACATACAACATTGTCACACAGTTCAGTCTTCCCCTGCATCTGTAACATACAACATTGTCACACAGTTCAGTCTTCCCTGCATCTGTAACATACAACATTGTCACACAGTTCAGTCTTCCCCTGCATCTGTAACACAGAACATTGTCACACAGTTCAGGCTTCCCCTGCAACTGTAACATACAACATTGTCACACAGTTCAGTCTTCCTGCATCTGTAACACAGAACATTGTCACACAGTTCAGGCTTCCCCTGCAACTGTAACATACAACATTGTCACACAGTTCAGTCTTCCCCTGCATCTGTAACATACAACATTGTCACACAGTTCAGTCTTCCCCTGCATCTGTAACACAGAACATTGTCACACAGTTCAGGCTTCCCCTGCAACTGTAACATACAACATTGTCACACAGTTCAGTCTTCCCCTGCATCTGTAACACAGAACATTGTCACACAGTTCAGTCTTCCCCTGCAACTGTAACATACAACATTGTCACACAGTTCAGGCTTCCCCTGCATCTGTAACACAGAACATTGTCACACAGTTCAGTCTTCCCCTGCATCTGTAACATACAACATTGTCACACAGTTCAGGCTTCCCCTGCAACTGTAACATACAACATTGTCACACAGTTCAGTCTTCCCCTGCATCTGTAACACAGAACATTGTCACACAGTTCAGGCTTCCCCTGCAACTGTAACATACAACATTGTCACACAGTTCAGTCTTCCCCTGCATCTGTAACATACAACATTGTCACACAGTTCAGTCTTCCCCTGCATCTGTAACATACAACATTGTCACACAGTTCAGTCTTCCCCTGCATCTGTAACACACAACATTGTCACACAGTTCAGGCTTCCCCTGCAACTGTAACATACAACATTGTCACACAGTTCAGTCTTCCCCTGCATCTGTAACATACAACATTGTCACACAGTTCAGTCTTCCCCTGCATCTGTAACATACAACATTGTCACACAGTTCAGGCTTCCCCTGCAACTGTAACACAGAACATTGTCACACAGTTCAGGCTTCCCCTGCATCTGTAACACAGAACATTGTCACACAGTTCAGGCTTCCCCTGCAACTGTAACATACAACATTGTCACACAGTTCAGTCTTCCCCTGCATCTGTAACACAGAACATTGTCACACAGTTCAGTCTTCCCCTGCATCTGTAACATACAACATTGTCACACAGTTCAGTCTTCCCCTGCAACTGTAACATACAACATTGTCACACAGTTCAGTCTTCCCCTGCATCTGTAACATACAACATTGTCACACAGTTCAGTCTTCCCCTGCAACTGTAACACAGAACATTGTCACACAGTTCAGTCTTCCCCTGCATCTGTAACACAGAACATTGTCACACAGTTCAGTCTTCCCCTGCATCTGTAACACAGAACATTGTCACACAGTTCAGGCTTCCCCTGCATCTGTAACACAGAACATTGTCACACAGTTCAGGCTTCCCCTGCAACTGTAACACAGAACATTGTCACACAGTTCAGTCTTCCCCTGCATCTGTAACATACAACATTGTCACACAGTTCAGTCTTCCCCTGCATCTGTAACATACAACATTGTCACACAGTTCAGGCTTCCCCTGCAACTGTAACATACAACATTGTCACACAGTTCAGGCTTCCCCTGCATCTGTAACATACAACATTGTCACACAGTTCAGGCTTCCCCTGCAACTGTAACACAGAACATTGTCACACAGTTCAGTCTTCCCCTGCATCTGTAACACAGAACATTGTCACACAGTTCAGGCTTCCCCTGCATCTGTAACACAGAACATTGTCACACAGTTCAGGCTTCCCCTGCAACTGTAACACAGAACATTGTCACACAGTTCAGGCTTCCCCTGCATCTGTAACACAGAACATTGTCACACAGTTCAGGCTTCCCCTGCATCTGTAACATACAACATTGTCACACAGTTCAGGCTTCCCCTGCATCTGTAACACAGAACATTGTCACACAGTTCAGTCTTCCCCTGCATCTGTAACACAGAACATTGTCACACAGTTCAGTCTTCCCCTGCATCTGTAACACAGAACATTGTCACACAGTTCAGGCTTCCCCTGCATCTGTAACATACAACATTGTCACACAGTTCAGGCTTCCCCTGCATCTGTAACATACAACATTGTCACACAGTTCAGGCTTCCCCTGCATCTGTAACATACAACATTGTCACACAGTTCAGTCTTCCCCTGCATCTGTAACACAGAACATTGTCACACAGTTCAGTCTTCCCCTGCATCTGTAACATACAACATTGTCACACAGTTCAGTCTTCCCCTGCATCTGTAACATACAACATTGTCACACAGTTCAGTCTTCCCCTGCAACTGTAACATACAACATTGTCACACAGTTCAGGCCTTCCCCTGCATCTGTAACATACAACATTGTCACACAGTTCAGTCTTCCCCTGCATCTGTAACACAGAACATTGTCACACAGTTCAGTCTTCCCCTGCATCTGTAACATACAACATTGTCACACAGTTCAGTCTTCCCCTGCATCTGTAACATACAACATTGTCACACAGTTCAGTCTTCCCCTGCATCTGTAACACAGAACATTGTCACACAGTTCAGTCTTCCCCTGCATCTGTAACACAGAACATTGTCACACAGTTCAGGCTTCCCCTGCAACTGTAACATACAACATTGTCACACAGTTCAGTCTTCCCCTGCATCTGTAACATACAACATTGTCACACAGTTCAGTCTTCCCCTGCATCTGTAACATACAACATTGTCACACAGTTCAGTCTTCCCCTGCATCTGTAACATACAACATTGTCACACAGTTCAGTCTTCCCCTGCATCTGTAACATACAACATTGTCACACAGTTCAGTCTTCCCCTGCATCTGTAACATACAACATTGTCACACAGTTCAGGCTTCCCCTGCATCTGTAACACAGAACATTGTCACACAGTTCAGGCTTCCCCTGCATCTGTAACACAGAACATTGTCACACAGTTCAGTCTTCCCCTGCATCTGTAACATACAACATTGTCACACAGTTCAGGCTTCCCCTGCATCTGTAACACAGAACATTGTCACACAGTTCAGTCTTCCCCTGCAACTGTAACACAGTCAACATTGTCACACAGTTCAGTCTTCCCCTGCATCTGTAACATACAACATTGTCACACAGTTCAGTCTTCCCCTGCATCTGTAACATACAACATTGTCACACAGTTCAGGCTTCCCCTGCATCTGTAACATACAACATTGTCACACAGTTCAGTCTTCCCCTGCATCTGTAACATTGTCAACATTGTCACACAGTTCAGTCTTCCCCTGCATCTGTAACATACAACATTGTCACACAGTTCAGTCTTCCCCTGCATCTGTAACATACAACATTGTCACACAGTTCAGTCTTCCCCTGCATCAACATGTAACAGTACAACATTGTCACACAGTTCAGTCTTCCCTGCATCTGTAACATACAACATTGTCACACAGTTCAGTCTTCCCCTGCATCTGTAACATACAACATTGTCACACAGTTCAGTCTTCCCCTGCATCTGTAACATACAACATTGTCACACAGTTCAGTCTTCCCCTGCATCTGTAACATACAACATTGTCACACAGTTCAGTCTTCCCCTGCATCTGTAACACACAACAACATTGTCACACAGTTCAGTCTTCCCTGCATCTGTAACATACAACATTGTCACACAGTTCAGTCTTCCCCTGCATCTGTAACATACAACATTGTCACACAGTTCAGTCTTCCCCTGCATCTGTAACACAGAACATTGTCACACAGTTCAGTCTTCCCCTGCATCTGTAACAACACAGTCAACATTCAGTTCACACAGTTCACACAGTTCTTTCCCCTGCATCTGTAACATACAACATTGTCACACAGTTCAGTCTTCCCCTGCATCTGTAACATACAACATTGTCACACAGTTCAGGCTTCCCCTGCATCTGTAACATTTGTCACACAGTTCAGTTCCCCTGCATCTGTAACATACAACATTGTCACACAGTTCAGTCTTCCCTGCATCTGTAACATACAACATTGTCACACAGTTCAGTCTTCCCTGCATCTGTAACATACAACATTGTCACACAGTTCAGTCTTCCCTGCAACTGTAACATACAACATTGTCACACAGTTCAGGCTTCCCCTGCATCTGTAACACAGAACATTGTCACACAGTTCAGGCTTCCCCTGCATCTGTAACATACAACATTGTCACACAGTTCAGTCTTCCCCTGCATCTGTAACATACAACATTGTCACACAGTTCAGTCTTCCCTGCATCTGTAACACAGAACATTGTCACACAGTTCAGTCTTCCCACACAGTTCAGCATCTGTAACATACAACATTGTCACACAGTCACACAGTTTGTCACACAGTCAGTCTTCCCCTGCATCTGTAACACAGAACATTGTCACACAGTTCAGTCTTCCCCTGCATCTGTAACACAGAACATTGTCACACAGTTCAGTCTTCCCCTGCATCTGTAACACAGAACATTGTCACACAGTTCAGTCTTCCCCTGCATCTGTAACATACAACATTGTCACACAGTTCAGTCTTCCCCTGCATCTGTAACACAGAACATTGTCACACAGTTCAGTCTTTCCCCCCTGCATCTGTAACACAGAACATTGTCACACAGTTCAGTCTTCCCCTGCATCTGTAACATAGAACATTGTCACACAGTTCAGTCTTCCCCTGCATCTGTAACACAGAACATTGTCACACAGTTCAGTCTTCCCCTGCATCTGTAACATACAACATTGTCACACAGTTCAGTCTTCCCCTGCAACTGTAACATACAACATTGTCACACAGTTCAGTCTTCCCCTGCATCTGTAACATACATTGTCACATTGTCACACACAGTTCAGTCTTCCCTTCCCCTGCATCTGTAACACAGAACATTGTCACACAGTTCAGTCTTCCCCTGCATCTGTAACACAGAACATTGTCACACAGTTCAGGCTTCCCCTGCATCTGTAACACAGAACATTGTCACACAGTTCAGGCTTCCCCTGCATCTGTAACACAGAACATTGTCACACAGTTCAGTCTTCCCCTGCATCTGTAACACAGAACATTGTCACACAGTTCAGTCTTCCCCTGCATCTGTAACATACAACATTGTCACACAGTTCAGTCTTCCCCTGCATCTGTAACATACAACATTGTCACACAGTTCAGTCTTCCCCATACAACATGCATCTGTAACATACAACATTGTCACACAGTTCAGTCTTCCCTGCATCTGTAACATACAACATTGTCACACAGTTCAGTCTTCCCCTGCATCTGTAACATACAACATTGTCACACAGTTCAGTCTTCCCCTGCATCTGTAACATACAACATTGTCACACAGTTCAGGCTTCCCCTGCATCTGTAACACAGAACATTGTCACACAGTTCAGTCTTCCCCTGCATCTGTAACATACAACATTGTCACACAGTTCAGGCTTCCCCTGCATCTGTAACATACAACATTGTCACACAGTTCAGTCTTCCCCTGCATCTGTAACATACAACATTGTCACACAGTTCAGTCTTCCCCTGCATCTGTAACATACAACATTGTCACACAGTTCAGTCTTCCCCTGCATCTGTAACATAGAACATTGTCACACAGTTCAGTCTTCCCCTGCATCTGTAACATACAACATTGTCACACAGTTCAGTCTTCCCCTGCATCTGTAACACAGAACATTGTCACACAGTTCAGTCTTCCCCTGCATCTGTAACATACAACATTGTCACACAGTTCAGTCTTCCCTGCATCTGTAACATAGAACATTGTCACACAGTTCAGTCTTCCCTGCATCTGTAACATACAACATTGTCACACAGTTCAGTCTTCCCTGCATCTGTAACACAGAACATTGTCACACAGTTCAGTCTTCCCATCTGCATCTGTAACATTCACATCTGTAACATTGTCACACAGTTCAGTCTTCCCATCTGTAACATACAACATTGTCAAGTTCAGTCTTTCATCTGTCATACAACATTGTCACACAGTTCAGGCTTCCCTGCATCTGTAACATACAACATTGTCACACAGTTCAGTCTTCCCCTGCATCTGTAACATACAACATTGTCACACAGTTCAGGCTTCCCCTGCATCTGTAACATACAACATTGTCACACAGTTCAGTCTTCCCCTGCATCTGTAACACAGAACATTGTCACACAGTTCAGTCTTCCCCTGCATCTGTAACATACAACATTGTCACACAGTTCAGTCTTCCCCTGCATCTGTAACATACAACATTGTCACACAGTTCAGTCTTCCCCTGCATCTGTAACATACAACATTGTCACACAGTTCAGTCTTCCCCTGCATCTGTAACACAGAACATTGTCACACAGTTCAGTCTTCCCCTGCATCTGTAACATACAACATTGTCACACAGTTCAGTCTTCCCCTGCATCTGTAACATACAACATTGTCACACAGTTCAGTCTTCCCCTGCATCTGTAACATACAACATTGTCACACAGTTCAGTCTTCCCCTGCATCTGTAACACAGAACATTGTCACACAGTTCAGTCTTCCCCTGCATCTGTAACATACAACATTGTCACACAGTTCAGTCTTCCCCTGCATCTGTAACATACAACATTGTCACACAGTTCAGTCTTCCCCTGCATCTGTAACATACAACATTGTCACACAGTTCAGTCTTCCCCTGCATCTGTAACATACAACATTGTCACACAGTTCAGTCTTCCCCTGCATCTGTAACATACAACATTGTCACACAGTTCAGTCTTCCCTGCATCTGTAACATACAACATTGTCACACAGTTCAGTCTTCCCTGCATCTGTAACATACAACATTGTCACACAGTTCAGTCTTCCCTGCATCTGTAACATACAACATTGTCACACAGTTCAGTCTCTTCCCTGTGATCTGTAACACAGTTCAGTTCTTCCCCTGCATCTGTAACACAGAACATTGTCACACAGTTCAGTCTTCCCCTGCATCTGTAACATACAACATTGTCACACAGTTCAGTCTTCCCCTGCATCTGTAACATACAACATTGTCACACAGTTCAGTCTTCCCCTGCATCTGTAACACAGAACATTGTCACACAGTTCAGGCTTCCCCTGCATCTGTAACACAGAACATTGTCACACAGTTCAGTCTTCCCCTGCATCTGTAACACACAACATTGTCACACAGTTCAGTCTTCCCCTGCATCTGTAACGCAGAACATTGTCACACAGTTCAGGCTTCCCCTGCATCTGTAACATACAACATTGTCACACAGTTCAGTCTTCCCCTGCATCTGTAACATACAACATTGTCACACAGTTCAGTCTTCCCCTGCATCTGTAACACAGAACATTGTCACACAGTTTCAGTCTGTCTTCTGTAACATACAACATTGTCACACAGTTCAGTCTTCCCCTGCATCTGTAACATATTGTCAACATTGTCACACAGTTCAGTCTTCCCTGCATCTGTAACATACAAACATTGTCACACAGTTCAGGCTTCCCCTGCATCTGTAACACAGAACATTGTCACACAGTTCAGTCTTCCCCATCTGTAACATCTGTAACATTCAGTCTTCCCCTGCATCTGTAACATTGTCACACAGTTCAGTCTTCCCCTGCATCTGTAACATACAACATTGTCACACAGTTCAGTCTTCCCATCTGTAACACAGAACAGTTGTCATCACACAGTTCTTCCCTGCATCTGTAACACAGAACATTGTCACACAGTTCAGGCTTCCCTGCATCTGTAACATAGAACATTGTCACACAGTTCAGTCTTCCCCTGCATCTGTAACATACAACATTGTCACACAGTTCAGTCTTCCCCTGCATCTGTAACACAGAACATTGTCACACAGTTCAGTCTTCCCCTGCATCTGTAACACAGAACATTGTCACACAGTTCAGTCTTCCCCTGCATCTGTAACACAGAACATTGTCACACAGTTCAGGCTTCCCTGCATCTGTAACACAGAACATTGTCACACAGTTCAGGCTTCCCTGCATCTGTAACACAGAACATTGTCACACAGTTCAGGCTTCCCCTGCATCTGTAACATACAACATTGTCACACAGTTCAGTCTTCCCCTGCATCTGTAACATACAACATTGTCACACAGTTCAGTCTTCCCCTGCATCTGTAACACAGAACATTGTCACACAGTTCAGTCTTCCCCTGCATCTGTAACATACAACATTGTCACACAGTTCAGTCTTCCCCTGCATCTGTAACACAGAACATTGTCACACAGTTCAGTCTTCCCCTGCATCTGTAACACAGAACATTGTCACACAGTTCAGTCTTCCCCTGCATCTGTAACATACAACATTGTCACACAGTTCAGGCTTCCCCTGCAACTGTAACATACAACATTGTCACACAGTTCAGTCTTCCCCTGCATCTGTAACACAGAACATTGTCACACAGTTCAGTCTTCCCCTGCATCTGTAACATACAACATTGTCACACAGTTCAGTCTTCCCCTGCATCTGTAACACAGAACATTGTCACACAGTTCAGGGCTTCCCCTGCATCTGTAACACAGAACATTGTCACACAGTTCAGGCTTCCCCTGCATCTGTAACACAGAACATTGTCACACAGTTCAGTCTTCCCCTGCATCTGTAACACAGAACATTGTCACACAGTTCAGTCTTCCCCTGCATCTGTAACATACAACATTGTCACACAGTTCAGGCTTCCCCTGCAACTGTAACATACAACATTGTCACACAGTTCAGTCTTCCCCTGCATCTGTAACACAGAACATTGTCACACAGTTCAGTCTTCCCCTGCATCTGTAACACAGAACATTGTCACACAGTTCAGTCTTCCCCTGCATCTGTAACACAGAACATTGTCACACAGTTCAGGCTTCCCCTGCATCTGTAACACAGAACATTGTCACACAGTTCAGGCTTCCCCTGCATCTGTAACACAGAACATTGTCACACAGTTCAGGCTTCCCCTGCATCTGTAACACAGAACATTGTCACACAGTTCAGGCTTCCCCTGCATCTGTAACACAGAACATTGTCACACAGTTCAGGCTTCCCCTGCATCTGTAACATACAACATTGTCACACAGTTCAGTCTTCCCCTGCATCTGTAACATACAACATTGTCACACAGTTCAGTCTTCCCCTGCATCTGTAACATACAACATTGTCACACAGTTCAGTCTTCCCCTGCAACTGTAACACAGAACATTGTCACACAGTTCAGTCTTCCCCTGCATCTGTAACATACAACATTGTCACACAGTTCAGGCTTCCCCTGCATCTGTAACATACAACATTGTCACACAGTTCAGTCTTCCCCTGCAACTGTAACACAGAACATTGTCACACAGTTCAGTCTTCCCCTGCAACTGTAACATACAACATTGTCACACAGTTCAGTCTTCCCCTGCATCTGTAACATACAACATTGTCACACAGTTCAGTCTTCTTCCCCTGCACACTGTAACTGTAACACAGAACATTGTCACACAGTTCAGTCTTCCCCTGCAACTGTAACATACAACATTGTCACACAGTTCAGTCTTCCCCTGCATCTGTAACACAGAACATTGTCACACAGTTCAGTCTTCCCCTGCATCTGTAACACAGAACATTGTCACACAGTTCAGGCTTCCCCTGCAACTGTAACATACAACATTGTCACACAGTTCAGGCTTCCCCTGCATCTGTAACATACAACATTGTCACACAGTTCAGTCTTCCCCTGCATCTGTAACACAGAACATTGTCACACAGTTCAGGCTTCCCCTGCAACTGTAACATACAACATTGTCACACAGTTCAGGCTTCCCCTGCATCTGTAACATACAACATTGTCACACAGTTCAGTCTTCCCCTGCATCTGTAACACAGAACATTGTCACACAGTTCAGGCTTCCCCTGCATCTGTAACATACAACATTGTCACACAGTTCAGGCTTCCCCTGCAACTGTAACATACAACATTGTCACACAGTTCAGTCTTCCCCTGCATCTGTAACATACAACATTGTCACACAGTTCAGTCTTCCCCTGCAACTGTAACATACAACATTGTCACACAGTTCAGTCTTCCCCTGCAACTGTAACATACAACATTGTCACACAGTTCAGTCTTCCCCTGCAACTGTAACATACAACATTGTCACACAGTTCAGTCTTCCCCTGCATCTGTAACACAGAACATTGTCACACAGTTCAGTCTTCCCCTGCAACTGTAACATACAACATTGTCACACAGTTCAGTCTTCAACAGCATCAGAACATTGTCACACAGTTCAGTCTTCCCCCGTATCTGAACATTGTCACACAGTTCAGTTGTTCCTTTTTTTAAATCTGTATGACTTATATGTGAATTATGATACATTTCTGAAGAGTTGAAACACTACTTGGGTAAATCATACATGTAGATGAAAATGTACCTTTCTGAACAGAACAGCTGGCGGAAAGTCCAGCATACATGTGAGAAAGTTGAGGCGCCCTCTATGGGGCATGCACAACACAATATCTGAAATGTCATCTGAAACAGAGGCGAGTCAATGTCAAACAGAGTCTAACATCATGTTCTATGAATGTGTGGCTATGTGTGTGAGTCATTGTCAAACAGAGTCTAACATTATGTTCTATGAGTGTGTGGCTATGTGTGTGAGTCATTGTCAAACAGAGTTTAACATCATGTTCTATGAGTGTGTGGCTATGTGTGTGAGTCATTGTCAAACAGTTTAACATCATGTTCTATGAGTGTGTGGCTATGTGTGTGAGTCATTGTCAAACAGAGTTTAACATCATGTTCTATGAGTGTGTGGCTATGTGTGTGAGTCATTGTCAAACAGAGTTTAACATCATGTTCTATGAGTGTGTGGCTATGTGTGTGAGTCATTGTCAAACAGAGTTTAAGATCATGTTCTATGAGTGTGTGGCTATGTGTGTGAGTCATTGTCAAACAGAGTTTAACATCATGTTCTATGAGTGTGTGGCTATGTGTGTGAGTCATTGTCAAACAGAGTCTAACATTATGTTCTATGAGTGTGTGGCTATGTGTGTGAGTCAATGTCAAACAGAGTTTAACATCATGTTCTATGAGTGTGTGGCTATGTGTGTGAGTCAATGTCAGACAGAGTTTAACATTATGTTCTATGAGTGAGTGGCTATGTGTGTGAGTCAATGTCAAACAGAGTCTAACATTATGTTCTATGAGTGTGTGGCTATGTGTGTGAGTCAATGTCAGACAGAGTTTAACATGGTGTTCTATGAGTGTGTGGCTATGTGTGTGAGTCAGTGTCAGACAGAGTTTAACATGGTGTTCTATGAGTGTGTGGCTATGTGTGTGAGTCAGTGTCAGACAGAGTCTAACATCATGTTCTATGAGTGTGTGGCTATGTGTGTGAGTCATTGTCAAACAGAGTCTAACATGGTGTTCTATGAGTGTGTGGCTATGTGTGTGAGTCAATGTCAGACAGAGTTTAACATGGTGTTCTATGAGTGTGTGGCTATGTGTGTGAGCCAGTGTCAGACAGAGTTTAACATGGTGTTCTATGAGTGTGTGGCTATGTGTGTGAGTCATTGTCAAACAGAGTTTAACATCATGTTCTATGAGTGTGTGGCTATGTGTGTGAGTCATTGTCAAACAGAGTCTAACATGGTGTTCTATGAGTGTGTGGCTATGTGTGTGAGTCATTGTCAAACAGAGTTTAACATCATGTTCTATGAGTGTGTGGCTATGTGTGTGAGTCATTGTCAAACAGAGTTTAACATCATGTTCTATGAGTGTGTGGCTATGTGTGTGAGTCATTGTCAAACAGAGTTTAACATCATGTTCTATGAGTGTGTGGCTATGTGTGTGAGTCATTGTCAAACAGAGTTTAACATCATGTTCTATGAGTGTGTGACTATGTGTGTGAGTCATTGTCAAACAGAGTTTAACATCATGTTCTATGAGTGTGTGGCTATGTGTGTGAGTCATTGTCAAACAGAGTTTAACATCATGTTCTATGAGTGTGTGGCTATGTGTGTGAGTCATTGTCAAACAGAGTTTAACATCATGTTCTATGAGTGTGTGGCTATGTGTGTGAGTCATTGTCAAACAGAGTCTAACATTATGTTCTATGAGTGTGTGGCTATGTGAGTGAGTCAATGTCAAACAGAGTCTAACATCATGTTCTATGAGTGTGTGGCTATGTGTGTGAGTCATTGTCAAACAGAGTTTAACATCATGTTCTATGAGTGTGTGGCTATGTGTGTGAGTCATTGTCAAACAGAGTTTAACATCATGTTCTATGAGTGTGTGGCTATGTGTGTGAGTCACTGTCAAACAGAGTTTAACATCATGTTCTATGAGTGTGTGGCTATGTGTGTGAGTCATTGTCAAACAGAGTTTAACATTATGTTCTATGAGTGAGTGGCTATGTGTGTGAGTCAATGTCAAACAGAGTCTAACATCATGTTCTATGAGTGTGTGGCTATGTGTGTGAGTCATTGTCAAACAGAGTTTAACATCATGTTCTATGAGTGTGTGGCTATGTGTGTGAGTCAATGTCAGGCAGAGTTTAACATGGTGTTCTATGAGTGTGTGGCTATGTGTGTGAGTCAGTGTCAGACAGAGTTTAACATGGTGTTCTATGAGTGTGTGGCTATGTGTGTGAGTCAGTGTCAGACAGAGTCTAACATCATGTTCTATGAGTGTGTGGCTATGTGTGTGAGTCATTGTCAAACAGAGTCTAACATGGTGTTCTATGAGTGTGTGGCTATGTGTGTGAGTCAATGTCAGACAGAGTTTAACATGGTGTTCTATGAGTGTGTGGCTATGTGTGTGAGCCAGTGTCAGACAGAGTTTAACATGGTGTTCTATGAGTGTGTGGCTATGTGTGTGAGTCATTGTCAAACAGAGTCTAACATCATGTTCTATGAGTGTGGCTATGTGTGTGAGTCATTGTCAAACAGTTTAACATCATGTTCTATGAGTGTGTGGCTATGTGTGTGAGTCATTGTCAAACAGAGTTTAACATCATGTTCTATGAGTGTGTGGCTATGTGTGTGAGTCATTGTCAAACAGAGTTTAACATCATGTTCTATGAGTGTGTGGCTATGTGTGTGAGTCATTGTCAAACAGAGTTTAACATCATGTTCTATGAGTGTGTGGCTATGTGTGAGTCATTGTCAAACAGAGTTTAACATCATGTTCTATGAGTGTGTGGCTATGTGTGTGAGTCATTGTCAAACAGAGTTTAACATCATGTTCTATGAGTGTGTGACTATGTGTGTGAGTCATTGTCAAACAGAGTTTAACATCATGTTCTATGAGTGTGTGGCTATGTGTGTGAGTCATTGTCAAACAGAGTTTAACATCATGTTCTATGAGTGTGTGGCTATGTGTGTGAGTCATTGTCAAACAGAGTTTAACATCATGTTCTATGAGTGTGTGGCTATGTGTGTGAGTCATTGTCAAACAGAGTCTAACATTATGTTCTATGAGTGTGTGGCTATGTGAGTGAGTCAATGTCAAACAGAGTCTAACATCATGTTCTATGAGTGTGTGGCTATGTGTGTGAGTCATTGTCAAACAGAGTTTAACATCATGTTCTATGAGTGTGTGGCTATGTGTGTGAGTCATTGTCAAACAGAGTTTAACATTATGTTCTATGAGTGTGTGGCTATGTGTGTGAGTCATTGTCAAACAGAGTTTAACATGGTGTTCTATGAGTGTGTGGCTATGTGTGTGAGTCAATGTCAAACAGAGTTTAACATCATGTTCTATGAGTGTGTGGCTATGTGTGTGAGTCATTGTCAAACAGAGCTTAACATCATGTTCTATGAGTGTGTGGATATGTGTGTGAGTCATTGTCAAACAGAGTTTAACATCATGTTCTATGAGTGTGTGGCTATGTGTGTGAGTCATTGTCAAACAGAGTCTAACATTATGTTCTATGAGTGTGTGGCTATGTGTGTGTGAGTCAATGTCAAACAGAGTCTAACATCATGTTCTATGAGTGTGTGTGGCTATGTGTGTGAGTCATTGTCAAACAGAGTTTAACATTATGTTCTATGAGTGAGTGGCTATGTGTGTGAGTCAATGTCAAACAGAGTCTAACATCATGTTCTATGAGTGTGTGGCTATGTGTGTGAGTCATTGTCAAACAGAGTCTAACATGGTGTTCTATGAGTGTGTGGCTATGTGTGTGAGTCAATGTCAGACAGAGTTTAACATGGTGTTCTATGAGTGTGTGTGGCTATGTGTGTGAGTCAGTGTCAGACAGAGTTTAACATGGTGTTCTATGAGTGTGTGGCTATGTGTGTGAGTCAGTGTCAGACAGAGTCTAACATCATGTTCTATGAGTGTGTGGCTATGTGTGTGAGTCATTGTCAAACAGAGTCTAACATGGTGTTCTATGAGTGTGTGGCTATGTGTGTGAGTCAATGTCAGACAGAGTTTAACATGGTGTTCTATGAGTGTGTGGCTATGTGTGTGAGCCAGTGTCAGACAGAGTTTAACATGGTGTTCTATGAGTGTGTGGCTATGTGTGTGAGTCATTGTCAAACAGAGTTTAACATCATGTTCTATGAGTGTGTGGCTATGTGTGTGAGTCATTGTCAAACAGTTTAACATCATGTTCTATGAGTGTGTGGCTATGTGTGTGAGTCATTGTCAAACAGAGTTTAACATCATGTTCTATGAGTGTGTGGCTATGTGTGTGAGTCATTGTCAAACAGAGTTTAACATGGTGTTCTTTGAGTGTGTGGCTATGTGTGTGAGTCAATGTCAAACAGAGTTTAACATCATGTTCTATGAGTGTGTGGCTGTGTGTGTGAGTCATTGTCAAACAGAGCTTAACATCATGTTCTATGAGTGTGTGGCTATGTGTGTGAGTCATTGTCAAACAGAGTTTAACATCATGTTCTATGAGTGTGTGGCTATGTGTGTGAGTCATTGTCAAACAGAGTTTAACATGGTGTTCTTTGAGTGTGTGGCTATGTGTGTGAGTCAATGTCAAACAGAGTCTAACATCATGTTCTATGAGTGTGTGGCTATGTGTGTGAGTCATTGTCAAACAGAGTTTAACATTATGTTCTATGAGTGAGTGGCTATGTGTGTGAGTCAATGTCAAACAGAGTCTAACATTATGTTCTATGAGTGTGTGGCTATGTGTGTGAGTCATTGTCAAACAGAGTCTAACATGGTGTTCTATGAGTGTGTGGCTATGTGTGTGAGTCAATGTCAGACAGAGTTTAACATGGTGTTCTATGAGTGTGTGGCTATGTGTGTGAGTCAATGTCAAACAGAGTCTAACATCATGTTCTATGAGTGTGTGGCTATGTGTGTGAGTCATTGTCAAACAGAGTTTAACATCATGTTCTATGAGTGTGTGGCTATGTGTGTGAGTCATTGTCAAACAGAGTTTAACATCATGTTCTATGAGTGTGTGGCTATGTGTGTGAGTCATTGTCAAACAGAGTCTAACATTATGTTCTATGAGTGTGTGGCTATGTGTGTGAGTCAATGTCAAACAGAGTCTAACATCATGTTCTATGAGTGTGTGGCTATGTGTGTGAGTCATTGTCAAACAGAGTTTAAGATCATGTTCTATGAGTGTGTGGCTATGTGTGTGAGTCATTGTCAAACAGAGTTTAACATTATGTTCTATGAGTGTGTGACTATGTGTGTGAGTCATTGTCAAACAGAGTTTAACATCATGTTCTTTGAGTGTGTGGCTATGTGTGTGAGTCATTGTCAAACAGAGTTTAACATCATGTTCTATGAGTGTGTGGCTATGTGTGTGAGTCATTGTCAAACAGAGTTTAACATCATGTTCTATGAGTGTGTGGCTATGTGTGTGAGTCATTGTCAAACAGAGTTTAACATCATGTTCTATGAGTGTGTGGCTATGTGTGTGAGTCATTGTCAAACAGAGTCTAACATTATGTTCTATGAGTGTGTGGCTATGTGAGTGAGTCAATGTCAAACAGAGTCTAACATCATGTTCTATGAGTGTGTGGCTATGTGTGTGAGTCATTGTCAAACAGAGTTTAACATCATGTTCTATGAGTGTGTGGCTATGTGTGTGAGTCATTGTCAAACAGAGTTTAACATTATGTTCTATGAGTGTGTGGCTATGTGTGTGAGTCATTGTCAAACAGAGTTTAACATGGTGTTCTATGAGTGTGTGGCTATGTGTGTGAGTCAATGTCAAACAGAGTTTAACATCATGTTCTATGAGTGTGTGGCTATGTGTGTGAGTCATTGTCAAACAGAGCTTAACATCATGTTCTATGAGTGTGTGGATATGTGTGTGAGTCATTGTCAAACAGAGTTTAACATCATGTTCTATGAGTGTGTGGCTATGTGTGTGAGTCATTGTCAAACAGAGTCTAACATTATGTTCTATGAGTGTGTGGCTATGTGTGTGAGTCAATGTCAAACAGAGTCTAACATCATGTTCTATGAGTGTGTGGCTATGTGTGTGAGTCATTGTCAAACAGAGTTTAACATTATGTTCTATGAGTGAGTGGCTATGTGTGTGAGTCAATGTCAAACAGAGTCTAACATCATGTTCTATGAGTGTGTGGCTATGTGTGTGAGTCATTGTCAAACAGAGTCTAACATGGTGTTCTATGAGTGTGTGGCTATGTGTGTGAGTCAATGTCAGACAGAGTTTAACATGGTGTTCTATGAGTGAGTGGCTATGTGTGTGAGAGTCAGTGTCAGACAGAGTTTAACATGGTGTTCTATGAGTGTGTGGCTATGTGTGAGTCAGTGTCAGACAGAGTCTAACATCATGTTCTATGAGTGTGTGGCTATGTGTGTGAGTCATTGTCAAACAGAGTCTAACATGGTGTTCTATGAGTGTGTGGCTATGTGTGTGAGTCAATGTCAGACAGAGTTTAACATGGTGTTCTATGAGTGTGTGTGGCTATGTGTGTGAGCCAGTGTCAGACAGAGTTTAACATGGTGTTCTATGAGTGTGTGTGGCTATGTGTGTGAGTCATTGTCAAACAGAGTTTAACATCATGTTCTATGAGTGTGTGGCTATGTGTGTGAGTCATTGTCAAACAGTTTAACATCATGTTCTATGAGTGTGTGGCTATGTGTGTGAGTCATTGTCAAACAGAGTTTAACATCATGTTCTATGAGTGTGTGGCTATGTGTGTGAGTCATTGTCAAACAGAGTTTAACATGGTGTTCTTTGAGTGTGTGGCTATGTGTGTGAGTCAATGTCAAACAGAGTTTAACATCATGTTCTATGAGTGTGTGGCTGTGTGTGTGAGTCATTGTCAAACAGAGCTTAACATCATGTTCTATGAGTGTGTGGCTATGTGTGTGAGTCATTGTCAAACAGAGTTTAACATCATGTTCTATGAGTGTGTGGCTATGTGTGTGAGTCATTGTCAAACAGAGTTTAACATGGTGTTCTTTGAGTGTGGCTATGTGTGTGAGTCAATGTCAAACAGAGTCTAACATCATGTTCTATGAGTGTGTGGCTATGTGTGTGAGTCATTGTCAAACAGAGTTTAACATTATGTTCTATGAGTGAGTGGCTATGTGTGTGAGTCAATGTCAAACAGAGTCTAACATTATGTTCTATGAGTGTGTGGCTATGTGTGTGAGTCATTGTCAAACAGAGTCTAACATGGTGTTCTATGAGTGTGTGGCTATGTGTGTGAGTCAATGTCAGACAGAGTTTAACATGGTGTTCTATGAGTGTGTGGCTATGTGTGTGGAGTCAATGTCAAACAGAGTCTAACATCATGTTCTATGAGTGTGTGGCTATGTGTGTGAGTCATTGTCAAACAGAGTTTAACATCATGTTCTATGAGTGTGGCTATGTGTGTGAGTCATTGTCAAACAGAGTTTAACATCATGTTCTATGAGTGTGTGGCTATGTGTGTGAGTCATTGTCAAACAGAGTCTAACATTATGTTCTATGAGTGTGTGGCTATGTGTGTGAGTCAATGTCAAACAGAGTCTAACATCATGTTCTATGAGTGTGTGGCTATGTGTGTGAGTCATTGTCAAACAGAGTTTAAGATCATGTTCTATGAGTGTGTGGCTATGTGTGTGAGTCATTGTCAAACAGAGTTTAACATTATGTTCTATGAGTGTGTGACTATGTGTGTGAGTCATTGTCAAACAGAGTTTAACATGGTGTTCTTTGAGTGTGTGGCTATGTGTGTGAGTCAATGTCAAACAGAGCTTAACATCATGTTCTATGAGTGTGTGGATATGTGTGTGAGTCATTGTCAAACAGAGTTTAACATCATGTTCTATGAGTGTGTGGCTATGTGTGTGAGTCATTGTCAAACAGAGTCTAACATTATGTTCTATGAGTGTGTGGCTATGTGTGTGAGTCAATGTCAAACAGAGTCTAACATCATGTTCTATGAGTGCGTGGCTATGTGTGTGAGTCATTGTCAAACAGAGTTTAACATTATGTTCTATGAGTGAGTGGCTATGTGTGTGAGTCAATGTCAGACAGAGTCTAACATTATGTTCTATGAGTGTGTGGCTATGTGTGTGAGTCATTGTCAAACAGAGTCTAACATGGTGTTCTATGAGTGTGTGGCTATGTGTGTGAGTCAATGTCAGACAGAGTTTAACATGGTGTTCTATGAGTGTGTGGCTATGTGTGTGAGTCAGTGTAAGACAGAGTTTAACATGGTGTTCTATGAGTGTGTGGCTATGTGTGTGAGTCAGTGTCAGACAGAGTCTAACATCATGTTCTATGAGTGTGTGGCTATGTGTGTGAGTCATTGTCAAACAGAGTCTAACATGGTGTTCTATGAGTGTGTGGCTATGTGTGTGAGTCAATGTCAGACAGAGTTTAACATGGTGTTCTATGAGTGTGTGGCTATGTGTGTGAGCCAGTGTCAGACAGAGTTTAACATCATGTTCTATGAGTGTGTGGCTATGTGTGTGAGTCATTGTCAAACAGAGTTTAACATCATGTTCTATGAGTGTGTGGCTATGTGTGTGAGTCATTGTCAAACAGTTTAACATCATGTTCTATGAGTGTGTGGCTATGTGTGTGAGTCATTGTCAAACAGAGTTTAACATCATGTTCTATGAGTGTGTGGCTATGTGTGTGAGTCATTGTCAAACAGAGTTTAACATCATGTTCTATGAGTGTGTGGCTATGTGTGTGAGTCATTGTCAAACAGAGTTTAACATGGTGTTCTTTGAGTGTGTGGCTATGTGTGTGAGTCAATGTCAAACAGAGTTTAACATCATGTTCTATGAGTGTGTGGCTGTGTGTGTGAGTCATTGTCAAACAGAGTCTAACATCATGTTCTATGAGTGTGTGGCTATGTGTGTGAGTCATTGTCAAACAGAGTTTAACATCATGTTCTATGAGTGTGTGGCTATGTGTGTGAGTCATTGTCAAACAGAGTTTAACATGGTGTTCTTTGAGTGTGTGGCTATGTGTGTGAGTCAATGTCAAACAGAGTCTAACATCATGTTCTATGAGTGTGTGGCTATGTGTGTGAGTCATTGTCAAACAGAGTTTAACATTATGTTCTATGAGTGAGTGGCTATGTGTGTGAGTCAATGTCAAACAGAGTCTAACATTATGTTCTATGAGTGTGTGGCTATGTGTGTGAGTCATTGTCAAACAGAGTCTAACATGGTGTTCTATGAGTGTGTGGCTATGTGTGTGAGTCAATGTCAGACAGAGTTTAACATGGTGTTCTATGAGTGTGTGGCTATGTGTGTGAGTCAGTGTCAGACAGAGTTTAACATGGTGTTCTATGAGTGGGTGGCTATGTGTGTGAGTCAGTGTCAGACAGAGTCTAACATCATGTTCTATGAGTGTGTGGCTATGTGTGTGAGTCATTGTCAAACAGTCTAACATGGTGTTCTATGAGTGTGTGGCTATGTGTGTGAGTCAATGTCAGACAGAGTTTAACATGGTGTTCTATGAGTGTGTGGCTATGTGTGTGAGCCAGTGTCAGACAGAGTTTAACATGGTGTTCTATGAGTGTGTGGCTATGTGTGTGAGTCAATGTCAGACAGAGTTTAACATGGTGTTCTATGAGTGTGTGGCTATGTGTGTGAGTCAGTGTCAAACAGCGTTTAACATGGTGTTCTATGAGTGTGTGTTTATGTGTGTGGCTATCCTGACTACTGCAGGTTTTACATTGCTAGTCCACTGAGACACTTTTCTGCAGTTTAACACAAAATACCCAAATGCAGCAACAGTATCCCGACTCTGAGTTAACAAGTCCATATTTTATCCCGTAATTGCAAGGTATGAGAGGACTGAACCATTCAAGTTCTAATCTCAGGGCCGACACTCTATCCACTAGACAATTGAGGCAGTCCAAATCAAACCAAAACTCAACATGATACATTAAACCTTGTTTCAGCTATACAGACATGTCAGTGGATGGGAAGCCCAATGGGATCATTTTGGATGATAAATAAAAAATGTAACTCATGTCTTTTTATGTTTAACAACTCAGGTTGCTATATTTTACATCAAATAGCATGAAGGTGAAATTCTATACATTAACAACATACTTGATGCACTCTTCCTGAACACCTCATCAAATACTCCCATCATGCTCTCCCCGCCCTCTCCTCCATAACGCTTCACCGTGGTGAACTTGTTGGCCAAAAAATGATCAAAAGCCTATGGAAACAACATAATGAAACGATTATTAAAGGTACACTTTGAAATTCAACCGAAACATATTTACTGAAATGGAAAGCTTAATCCAGTGGATGTTTTCTAGTTCCACATATTGTGCAAAGTATTTAACCATGACAGGAAATCCTGCTCACTGAATGTTGAAACCGCCTACAGCTAGGTACATATAAACATACTCTTTACATTACTGTCGTATGTGAGTGAGTGAGTGAGTGAGGAAGAAAGTTAAGTTCTTCACCCTGCAATCAGCAATATTCCAGGTATTTCAAAGCGGATTGTTAATAGTCTGGGCCAAACACACTACATTTAGTACTGAAATCTAAACATTACTCTTCGTATCTGTCAATATTTTGTAACAGGGTATGCCTCACCTGACATCTAAGCATAAGTTTGGCAAGGTCAACCCGCCTATCTGCCTCGAGTGAATTTTGACCATTGGTTTCCATGGCAGCAGCAAACCAGCTTCTCTCCTCTTCAGTCTGGGGAATAGAAGACAGACGACATAACTGTAAGATATCAACTGAGGCTGTTTTCTTTAGTTTAGTTTAGTTTGTTTGTTACCTAGCTGCTTTCAGCAATAGTCCAGCACACACGTCACATCAGCCTGTAAATAATTAAGTCTGGATCAGATAATCAAGTGATCAAGCGGCCTATATTATTACATTCCATAAGACAACCATATAGTTTGGCCCTCACACAACGAAAGAACTATTTCTAGATGTTACCTATCTTTACCTGTAAATGTGAAAATTCAGCTGCAACATGGCTGCAGTAGATGTGTTCAAGTTGTGTGATGAGGTCTGCCACAGTTATCTGCCCCTGACTGTTGTTGTATATCCCATCAAGACTGGCCACAGTTTGGTTTGGGGTCAGTCCAAACCTGCTGAGTGAGAGTTCCGCCGGATCTCTGGAAAAACAAATGTTTCTGTAATGGTCCTATAATATTGTAAATGTTACAAATACTATTCTCAAATTATCTGAAACTATTGTAGTGCTATCATTACTTCAGGAAATTACCCTAAGGTAGGCCTACATGTATTTATGTACACATGGGAAAGTTTTACATACATAATATGTACTTCAAGAATAAAGTCCTTGGTCTCATATTAGCAACCTTAGTGTTGAGGTGAGTTTAGTAGTGTGTGGAGCCATCTCAAGACGATATACCATGGCACTTTGCTGATGCAGGGTTATTTACCTCTTTAGTCATGTGGACAAGGCATCCAGCATTGGATCAGGTCTGTGTTTCAAATCCCAGCATGGGAGCTGGAAATGTTATGGCTGCTACATTGGCACCCAAAGTTGGGCTGAGCGTGTTCAAATCAAATTGGAGAACAATAAGTCTCAGTATGTACTAAGCGGTAGTATGTAGGCTTGAAGGAGTAGCGTGTGTGATCATTGCAAAATGATATCCTTACCCTGACAGCTTGTTGTGTTAGTTATCACTTTTAAGGCACAAAGCTGGGTAATTTGAGGAAAATCAGTCGAATTTCTTATCAGTTTTGAGTTTTGCTGAGTAAGTTTTAGCCACTGCACATAATGCATAAATTTAAACAATCGGAAACTGATGACTTGTCTAACAAGCGCGCTACCACAGCTCAGCTTCCACCTGGCACTGTCTGTTTGATCCTTCACAAGGTGCTAATTGAACTGCACTACATTATTTGTAACCCTGGGGCAAACAGTGAGATGATAGAACAAGTGTATTTATTGCTGAATACCATTGTTTGTGAGGTGAGGTGAGGTGAAATTGGGTTTTACGTCGTGCTTGAGAATATTTCGCTCATATGACGACGTGCATGCGTGTGTATGTGTATATGTATGTGCGGCTGCTTGTACTAGCCCAGACTTATGCTGGTTTTATAGTGCTAGCCCACTGAGATACCATGCCGCAGTGAAGCAGGAATACCCCACTCAGACACATTATACCGACTCCGAGCCGACCAGTCCTTGATGTACCCATTAATGCCGAGCACCAGGCAGGGACCAACAAGTACCATATGTTAACGTCATTTGGTATGACGCGGCCGGGGATCGAACCTGCGACCTTCCGCTCTCCGGGCAGACGCTCTAACCACTACACCACGGAGGCGGTTAACCATTGTTTGTACCATAAATATCAGAATATTAATAATCATATTATAATGACAAGTTGTTTTGATGCAACGAGTCCAGCTCCTCACCCGATCTGTGTAATCCCCAAGGGATCTAGTCTGGCCTTCTTGTGTCCAAACTGCCGATAGGCCTCCACAAGACGGAACACATTGGCATTCTCAGTCCGGTTCCGCAGCTGCTCAGCGGCTGAGGAGGGAGGGACACATGTTGAAGTTGAACATTATTTGCAAGAAATGAACTGAATGAATACTGCCATTCAGATAACACTGGAAGTTAAGCTCATGCACCTCATAACTGAGACTCATTAGTGATATGTCACATGGTTCAACAGTAGGAGAGACAACAGCACAGGGGTTCAAAAATCCCATTGCCCGACGCCCGGGACAAGTCAGTTTTCATTTCGGGCAATCAAATAATGGTATCTTACTTGTCCTAGATAATTTCCACTTATGGTTTCAAACTGCAAATAAACTTTGATTTAATTTCATATCTGCTCAAAATGTAGCTATTAAATTTCGCAATGATGATAAAGTAGAGTTATCTTTCTTTGTTATTTATCACTTTTCAATAAATAGTCCAGTAAACATTAACATCAAATACCATGTTGATTTCTTTTTTCATAATTACATCATCATAATTATGTCATAAAATCAGGGCAAGTGGAAAATTAGTCAGGATAAGTTACTTTCTTAAAGTCACTCGCCCTGTGGCAAGTGGCTTTTTAATTTTTTTTTGAACCCCTGCAGCAACACAGCAGTAGAGATCACCGGGTGAGTGGGTGGTGTTCAGGTGAGTTGGGTGGTGTTCAGGTGAGTTGGGTTCAACAGTAGGGGAGACAACAGCAACACAGCAGTAAGGATCACCGGGTGAGTGGGTGGTGTTCAGGTGAGTTGGGTTCAACAGTAGGGGAGACAACAGCAACACAGCAGTAGGGATCACCGGGTGAGTGGGTGGTGTTCAGGTGAGTTGGGTTCAACTCCAGTTTGAACAGTGTTGAAGGAAACCCTCCCAAAAGGCAAGTCTTTGGTATTTACCTCACTATAGAAACCCACAAGCATGTGGTGCAGACAAACCAAGGTTAATCATGAGGGTGAATATGGGATCTGAACCCATGCCTAAGTGATGCAGATTTGTTCAGCAAGGGGTAGTACCAATCTGATGCTCAGGACAAATTTACCTCCACTATGGCAAATCTAATCATGCAAATGCACTTTTCAGTGATAAACATTTTGTGATTATGGGTCTTCTGACCTACTAGATGTGGCACAAGTTCATACAGCTCTGAGGTATACAATCTGCCCCATGAAGTAAATGTGTCATGGAAACTCACTTTATACAGTTTTGCCATATTTTGACATATGTCACTATTGGGATGGCATGCCAGGAAACAAGGAATCTAACAACAGATTTTATGCAAAAAACATTTATGTGAAGTAATTCACATTTATTTTTTATTTATACAGTGTGAAAATCACTATGACCCAGGTGTTCTCGTTTGGACTATATGATCAGACAAAATGTCCTATTAGTGTGTCAGTAAATTGCATGTGCAAGCACAACTTGACAGTCTGTGAATGAGTCCAGCTGATTTATTTATGCTAACACAGAACAGCCTGGGACTGCTTCTGCTTTTGTCATGGAACTTAAATCTCATTATTCTGATATTCTTTCCATGGCACCAGCAACTGTCTGGATGGACAGAACAGTCAAGCTAAGTCTGTGGCACTGGCAAATCAAAACTGACTGTAATCTTACATGAAGACTGTAAAAACAAAATATTAAATAGTATTTGCATCATTATACTCTTCATCTTCTAGTTTTCAATAAAAATGAAAATGAAACTGCCATTCACCATTTGCCCTAACTTGAAGTACATCTACCCCCATTTATATAAGACAAAATATTAGGGATGTCAACTTCTTCTTTATTCAAATGTATACACAGTGTTTCTGGACTATTCCTTGCCCCTTCGTCAGGTGAATGAAGTGCGTCAGGCATGCGGTCGGCATAAATTTGGTGTGTCCGGAAATATGCTTTGAATACGCTTGGCATTCTTCGGAAGTGCGTCAGGCATGCAGTCGGCAGAAATTTGGTGTGTCCGAAATACCCTCGGCATGCCCACTGTATATGCAGCTGTTTGCGGCAACAAAAATAGGGTTATGCAAATCATACGCACCTCATAAGCAACGGATGTGCTAAATTAGTTATTTATACACTAGATGTGCGTCACACCTAAGTCAAAGTAATCGAAAACTTTCGCAATTTTGAGCGTGCGGGCTGTGTATTGAATTTCTTTTATGAGGAACTCTTGATTAAGCACTTGATATATGCAAAAGTGTGACAGGGGCTTAAGAGTAAAAGAACAGTGCAAGGCATTTTGTCTTAATCAGTAAGTAGTCTTGTATTATTATCCTCAGATGCATCTCAATAATCGCAGGGATGGATCAGTCAATAAAATATCTCTGTTGTTGAATACACTGTTTCCTAAACAATGAGGACCCCACAGACAGTGACATGAATGACTTTAATATCACATTTTAAGCCTCATTTATGCGAGTCTTTTAGCAACAGGAGGTAATTTAACAATGGGGGTAGATGAGGATCTTGAGAGGCATGTAGAAGTTGGTATTCAAGTATAAGACAAAACATTATAGATGTCAACTTCTTCTGTTCGTGATGTAATCCTGTCATGTGACTTAATGCCACCTTTGGGCCAGACTGGGTTGGATGCAGTGACAGAAAGAGGTCAAGTCAAGCCCTCCGTCTATCTGCTGACCTTGCATACGGTTGAATGTATGTGGGAAGCCCTGCTCTCTATACTCTCATGCTCGAGCATGAATGAGATTGTTTTCAGGGACTCGGGTCAGGTAGGTCCTGATTGGGTGCAAATGTACCCAGATAGTTTTTGTCATCCCGGCTCTGGTAGACCAATTCCCAATCAATATCCAAACCTTCAGACCTACAGAGTGTACCTGGTTAGGGTTGGGTTATGTAAGTATGGGGTCAGGTAATGTCGGGTCAGGTAGTATGGGATTGGGTAGTCAAGGGCAGGGTTGGATAGTATGAGGTTGAGTACCAGGGTAGGGATGGGTAGTATGGGATCAGGTAGGATAGGGTTGGGTAGTATGAGGTTGGGTTGTCTAGGGTAGGGTTTGGTAGTATGGGGTTGTGTACCAGGATAGGGATGGGATCAGGTAGGATAGGGTTTGGGTAGTATAGGGCTGGGTAGTCTAGGGTAGGGTTGGGTAGTATGGGGTTGTGTTGTCTAGGGTCGTGTTGGGTAGTATGGGGTTGTGTACCAGGGTAGGGGTGGGGTCAGGTAGGATGGGGTTGGGTAGTATAGGGCTGGGTAGTCTAGGGTAGGGTTGGGTAGTATAGGGCTGGGTAGTCTAGGGTAGGGTTGGGTAGTATGAGGTTGGGTAGTCAAGGGTAGGGTTGGGTAGTATAGGTCTGGGTAGTCTAGGGTAGGGTTGGGTAGTATCGGTCTGGGTAGTCTAGGGTAGGGTTGGGTAGTATAGGGTAGGGTTGGGTAGTATAGGTCTTGGCTGGGTAGAACACACAGCAACTCTTATTCAGTTCAGTGAATGAACTTACAGAAATTATCCATAGACATATCAGAGAGAGTCTAATATTTTAATTCCAACTGGTAAACATCCTTAATGCTCTCATAGCTGCTATCAGATCAGTGCATCTGTATGACAACCTATCTTTAATGAAATCTAAATATTTGAAATCATCCATCCAATTTATAGCATTTTATGCTCAAACATTTCCAGCAGACTGGGCTTTTAGGATGCTGTGTATACAACTCAGTAGGCTAAAGGTTAAGGTCAATTTTGTGTACTAAATGTTTAGATGGGTGTGACCTTACTTTGAAACACATATACCACGCAACATAAATACTGGCTGATGGTGAGTTATTGTAATTTATCATTTTATAAGGGAAATATCACATTAAACCCGCGGCAGAAGGAATATTTTTCTGAATGAGTTGGTACTTTATGCTGAATGTCTTCTTTGTAAATTGCAATCACTCGTATTCAACACAATAGCCATATAGTTTATTAATAGCACACTAGAAATAATGGAAGATTGTTCAGGTCCACACTTCTCATTTTATCTGCATAAGATGTCATTTATTCGGCATACCTACCATTTATTCTTTTGGTATTCAGGCAACAGCTGATTTGGAATTCAATGATTTTTTCATGAACACTTTTGTGTTTTCTTTAGATACATGCTATTAAATATTTCTATTTATCGATCATCTGCCTTTTAGGATAGATAAATCTCGCAATAGCAGTTCATTATTTCACGTGGAGGTGTGGTTGGATACAATTCACCCGATTGGTCAAAACTGGGTGTTGACCCCCAATGTACTTACATACAGTAACAACCGTTTGTAAGTTATTTAGTCCATAACAAGTTTCACATAACGAGCAGTCTAAATCTATGTAAGTAATACCAGCGTGGTGTGACGAATGAAGGACATATCTAAGAGCACAGTGGTGTAAACAAGCAGTGCCACATGCCAGTGTCAAGGACATCGTATGTTGAGCATTCGGAAGGAACTTACATAAAAAATCGTTGTTTTCTCGTGATTGTCTCAGCTTAAATCCGAATACTCCCGATCGAGCATGGTAGAATAGTGCTTGAAAGAGGCAGGTTGCATCCTTTCGTCTACGGAGAGCCCTTGGAATCTTCAACATTCTGAAATAAAACCCACACGTTTACACTGACAAGTAACTCGGCCGCTCATTCGGGTCAAACCTGCCAGATCTTCCGTAGATCTGCCTGGCGCCCGAGATTTATAACGTTCCCACAACCTGCTTGGCATGTGGCATTCGGGGGTCTACTGGCAGGGTTGGGGGGTTAGACTAATGCTTAGTCTCTGAATATATATAAGTTTGATAGTAACAAACAAGCCCATTTAAATTGAAAAGGAGACCAGAGATTCAGAACCTGAGGAAATCTAGACTTGCTTTATTTAGGGCTTTAGCACCGCAGAGAGGGCTAGACAGTAGGGAAAATAATGTGGTTCAGGGACTGTGAGACAGACTAGGCGGGGGGCTCAGCAGTGTGATACACAGGACGCAAATTAAAGTACGCAAATTTAAAATAACCGATAATGAAGCACGTAATATACCTTGAACAGTTATCGAATTTCAGTTTTCAACCTTTAATTGAGATTTGCGTGAAGTAGCATTTGGGAATCAGATGTAAGCAATGAGAGTGAAGAATTAGACGATATTCGGGTTTCAGAAGCAGGGGGTTGGGGAAAGGGTGGCATCCCCATCTAAGGTTTCCTCATGTATACTGTATATTCCATGTCATTCTTTCAACAGAACGTTCGGGACTTATCAATACCCCAGATAGCATTCGGACGTTGGCCCAACGTTGGTAATGTTGGCAAAACCATTTCCACCATTGGGCCAACGTCTGAAAGCTATCTGGGACGTTAGAGTGAGTGAGTAATTTACGCCGCACTGAGCAATATTCCAATTATATATGGCGGCGGTCTGTAAATAAAAGAGTCTGGACCAGACAATCCATCTGGAGATCATCAGCGTGAGCTGATCTACGCAACTGGGATACGATGACATGTGTCAGCCAAGTCAGCGAGCCTGACCACCCGATCCTGTTAGTCGCCTCTTACGACAAGCATGGGTTACTGAAGATCAATTCTAACCCGGATCTTTAGAGGTAGTAAAGAAGTGTCTTGATGAGACACATACAACACTGTTTATAAGCCCCTTTGTGAGATGTTTGGTAATTAATTGTGCACCTTTATGTTATGAACGCAGGTTAAACTTTAGATCTAGGTATTATACATATATAATACCCGTACTCTCAACTTTATCAGTGTCCGCGACGTCTAAAGTACAAATATTAGTTATTATTTGTTTGTTGTTTACCCTCGCACTCAGCAATATTCCAGCTATACTCAAAGGCAAAGGTGATTGTGATTGACTTGAGTTAGATGTGTGAATTAACAACTGATATTTTTATATGATGAGACTTTTTAATATTGCAAGAAAATCATTCCACTATAGGATAGCAAATGGCACATTGTAAACCTTTCTGGCGGACACATGCTAATGAGGTCACAGTCAGAGAACGGTCAAAATGAACTTCACGCAGTCAATAACGTGTATGTCCACCATCAGCATTGATACATGTTTGACACCCGCGCTTCATACAGCCAATCATAATGTCGCATGAAGTATTGTGGAATGGCATTCCATATCTGTGGAAGCACCTGGCGGAGTTCCTGAAGCATGATTGGAGGATTTGGTCAACGTCAGTCAGTGTGACTGGTTGGAATCTTTGGCGCAGATTGGTGGCTCGAATCCAAAGAACGTTGCATGGCGTGGTTACAGGTGGACGGCCACTTCGGGGACGGTCTGCAATGAAGGCGTTTTGTTGATAACGTCTCCACAAGCGGCATGCATGTTGTGTTCCTGTGCACGTTAAACTTCTATGCGACGTTGTGCTGGGGTGTTCCGGTTTCAAGCATTCCAATGGCTTGCCATCATTCATTTTCAAGTAGCCGTGGCATAGAGAATGGCAAGCAGATGCTTTCAAATTTGTGTTTTTCGGACCGTCGACGTCTAAACAATGATTCGAAGTTTAGAGGCGCACTTTTTAAAGGGCCTTTTTTTCCACGGACTTCTTGAAAGCACGAAAAACTCATGTAAAACAAAACCTCCCGACAGGGCCCTGTATGGGTTAAGGATTAAATGTATTATAAAGAATATTAAAATGCCTTATAAAAATTGTCTCATTAATATAAACAAATGTGTTGACCACATTAACTTTTGCCTTTGAGTATATTGGTCAGCGGTCTGTGAATAATCGAGTCTGAACCAGACAATTCAGGGATCAACAGCATGAGCATCGATCTAAGAGAATCTGGTATCGTACTCAAGATCTGCTGCATTTCTTATACGGTGTGTTTCCAATGAAAGCATGTTTTGAATGATACCTGGGTATTTAGTATTATCACTCGCCTAGCAAGGTTTTTCTTTTTCTAAGGGAGGCACACGTGCGTCCCTTAATCGCCCCAGGATCCGCTACAACGCAGATTATCGATGTGAAGAAGACATGATCATTCATGGAGATTTAGGTTTAGCATCGGTTTCTCGTGAGACCGCTTTAAACGTGGGGTTTGCTTGTATGATTCTCGAATACATGAACTATGCCTAACAACAATAATAGTGCCATCAGCGGTCTGGAGAATTATTGTTTTGCAAGTGTGGTTATATCTATATTCTGAAATATGCAGTCATTGTGGGATACAATATGAAAATCGATCACGTGAAGTGCCCTAGAAACTACTCACCTGACAACAGACCAACGTATCCATGTGTAATACGTTTTATAGGCAATACCACTTTTAGATCTGTGGTAATACTAGCCTTATAGCTACTACATAATACAATAGAAACTGGGATATGTGGTTTTATACTTGAAGTCTTCTCTTTGAGTATCCATTATCTATACAACATACTATCAAATGGTTTACTTCAGTCACAGGTCAATGGGTTTTTAGAAGCCCATTTCCAAGTAACTAAGTGTAGCCTGTGTTATAGGAGTGCGTTAACTAATGTCTATGAGTCAGGATAAAACTGAAACAACTCCTCCAACATCAACTATCATCATCATCATCATGTTTCCTTTTCACCTGTACAATCATGGGTTTACTGCATGAAACTACTTGATAAGTAAGTGCATATATAATCAGGACGATTTGGGGATTACCCAGCCATAAACAGACAACGTTTTCGCAACGTTGTGGGAAGGTTGTAGATTGGTAGTTAGTATTACCTCATCTTATAACGTTATGTCACAACGTAATAACAACGTTGCAAATTTACGTTGAGGAAACGTTATATGCTTTGGGCTCCTCACAACATTGTAACAACGTTTCTTAGACTTTCTGTAAAACTTTGAGATTCTTTCTTCACTATTCAGCAACAGCTTCAGAAAACATGTGACCAAAACAACATACAAATTGACGAATAAACATTGAAGTGAATTTCTGCCTTGTTTCTAATGTACTGTTCACTACTGGGAAAACTATTAATGTTAATAGAACGTTAAGACAACGTAAAATACGTTGACGTAAAATAACTTTACCTTGTGGCGACGTAAAATGGGGTATCACAACGTCAGGCCACAACATAGTGACAACGTAAATGGGAATCCACAGAATAACGTTGTAACAACGAAAGCGTTGTGACAACGTGAAATTGTTACCTGGGTAGAACCCAAGGAAGTGATCTGCTTGCTCATATATATGATTGGGTTTCGTTCCTTTACTATTTCTATTTTAACGGAAAAGCACCAGAATGCCACTATCGCCTTTTCTGCGTGTAGATGCCATGGAGCTCATACATGTGTATATTGACAAGTGGCATATCCTGATACCGACTGTGACAGTATCCCCCGACCCAAAACCCATGGTGCCTACTTCCCAACCAGTTTAAACATCCTGGATCCACCAGTCTGGCTGTTGCATTATGGAATATGTATAACAAGAGTTCCCTGTGTACAGTACTTTACAGACTAAATATTCATGTTTCTTGAGGTAGAAATACAGAGTAACTCATTCACAAAACTAGACAGGTTCAGACTAGGTGAAAAATTTAAAAATACTAATGCTGCTATACATTCCTGTCTATAATGCTCACTTTTTACACACACACACACACACACACAAATAAAATTAACATATAGATGTAGAATTTTGTTTCATTATTTCCAAAGTAAATCAATTTATGCAAGCTCATAGCAAAACATAGCAGGTCATCAATATCTGTAAAAATGTATGCAAGTTATTCCCTTTTATTACACTACCTGGTTATAAAAAGATTTCAATGTAACTTTGGGTTGATGATTTTTGTCTACTTCAATATATTTGTTTGAAATCTCATTCAATACTGTATAAATGTACATTAATTTGGGCGAAATGAATGTAAAAATTAAAAAAGAAACAAATAACACATTTTAGGCGGAACCTTGATGACACAGTTTGTTGACCTTGTTTACTTGGAGTGATATGATATATTATTGACTACTTATCATATATAAAATAGTATGGTAATATACTGAGGGAAAAAATAAGGGATCACATTAAAGCACAAGTGTTCCTTTATTTTTTCCAAGGTTTCTTCACAAGCGTTGTATCGCATAGCTTGTGAAGAAACCTCGAAACAAATAAAGGAACACTTGTGCTTTTATGTGATCCCTTATTTTTTCCCCCAGTATATTTCCCTGTACATGAATAGGGCATATCAATTATACTCTAGTGTGCAAGAGACAATATGGTAATGATGTACAGTGTCACCCACGATTTGCTCCCTGACCAAGCACTACTGATTAGATTAACTCCATTTACAGATATAACATGGGCTCAATAGCCAAGATGAGGCTAGTCTGGTATTCTGATTCTTATCTCCAGGAACAGAGGTGCCAGAAGTTGGATAAATCAGTCACAACATACTCAAATAAAACCGCTAGAGATCATGAATATCTCTGGGGATATTGTTTTATTGCAAAGATGTATATTTTCATGAAATATATCACACACATTATCAATATATAGAAACACATTTGTTTCTCACTCATCTGATAACAATCAGATCTGATCTGGTACTCTCTGTACAGGAGACATTTCTAATCACAAATCAGTGTGGATTGTAAATGTTGAAGAAAATCATGTTGGTGATATTTGACAAAAAGTTGAAATCTGTGTATATTTCAGGGTACATATACATTCTACATACAGGGATATTAAAATTCAAGACCCGCTACAGCTCCATGCAACAAACAACACAAACTGGCTACTATCCCTAGCCTGCAGGTATATATACTGAGGGAAACAAATAAGGGAACACCACTTCATGGAAGTTATTCCCAGATTTCCTCTCACAGCGCTATTCAAAGCAGGTGATAATAACTGAAAAATATTAAAGGAGTGCTTGAATTCTCCTGTATTCCTTTATTTGTTTCCCTCAGTATATGTGACCTACTTAATATAGTCAACAAGAATACAAAGATACTTTTCTCACAACTCACACAATGATCACAGAAACTGTACACACAAATTGTGAAGAACATTACATACATGTACATGATTATGTGACAAGTGGGTTACAAGCTTAATGAATTTTCACAACTTGCATGAATAATGATGACACATATTGTACATACAAAATATAAAAGGACAATCTTGACTTTGCAAAACACCTAGTTCCTCATCAAGTATGGTCAAGAAGAGGACACAAGTTGACGCATGCCATAGGCTGAGAGCAATCATACACAACACACCTCATTGTCTGTTAACCTCATGCTTGCTTTCATTTCAAGAGTTGACTTAATTTCTGAGTAAATTCCATTGTCTTCTACTAATATACTGTTATCTATATGGTTACACGTTGCATCTCTGCAAGGAGCACCACTAGGCCACAACTTTCTGTCTGAAGATGTCCAGCATCTGGATGGCCTTGCACTTAACATGGACATTTTCCCCGTTGCCCACCATGATAGGCAAGCTGAAGGACATCTCATCCAGCTTGTTGACATTGGGGGCACACAAGAACACATGCACCTGCAATAAATATCTTTCAAGTTTAAGTTTTGTCAAAATTTAATAATAAATGTGAATTGAATAGATTGCATGTTCCAGGGGATCTTCTACATGAGATGTCCCCCAGTCACTGGTCTTTATCAATATTTCCAACATTTTAATGGCATGTTATGAGTGAATCACCTTCAAGGTGAATTTTGAAATCTGAATGCTGACCTTGATAAATCAAACCAAAACAATAGACTTGAATGCTGTCACCCTCTTCATCAGTTTCATCAGAGTGCCACTCCAAGCAACCAAACCAACATCCAAGCATACCTACATCCCTCACAATCAGTTCTAAGTCTACATCCAAGCATACCTACATCCTTCACAATCAGTTCCATGTCTACATCCAAGCATACCCACATCCCTCACAATCAGTTCTAAGTCTACATCCAAGCATACCTACATCCTTCACAATCAGTTCCATGTCTACATCCAAGCATACCCACATCCCTCACAATCAGTTACATGTCTACATCCAACCATACCTACATCCTTCACAATCAGTTCCATGTCTACATCCAAGCATACCCACATCCTTCACAATCAGTTCCATGTCTACATCCAAGCATACCCACATCCTTCACAATCAGTTCCATGTCTACATCCAAGCATACCCACATCCTTCACAATCAGTTCCATGTCTACATCCAAGCATACCCACATCCTTCACAATCAGTTCCATGTCTACATCCAAGCATACCCACATCCCTCACAATCAGTTCCATGTCTACATCCAAGCATACCTACATCCCTTCACAATCAGATCCATGTCTACATCCAAGCATACCTACATCCCTCACAATCAGTTCCATGTCTACATCCAAGCATACCCACACATCCTTCACAATCAGTTCCATGTCTACATCCAAGCATACCTACATCCTTCACAATCAGTTCCATGTCTACATCCAAGCATACCTACATCCTTCACAATCAGTTCCATGTCTACATCCAAGCATACCATACATCCTTCTCACAATCAGTTCCATGTCTACATCCAAGCATACCTACATCCTTCACAATCAGTTCCATGTCTACATCCAAGCATACCTACATCCTTCTCACAATCAGTTCCATGTCTACATCCAAGCATACCTACATCCTTCACAATCAGTTCCATGTCTACATCCAAGCATACCTACATCCTTCACAATCAGTTCCATGTCTACATCCAAGCATACCTACATCCTTCACAATCAGTTCCATGTCTACATCCAAGCATACCTACATCCCTCACAATCAGTTCCATGTCTACATCCAAGCATACCTACATCCTTCACAATCAGTTCCATGTCTACATCCAAGCATACCTACATCCTTCACAATCAGTTCCATGTCTACATCCAAGCATACCTACATCCTTCACAATCAGTTCCATGTCTACATCCAAGCATACCCACATCCTTCACAATCAGTTCCATGTCTACATCCAAGCATACCTACATCCTTCACAATCAGTTCCATGTCTACATCCAAGCATACCTACATCCTTCACATCCTTCACAATCAGTTCCATCAGTTCCATCTACATCCAAGCATACCTACATCCTTCACAATCAGTTCCATGTCTACATCCAAGCATACCTACATCCTTCACAATCAGTTCCATGTCTACATCCAAGCATACCATGTCTACATCCCTACATCACAATCAGTTCCATGTCTACATCCAAGCATACCTACATCCTTCAAATCAGTTCCATGTCTACATCCAAGCATACCAAGCATACCTTCCTTCACAATCAGTTCCATGTCTACAATCAGTTCCAATCCTGTTCTACATCCAAGCATACCTACATCCTTCATGTCTACATCAAGCATACCTACATCCTTCACAATCAGTTCCATGTCTACATCCAAGCATACCTACATCCTTTCTCACAATCAGTTCCACTATCCAAGCATACCTACATCCTTCACAATCAGTTCCATGTCTACATCCAAGCATACCCACATCCCTCACAATCAGTTCCATGTCTACATCCAAGCATACCCACATCCCTCACAATCAGTTCCATGTCTACATCCAACCATACCCATATCCCTCACAATCAGTTCCATGTCTACATCCAACCATACCCACATCCCTCACAATCAGTTCCATGTCTACATCCAAGCATACCTACATCCCTTCACAATCAGATCCATGTCTACATCCAAGCATACCTACATCCCTCACAATCAGTTCCATGTCTACTTCCAAGCATACCTACATCCTTCACAATCAGTTCCATGTCTACATCCAAGCATACCTACATCCCTCACAATCAGTTCCATGTCTACTTCCAAGCATACCTACATCCTTCACAATCAGTTCCAAGTCTACATCCAAGTATACCCACATCCCTTACAATCAGTTCCATGTCTACTTCCAAGCATACCTACCTTCCTCTCAAACACCACCTTGTAGAGAGCGATACACATGCCATCAGCTCTGTGGCCCATAGCTGTTTCGGCTTCCTGCCTCCACATCTCCATAAACTGATCCAGGGTTTTACCTGGAACATGACCATTAGTCTTGAACATGTTTCCTCTTCATCAGCTATACAGTTTTTGTGATCTACCACTCAGATATGATACCTCTGTGCATGCATATCTGATGACGCCTCCATGCAGGCTGCATGAGTGATGAGACTTATTATTATTTTTTACAGATTAAAGATAATATGCAGCAGAGAGGGTTCGGGTGATCCTGGCACAGTCAGGCTGGTAAGGCTCATCATCAGCTCAGGGCCCTTGCCCCCTCTACACGCAGCCCAGACAGCGAATGGGACTTCTCCCAGGAAACGCTGCCTAGTCGAACCCACCAAGAACTTTCCGGAGAATATGAAGGCTCCCCAACACTGCAGCCTTCTGCATTACCCAGAGTGTCAGAAGGGCTGTACTCCCGGTGGAGAACCCGGGCACTCTCCTGATCTGCGCCAAGAGATCAGGAGGTACCAAACCAAGGGCACCGAGAACAATGGGGAGCCTGACGACAGTGTACTTGGGATGCAAGCGAGACATTTCAAAGGCGAGGTCCGCATATTTATCATGCTTTTCCTTGATCTTGTCAATCACATTCCTGTCAAAAGGGACAGAAAATTCAATGATATATATAAATTCATTGGCTTTATCAAAAAGGACAAGATCAGGTTTGTTAGCTGGAATTCTTCTGAGGCTGTATATGGGCCTATTCCACAGAAGTTTGAAAGCGTCATTTTCCATGACGCCCTGGACATGTTCAGGGTCGTACCATGGATGGACCTCGAGTCAAAGCCACAGGCATGTCGGAGACGGTAGTAAAAGCAGCGAGCCATGCCATCATGTCGCTTTTAAGATATGCTGTTTGTGCCAAGGAAGGGCATCCACTGACAAGGTGTTGGACAGTCTCTGTGAATTCATTGCAAAGACGACATTTCATATTGATATTTTCTTTAAGAATCACATTTAGGCGATTACGAGTGGGAAGTGACTGGTCCTGAGCAGCAAAAAGGAAGCCCTCAGTTTCACATTTAAGACCAGCCGACTTCATCCAGGCGAAGGAGTCGGAGGGATTGCTATTCTGTTCCACACACTGCATGTACACCCGATGCAATGGCTTCTCAGAAAGCTTCTCCACAAAAGACCGACTCTGGGCAGACTTGGTGAAGGACTTCACCTGGTTTACTCCCATCGCTGTACCATCCAGCAGTACATCGCCATCAGCAAAGTCAACCTCAAATTTCAGATTCTGTCCAACAACCTTGGCACGCTTAAAATAACTGTGGAATTCCTTGCTTTCATCATGAGTCTTCACATGCATCACCAGAGGATCATCCGATAAATAAATATGTGCAAAAGTACACAATAAAATTCTGTCATGAAGAGCCTCCACATTAATCAAACCCCGACCTCCAGAATTGATTGGCATATATACGGTTAAGAGAGGAACGAGGGTGGTGGGCTCTGTTATCAGACATGATCCTTCTGGTCAGGCGGTCAAGACTCTGGATGTCTTGTTTCGTCCAATCAACTACTCCAAAGGAATAGGAGAGGACTGGCACAGCAAAAGTATTGGTGGCTTTGACCTTGTTTCGAGCATTTAGCTCTGAGCTCCAGATTTTCTTTAAAAACGAGATTTGTACTTTCGGCCCGAAGTTTGTCTTGAATCTGGGCATTCTGGAGCTTATCTCGAACTTGCATTCCAAGATAGGTGTAGGCCTGATCTTCCACAAGATGCTCAATAACTCCTCCCCCTTGTAACTTGACCGATCCATCATTAGTTACCTTGCCACATTTCAAATGAAGAGTATTACATTTGCTGAGTCCAAATGTCATGCCAATATCATTCGAAAAGGACTCGACAAGGAGAACCTGCTCTTTCAAATTGGTATCTCCTTTGGCAAGGAGCTCGATGTCATCCATGTAAAGGAGATGAGTAAGAGGTGTTGGGGATCTGTGCTGAGGAGGTCAGGGATGGTAACCCTCCTCTTTATTGAGCAGAAAGCTCAAAGGATTTAAAGACAGACAAAAAAGCAAAGGACTAAAGGAATCCCCCTGAAATATTCCCCTTCTGATTGGAATAGATTCCGAAGTCTGCACCTGCCCTTGTGAGTACATCTCAAGTTGAGTCGACCAGCAACTCATTAAAGACTTGAGTAAATCAAGTAGTCGCTGAGGGAGGTCAATACAATGAAGAGACTTCAGAATCCATTCGTGAGGGACAGAGTCATATGCTTTTTTGTAGTCAATCCAGCACATGGAGAGGTTGCAGTGATAAGTTTTAGCCTCTTCCAAAATCATTTTCTGTACAAGAAGTTGATCCTTGCACCCCCAACATCCCTTTCTTGCTCCCTTCTGCTCTCTGTATATTATATCATTGGAAGAGCAGTAAGATGACACTGAGGTTTGTCAAACACCCTGTGAATATTTTGTATTGTGTATTCAAACATGTGATAGGGCGGAAGTTTTTGGGATCAGTCAAGTCTCCTTTCTTGGGGAGAAGTATTGTGCGACCTTTGCAGAACCATGGAGGAACATCACCTGTGTCCACAAGAGAATTGAAACAGTGTAGTAATGGTGTTTGGACACAGGGGAACAGTTTCCAATACCGATTTTGAATGCCATCAGGCCCTGGAGCTGTATTTGATTTGGACTTTTTTATAACACTTTTCAGGCCATCTGGTGAGATGTAACAGACAAACGACCTAGTTACCTTCTCATGCATTGCATGGTCATAATCACGGACCCATGGTGCCTCAAGGTTACAGTTGCCGGGTACAGACCACAACTGTTTCCAGAACCTTTCATTGGCATCCATGGGAGGCCGTTTGTCATGTTCACCATCACCTTTTGTTTTCAGTTGCCTGTAGAAGTGCTTTTCATTGTTTCTAAACAGTTTATTTTGTTTGATGAATTTATTTTTCTTTTCCCATTTTTTCTTTCTTTCAGTCCAAACCTTTATTTTTGCCTTAAGGGAATCGACAATTTGGAGAAGTATCTTTTCTTTCGTTGTTTTATATTTCAGTTTTCATTTTCTCCAAATTGCCTTTTGTCTTTTTGACATTGGACTGCCTGATGATCTTAACTTCAGGCACAGCTCTATCCAGGAAATGTATTTTCTAGTTTCCGTTAGTTTTACTTGAAACCGGTTTTTCTTTGGTGTAGTCTTCTTAGTATTGGATGTGTTTTCTTTGGAAACTGTGTGAAGTTCCTCCAAGGTTCGAGCGGCAGCATAGACACAACAATTAACTTCATGTAATGAACAGTCCGATGAAAGTTTCATAGAAATAATATCATTTAATAAATTAATTTCATTTTTGGGAAAAGATTCATTTGTTTGTTTAATAGGCCTCCGATATTATTATTATTATTATTATTATTAGGAAACAACAAATGTAACCTGTTTTCTGTTATCACTGATATGTCTTCTGTTTAAGATGGTTTTCTTAAGCTTCATCTGCTTTGCCAACACCTTTAATAGCTTAGAATTTTATGACAGGCTCACATGTTCAATTTATCTAACATACACAATTTCCTCTTCAATAACTGAACTATCAGTACTCCCATCCCTCTAAATGGAAAAACAACCAGATTTCATTACATCATCCATCATAATTCCAGTGATTTCCTGGGCGATAAAGTCAATAAATGTTTTTGCTTGTCTGTCAGTTGCATAAGTGTTTTGTTTGGGGATTAAATAACTTAGGGTGAGTTGCATGTCGAAAAAAGTAGGCGTGCAATAAGGGCACTGAGAATATTTATAATCTGTGCTATTTCATTATTTACTGTGCCATGGCACGCTAGTATATGGGGTATTTCGAACCCAGTAAAGGCTGTATAAATATATAATGTGGACACTTCATACACACTGTGGTCAAAGTGTACAAGATAGAGTATGTAAGTGTTCTGTGTGGATCTTGTTTTCTTAAAATATATCTTTCTGAGCAGTGGTCATAAACAATTCTACCATGACTTCAGTAAACACTGGATTGTGATTGGTTAATTAAAGTCATTCAGAAGTATATAATTACGTTATACAGGTCTCTGTTTTCCGTGCGCAATCATACATGGTTTACGGTAATGCACTATTTTTGTCTGCCCACTAACATGGCGGACACCGAACAACCTACCGATGCATCGATAAATTACGGCGATTTTACTGTCGGAAATTACACATATGTCTTTAAAGATGGATTTAGCGATGACGGGCACGACTCACTACTTGCGTAAATCACAGCAATAGGTGTTTATACATACAAAAGTACTTGAAAGCATGGAAACAAATATTCAGTCGAACAAGATCAAAACATCGTCTGCTTTCGAATAAAAATTCTGCAAAACAAATATGTTTCACGTTGATTCTATGTTATGTCAGAATAGATCCAGCAATTGACTGCTACAAAATTTCCGTGTTAAATTTATTATCAGCTTTAAGATCGAGCGATATAGCCACTGATCTTGATCCGGTAGCGGAGGATGCATTAACATCGAGCCGAAGAAATTTTAGATTCTAATGCCTTCCGTCCACATAAATAAACAGTTGGGTTATCAATTCAAACAAAATGATATTTTTGAAATTTGTACTGTTTCAAATTTAGCGGTAGTAAAACACAATTAGATCTACAGAATCTGCAAACCGTTCTGTTTAGCCCAACATATTTTTTTCTAAATGTATAATATCGTTGAAAAAGTTATTTAGCTTAGTCATGATCCCTCTTATCCATTACACTGCTTGATCTAAAGTAGTCTATTAAAGTATAATTAATTACCTTACCGTGTTTATCCCAGAGGTACACCCTCGTGTCCTGATCCATCCTTTTCGAAATATCACCACAAATCTGGCTCTTTGTCAACAGACTTCGCGAACATGCCAGCCAATCCGATTCAATTTGAATTCACTACACTTTGAAGCCACTAGGTCACAAAAACACTTTCCAAAATGTAGAAAATAATATCCATTAGAATCGAATTTGAGCACAAAGTACACACATGAGTGTGTAAGAGTCACCACAGCTGTCGCGACGCAGACGTGGAGGAGCGTGAAATCGTCAGGATTGACGGAAGCAAAATTCAACAGTATCTAAATTGATTTTACAACCACGGACTTCTCGTTACAGCAAAAGCCCTACTCTTAAATTTTGTACCAGTACCAGTAATTAGATATCAAAGACTATCTCAGTCATACAATCAGGTTAACCTTGCGCAAACTGTCAGTGGCTCTCCTGTAGCATCTTTCCAAATGTAAACAATGACTTGAGAAAAGGTCAAGGCCATGAGGTTGCTGCCACTATTCTGGTGGGGAAAGGGTCTACGGTGGAATTTTCAAATGTGAACCAAGCTTTTGAAACTTATTTGATATATGTTTTCCAACTTATCAGTTAATGATTGGTGATTGATGCATTGAAAAACAAAGCGTGATTTGTTATTACTGAATCTGGAGTTTGTTAGTCATTGGCGGTTTGCCACCAAACACCCGTGTCGGGCGATACCACTTGAGATTGGAATGCGAGGCCGCTTCCGTGTATTGACTTCGTAACCAAAGAAAGAGCTCCACCTGAAATTGTTCATAAAATTGTCATGGTAGAATGGAGATAAACCTACTGTGTTGGAAAATCAGAGGTATATAGCTTGAAATTATAATAGCTCTAAATTGTTCATTTAAAACCTCACGCTACGCGTTCGGTTTTAAATGAAATTTAGAGCTATTATAATTTCGTTATATACCTCTGATTTTCCCACACAGTAGGTTTATCTCCTAAGTAAATCCAAATCATTTTAGATGGCTTGAGAATACATGGATCCCTCCATTAGACTGGGCTGTCAAAGTCTTGCACAGAGTTATAGAATATGGAAGCAAATGATCTGATTGTAATGAGATTGAATAACACAGTACAACGTTTTAAACTAAACAAAAGTTTTAAGTGTCTTTAATACAAACTGCATATAGGGTATCATATGTTACAATGCTGTAAAGTTTTAAGTTCAGTATATACAGTATGGTATGTGACATACAGTATGATAAGCTTTCATGTGAACCCAATATAATTTTGATTTGTTGTCAAGTGCATACAGCATCTGCTGGGAAAATCAGTGATTCAAGCCCCAGCCATGTTATGCCAAAACATGCTAGTGAGTGAGTGAGTATGGTTTTATGCCGTTTTTACAATATTCCAGCAATATTGGGGGACACCAGAAATGGGGAATCGAACCCGGGTCTTCGGCATGACGAACGAACGATTTAACCAATAGGCTACCCCACCACCACCCCAAAAGATGTTAAAAGATTGTACTTGTTTTACTGTAGTACTAATGAGTGTGTGAGTATGGTTTTATGCCGCTTTTAAGAATATTCCTGCAATATCACGACAGGGGTACACCAGAAATGGGCTTCATACATTGTACTCATGTGGGGAATCAAACGGGGTCTTGAGCGTGACGAGCAGACGCTTTAACCACTAGGCAACCCAATCGAACCCTGAAGCATAAGATGATTAAGAAGCAAGGACTGGTCAGTCTGGAGTAAGTTAACTGTGTCTGAGGAGGTATCCATGGTCAAAACTGTGGCATGTCATCTCAGTGGGTTGGCACTATACAGGAAACGGTACACATATCAAACACAACTGTAATCACCATTTCGCATCACGACCATCCTATGTTTCGGTAACAGTAGTTACAGTGCAGATTCTCACCTGTATATTCCACGTCAAACTCAAGCCAGTAGAGGTCACTGTCTGGCAATGGGCCCGGGAGTGTGACGTTACCTGCTCCCAGGAAGTTGGCAAAGTCCTCATAGCAGTAGATGGGGCTGCACGTCACACACACGTTGCCAAGGCGATACAGTCCTGCAATTGTCCTTTCTAGTCCAACAACATCAGCAACCTCAATGACTGAAACAACACCATGATGAGTAGAGGTCAAGGTGATGGAACAGACACAGAATGCTCAATAGTTACCAGCAATAATTGAAATTTATATTCAAACATATGTATACTGATCACAATTTCTTGAAAATCTTTTTTATGCTTCTGTTCAAATCTTAGTATAATATACATGATGTATTTGTTATAAATTTTGTTCATTCTATCATTCTCTATCTCACGGGTACAACTGTCTGCATATGACTAACATCCATCTTCTATGAGTCTTTAATAGAATTGGTTTATGGTTTCAAACAACACTTAAATATTACTGTGTGGATTTATAAAAGAGCTATTTAAATAAACTTGTTTGTTCACAACACATGGCAGCAAAATCTAATAACATTGAAGAATCACTGAAAGAATCTCAAAAATATGATGTTTTAAGTTGATACAATATAAAGTCTGCCCTTATTTCATTCATTCAGCTCACTAATTTTAGTGTGACAAATAAAGCTGGACAAAGTAAGCTGTTGCCAGCATCACGGTAAGCCATAAAATACACAAGTCACTTCATTCTGTGTCAATACACAGAGTCTTCAAGATATTGTTTGTTTGCCTGATGTTGATTTGTCTTGCCTGTATGACAGCGGCCTGTATGTAAGCGTGATAATATCAGACAATACAGTTACTGACTATGACATTCCATTTGTTTTGCAAATGAATTACTTATTTTCATCAAACAATTATATGTTTATTTTAGACATTCCCCACCTTTTCAGAAAGCTGTGGAATTTACCATAAATCTGTTACTCAGAAACTAGTTATGACTATCTCAGAAAATGCTCATCATGATCACTAATAGAGCCTGTGTCTCCTGCTAGTCCCAAGTGTTAAGTGTAGCTTGGGTTTGAAATGTTGACAGTATTAACCAAATCTCCCAAGGAGTGCTTTTAATATGCTATAAAGACTCTACTGATCCACATTGATTGAGGTAAAATTACTTTAGAAATTACATGCTTGTAAGGTTGTGTGTTAGAGTGAACATATCTTGGTTGCTATGATCTTGTTTAGAAATGAAGGGGTTAGTGAGTGAGTTGGGTTTCATGCAAGTTTTAGCAATATTCCAGCAATATCATGGCGGGGGGACACCAGAAATGGACTTCAACCATTGTACCAATGTGGGGAATCGAACCCGGGTCTTCAGCGTGAAGGGGGAGAACGCTTCAACCACTGAGCTACATGGAGGGGCTAGGATACTGATGAAGGACTACTATCTCTTCCAGATATTCATGGAGAATATCTGAGGAATGTTCGGTATGATCTATTGTACACAGACAGTATCAAATGCTGCTAGAGTGGTTGTTACTAAAATATCCATAACTTATCACATTTCTGTTAAAAGGTAGAAAGTACATATATGAGAAATATTATAAATAATCAATAAATGGAATAACTATGTGATATTGTGAGTAATATATATAAACTCACTAGCTACTATCTGGGGCTCTCCAGTTACCTGTGTAAAAATAATAAGGTAAATAAGGTAATAAGGTAAATACAAACGACAAATAAATAAAAGCAAAAATTATAAAATAATAATTTATATAAATACACATAACACAAGAGTAGTGAATTCGTACCCAAAAGAAATTTGAATTTGAATAATTATACTTCTGCTTGTCTTTTATTGAGATTTCTTGAAGTTCTTGAAAGGCATTTTGAAGTTGGACAAACATGAATCATGACATGTTTTTGTGGATAACAACTTCATTTTGTTCTTTATATGACGTTTCAGAGTTAATACATAAAATCAAGAAACAAGAAATCTTAGAATTGTTTTGTACATGGCCTAAAATATATTAAGGGTACGATCCTCTGCTCTAACAAATCTACTTTGGGACACAAAAAACACTGCATTTGAATATATATCCTTTCTGCTTTAAATTTAAATTAAATTTATTATATGGCCTTTCTGAAAACATCAAAGTAACGCACAATCTTGCTGCGACGTTAACACATGAATCTAGATTTACCATCTTGTTTGTCACAATATTTCTACATGTCAAAATCTTTTATCTACATGTTTCTTAACTGTGGTTAAATATATAGAGTTGCCAATCCATTATTCTTACTATAATGTTTGGACATTCATCTCCAACTAACACACGTGAATTTAATCACAGCGAACTCTGAGAACAGTGCTAGAACATATAATAAACAACTACTACGAAGTATAAATACACAAGGCTAGGCCTACTTTGAACTTGTGAAGTATCTTCGTGTGGTTGGAGTAATTTTGCACCAATCCTGCAAGTTTTGACACAAATAGCACCATATCCATCCCTTCCTTGTGAGGAATCACATTGATGTTCACAAAGTAGATCTTAGACATAATGCAGGGGTTGATGAGGAAGCGACTATAAAATAAAGCAACTTCACCGAAACTCCAATAACGTCGCCTATTTCCTTGAAGGGGTGAGAGTTACCTCCCCTGAAATGTCCAACACTGTTTACTGCCTGGAAAAGACATTAAACCTGATTCCGGGTGTGAATATTACGCCGCATCAGTGAATCCATTCTTGTCGAACGACAATTATATAGGCTTGAATAGCAGCAATGTGACATGTTCATTTATCTTTCCGCCCCGTAAGGTGTATGGTAAAGAATTAAGACATTGAGATTATAGAGACGCACGTACATAATAGATGTAGGATGAAGGACCACAGCATGGTCTCAGAAAAGATGAATGGATCCGTGTGATATTTGTACGTTATACTTGCATATGTGGAGGGTCAAAGCTGATTGGTCACTTGAAGCAGTGACCATATGATAATTTATTTTATGGTCTCTGGTTGAAGCAATATTCTGTATTGTTGAGTACAGAGGTCATTTAGTCTAAAGCGTGACAATATATATATCGGTAGCCTATTGTGTTTTAGGACAACCAAAGGAAGGCTAACCCACAGATGGTTCAAGGCACTATCCGTGTATATAAAGGGAAGAAAAGCAAATCTCCTAAAATGTCTTTACATTTGGCAGTATCACAATAGATTTTTCTTATCTGGTGTAGCTATTAACCTCATACTGACCAACAATCACAATGTCATTTACAGTTCGCGCAAAAAAGGCTGCAAAACAACCCGCTGTTTTTAAACGCTCATTCCTCAATAATTATACAGATGTGATTGATGTCAACACAGTTTCCATTCGCTTATATGTCTCAAATGTCCCCTCTCACGCCAGTAAGAGGACAGCGCTACAAAACTTCTTTTTTTAAATTTTAGAAGAAAAAGCGAGCCTTTACTACCCTACCGAGCCTTCCGTCAACAGCCGGCGCTGTCTTCATGCAGCTCCTGTACATGGCATATCATGGGAAGTTTACAATATTGTTGACACAGGATCTGGAGCTGGCCAAATACATCAGGCCACAAGAAATGTTCGAAAAGCCAAATCATGCATATTGTTTCTTCTGAACTGGTTAGACTCCAGATGCAAATGTTCTAAATGAAAGTATGATAACTAACACCCAACCTGTAGTTTCCTCTTCTCTATTTTACTGCTATATGATGTTAGTTCCAATTACATTTTATTATCTCAGTTATGTGACATATATTTTTCTCAGAACAACCCTTACTGCATCTATAATAAACATCTGCTAAAAGCAGAGTCGATTTACAATTCTGTCTGTATCATGAGTAGGTATTTGTTTCAGCAGTATTACAGCTGTACGATGTGGTTTGTAAACATTACAAACCAGAAGGAAGTGTTTAGTATATGGGAAGCACCTTGCTGTTTACGACAAAGAGCTCCCTGTCCTCGCTCACACCATGATACACACTTGCTGAGAACTTTTTGTCCCTTCTTAACTTAAAAAATACTCAAGGTCCAACGGGCACTAGATGTGATAAAGAATGAGAAAAAGAATATATTTTGCTAGGGACCAGAAGGCTTACTAAGCCTTTTTTTGTTCCTTCTTTACTGCAAAGATACTCAAGATCCAACGGGCACTAGATGTGATAAAGAATGATACAGAATGTATTTTGGTAGGCACCAGAGCGCTTGCTGAAACGTTTTATGCCTTCTTTACTTCAAAGATACCCAAGATCCGACAGGCACAAGATGTGATAAATATTGATTTAGAATAATACGTGTACATGAACTACCAGTGAGACATTGAAGATCACGACCGAAGATCATTTATCATAATTCACCCCAGACACTGACACAGAAATTGCCAAGATTTTGAAGAAATGTCCAACTAAATCGTGCTCTTTCCCACGTGGCTTCTGAAACAGTGTGCTGATTAGGTTACACCAGTGTATACGAAGATTGTCAATCAATCGATGTCATGAGGTTAAGTTCCAGAATCTCCCATGGGAGCACTAGTCACTCCGTTGCTAAAGAATGCTAGCTTGACCCAGATATGTTCAAAAACACCCGCGGTGTCTAACCTTCCATCTCTCTTTAGCTCTTAGAACGTGTTGTGTCAGCTCGTCTTCAAGAACATATGATTTTGGTTTGTTTGCACTCAGCAATATCCCAGTTATATGGCGGCAAATATAAATATCAACAACTTAGTTGAAACAATTGGCATATAAGTGCGGCCAAAGTACCGTGTCACATGTACTTTGAAAGCAAAATAACCCCTTTAGTGCTGTAGATTGCTAGACCTGTCAGCGGCCTTTGACACTATAGACCATATCATGCTTTTGTCCCTCTTGGAAACTTGATTCGGAATGAAACGTAGTGCTCTGCATGGTTTCATTCATACTTGAATGGCCGGTACCAGTCTGTGATAATTAATGGTTCGAGATCAGGAAGACATCACCTTCAATATGGAGTTCACTGGGGATAGGTCTTAGAAGATACAAGGCTCTGGATGTCGACCAACTACCTAAAGTTAAACGACCATAAGACAGAACGTCTCGTCATTAGATGTTTGATTGGCATTTTAGAAGATGCTATTTGATGAACATAGAGAATTTTCAGGGTTCCGTCTTTTTTTCTTTTTTTTAATGAAAAATGAAGATGAAACCCAGAAAATTCTCTATGTTCGTTTCATCATTAGTTAGACAATTGCTCCCTCGAACAGTTCCCACTTTACAAATCGGAGAGTGCAGTGTCAATCCAAGTGACCAAGCACGGAATTTGGTAGCTTATCTTCCAATCTACTCTGGGGGCGTCATCCAGACGCTGTGTGCAAGACTGACTGACTGAGTTTGGTTTTACGCCGCTTTTAGCAATATTCCACCAACATCACGGCGGGGGGACACCAGAAATGGGCTTCACACATTGTGCCCATGTGGGGATTCGAACCCGGGTCTTTGGCGTGACGAGCCAACGCTTTAACCATTAGGCTACCCCACCGGCCCCTGTATGCAAGACTGTATAGTATCACCTGCGTAACATTGGTCAGACCCGACATACATTGATAGAGGAGCAACACAGACACTCATCCATGTGTTCGTGACATCTCGCCTGTATGGATCAAACAATCAATGCCTGGACAGTTGCACAAATGCAAAATTCGGCGGCAAAATTGATAAGTGAGCAAGTATGAACATGTGACACCATTCTTACGACAGTTGGCTTCCAGCGCAAGACATAAATGTGTTCACGGGTCTGATGTCAGCATAAAGCTCTTCAGCGTCAAGCTCCTGCAGTAAGAGCTTATCACAAGGTAACAGCCGGGAGAATGCTACGATCCGCTTCCACTCAACAGCTGACTATGTCCAAATCTCGAACATGATCCCATGGAGATAAGAGTTTTTCTAAGGCGGGTCCAGTCCTTTAAATAAACTTCCAAACCACAAACACCCGATCTCTGATATTCAGACATTCCAGCATGAAATGAAGACCTTGACTGTTTCAAAGAGCGTATGATCTGTGTCTTTGAACAACGTTTGGATTTAGGCGCCATACAAATTTAAGCACTTAATATTTATTGGGACAAAAGCCGGACATTGAGAATTATATCTGAAAATGGATAAAAAACGGACCGAAGCAGTGTACACAGAATCGACTTGTGCGATTTCAGATAACATTTGAAAAGAGTCGCAACAACTGCCATAACATAAAAGAACAAGAAATCCACACGTTTAGTTGAGTATTTAAATATATATATGCACATAAAAACATAAAAGAAAAAAGAAAGAAAAAAAACCCCGCTGAATACAAAGAGAATTCCATTCGATGTTTTTTACATATTTCCATATGCATATAAGGCGGTCTGTGATGAAGTGGAAGTGGTCAAGTTATTAATATCAAAGCATCGACCAAAGAACTGGGCTACGACGGACATCAACCAAGTCAAGAAGCCTGACCTCCGATCTTCTCATTCGCCTCAAACGACAAGCATATGTTGCTGAAAACAATTTTCAACCCGGATCTACACAGGGCATTCTCTGTTCAAATAAACTGATACTGAATCAAGTGTATAACAAACAAAATACGGCAATACCGCATCATCTTTCTTTCTTTATTAGGGAATTCCGCAATGAAATATTTTGTGAAAGAACGCTTAGTTTAGGCCACATAAAATACATTTCTTGTTTCTCATAACTTTTCTTCTTTTTTTAAATGGGTAGGTAGTGCGGATTTTATTTTTATTTTTACATATTTTTTTCTTCGGATTTTCAGTATACAATGTTAGTCGAACATTTGGAATAATGGAGATGGATTTCGGAAGTCTGCCTGCTTTGTACACGCAAATCTACCAGCGCAATAAATAAAAAGGATTTTAGGGACGGGCCAGATTTGGACCCCAGATTTTAGGGTCGGGCGGTAATGAGAAACAAGAAATTATATTTATGTGGCCATAGTCCTATGTTTAAAACGCTAAAGAGATGGACAAAATAAATAATAAGAATTGTATATACAGAACTACTATACAATATAGCATTGAATATTATTCAACATACCGATGAAATGTTTCGCAAATCAATGCATGCCATACGAGTCACGCAAATTGGTTTGATAAAGGACACCGGAGCCTGGATATTGATTCAGAGCTCCATTCCAACGCGTGCTACAATCATGGTACAATGCTGAAATTGTAGAGAGAGAGAGATAACGCTGCGGGGAGCGATATTGATCCTAGCCGCGCGTCAGGACGATTGGCAGTATCAGACGATTCTATTTTGGCATCGTAGGTTTGGATATTTTGGTTCTTCATCGTGATGCAAAGTTATTAATCACATAGCAAACGTTTCCGTACATTATTCGGACATGCAACAGCGTCTCCAATGTCATTCAATGCTGATTCTCACCCATTGTACCGATCAACATAACTTTTCATCTCTGTGACGCGAGAATGGAATGCCCCGCAAGGAAAATGGCCACTGACATCTGTAGCAGAAATTATATTACACATACGAAGCCGGTGTGTAAAATATAACAGCCACAACAAGAGCTGAAATGCATGGATGATTCTTTGCCAGGATGGTGACTTGCTTCAGATGCACTGGAAACAACCACGATTCAGCCAGAAGCGGGCACCTGCCACAATGGGTTCACAGTAGCCATTACCGTTCACTGTAGCCTGTTGAGTCTGTGATAGCGACCCGGCATAAATACATTTGTTTACTTCGCTGAGCTGCGTTCAAGATGGCCACCAGAGCAGCTACATGTAAGAGATGTTTAGAAAATTGTCTTTGATACGTCTAATGGTTTGTGTGATAATAACCATTTTAGTACCGTAATTACCTTAATGCCTAGAAAATTTAGAAATTGGAACGCTAATTAAAACCATGCACAATGACTTGAAGGAGTTAATATTGTGTTCAGAGACAGACATGTAGTGAATTAAACCTAGTTCAAACATCAGTGAAGATAAAACTGTTTATACGATGGACATGATTAGTGTCTATGGACATAATAGAAAGAAAACTATATCCGCAGTTGTTTTGTTGTTGAGTGTGCATCAAGGTGGGAACCATTTACTGTTTCCAATTAGAGAGATAGTCAACACTGCTGCCCCCAAATTCTACTAAGCCTTCATCATGTCCAGTTTTCTATTTAACAAATTCCTCTGGTGGTTGAGAACATTGACCTGACTGTTGCCAAGTGAATAGTCTACAGGCTTGCACAAACTAAAGTAACACAACACATGTCGGAGTCAGAGTGGTTTTAGTAACCAGTTCAAACAGTGCATCACAACAAGCTAAAAACTAGTCTTTCAGTAAACTAAAGGTCAAAAGAATGTATGCGTGTTTCTTATTTAACTGAAAATTGAAGAAACTGTTGTTAAATTTGGTCTGTTTAGCCTCCATCCATTTCTGTGGCTGGGTAATATTGTGTAAATTGTTTTAAGTGGAGTAGGAGGTAAGAAGTAAATTTGCAAACGTGACTTGAAATGTTCTAAATTTATGCCCTAAAAAGCACATTTGTTGATTTTCAAGGATAAGATGTAACAGTGAATGAGTGAGTGAGTTTAGTTTTACGCTGTACTCAGCAATATTCCAGCGGTCTGTAAATAATCGAGTCTTGGCCAGACAATCCAGTGATCAACAGCATGAGTATCCATCTGCGCAATTGGGAACCAATGACATGTGTCAACCAAGTCAGCGAGCCTGACCATGTGCACCCGATCCCGTTAGTCGCCTCTTACAACAAGCATGGGTTTCTGAAGATCAATATTCTAACCCGGACCTTCACAGGTTTAAGATGTATGATACATCCATGATGTATTATGATGTTTTTTGTTGTTTTTTGTTGTTTTTTGTTGTTTGATATTTAAATGTTTTAAATGAATTTATATTTAAACAAATAAGACCAAGTAGAAGTATTCTTTGAGTGCTTCTTTTGGAATTATTATTGTCCACTGGAGATATTTTCAATCAAAATCAAACATATGATTTAATTGACTGGAAAGTACAGTCTATTTTGTCCTTGGTGTGGAAATGAAAATAGTACAACTGAAGTACAGTCTCCTACAGTGCACTTGACTTGGTTAGCAGCCTGTTTCAGGGTTTTAGTTACTTCAGTTGGCTAACATCACTGGTGGAAAAATTATGTTTAACTTTTTCGACAGAAAAAATGCCTCAGCTTGACCCACAAAAGGGACACAGCTAACTATCCTATGTCCACAGTCCCACAATGCATCGGCTGAATGTCACATGACTAGTCAGCTTGATTGAGAAGTACTGATCTAAAACTTATATTGGAACTAAAAGTGTGATGTTCATATTGTAACATGTGGTTTATGATAGTCACTCTGTTAATTGAAATAATAAAGAGACATAGCCTGATCATAAGCCATCTTGAAACTGTATATCATTTACGATTTGTTTTGTTGTCTAGACTGGCTTGGCTTTCTTAGTGTGGGTTTCTAATGGAAAAACTCTTTACACAATATGTTTAGCTGCCAATGCTCTGCCAAGTTCTGTGGCGGTGGGGTAGCCTAGAGGTTAAAGTGTTCGCTCGTCACAACGAAGACCCGGGTTCCATTCCCAACATGGGTACGACGTGTGAAGCCCATTTCTGGTGTTCCCCACCGTGATAATTGCTGGAATATTGCTAAAAGCAGCATAAAACTAAACTCACTCGCTCTGCCAAGTACTGCTTCAGTGTCGGGCGACCTATAGTGGCTAACAACTTCAAATGCCTGCAACTGATTTCCCTACAACTGACATTATAACAAATGTTTGCCACAAGTGAAATGATATGTCAGCAGGAACCCCTGTAATTAAACATTGAAACCCGGGCCAATAGATTTGTTTTAATTTTTTATATTTAATTTGCAGTCACCTCCAAGATTCGGAACTTGAAGGATTACCATTACCGAATCACCAACAGCCTGACCCCCCTTCCTACCCCGGGTCGGACATTGCCAACACCCTCAAGTACTTCTCTACCACCCTGCTCAAGTCAGTCAATTTGCTTCTTCACTTGTGCATAGTTTGTTAATGTTATAGTCAATTGTTATAATTTGTCGTTTTTAATTTATTTGATTTAACTAAAGAACATTTCATTAAAATTATTTGGTACCAGTATTCTAATTATGCCCATCATGCAAATGGTTAAATTGTTTTAGAACTAGGGTGCGCAAGATTTCCATAATACTCTCTTAATGACGGCACTTGTAGTTCCATGTCATAACGCGTTTGATATGAAAATTACCTTAATTTTGAATATGCATCTCAAATAGACATTAATTGCTGCAATTACTGCAGATGTAAAGAAGTTGTCACTGTCATTCTCTGAACATCAAAATAAGTAATTGTTCAGTCGTGTTATGCAAGGTGTCCTGTATGTCTGTAATATTGTATCGTAAATCCCAACCCCAAATGTTTACCCTTTCAGTCAAACTTTAGTACCAATTTATCCCACTTACAAACCATATAGAATTATAATACAGGAAATATAATATAAAAGGAAACATATCTGTATAATCTACCAGGGTCTGGGAACTTTTATAAAATATTCCTCAGACAGCGATATTCTGTAGAAAGTGCCAGCTTAGAACAACACAATAACTTCAGAAGCTTAAAGTGATAATGTCATGTGAGGTTTATAAGATGTACGAAATCTAACATTTGTCCAATGTTTCAACAACATCGACTATTTTGTTTTGTCAGTGTGTTGAAGGATGTCCCAAATATACCGGCCGAGAGCTATGGACCCAGACAGCGTGACAGTGTGCGTCTCTCCGTGTTCCCCAACCTCAACTACTGCGGTCTCTACCACTCCGTTCTCAACATCATTGACCTGTTCCCAATGTCACAGATGGAACCAACACAAGGTAAAATGAGATGTGTTTGGTGATCTTTATGAGTGGGAATTACAGGATTTATCTCCATTGACACTGTTGTTTCCACATTATTATCATACAGAAATATTTTGTTGTCATCAGATGTACAGCCTCAAATGTTTTTCATGTTTTTCATGATGATTGTTCATTTTATGAAATTGTGCCAAGCTTCATGATGCTGTGTCAGACCATAGTGCGCACACTGTCTTAGTGAAGTGATGGCACATGTTACTCAGTGTTGAACCAAAGACGTATATACACAGGATTGTGAATATACATCCTAGTTAAACTCAGTTTTAGACACTAGGCATTCCTGAGACTGACATTCAGGCAAAGGTCCACAGCAAATGTAGGTTGAAAGTTGCAAATTTATCAGTCTTTGTGATTGGAAATGATGCTTTTGATTGTCCTAGCAACCTTGAACAGTAGAACAAGAAGAACTAGCTCATATGCCTTGGTTTATGTCATACCCACAAAATTTCATTCTTTTTTCTTGCCTGTGCTGAATGTGAATATCTACTGGCAAACAAGGATAAAAGGTGCAAAGAGCACCGACCTGACACTTGACCCGTATTAGCATGTATGAGTGCCGCTTGCCATTGTTAACGAAGGGGACCCAGGTTATCTGCAATCAAGTATAGTGCGACTTGCTACACCGACGTGAGAGTCTTATGAGCAAGGCTTGTGCAGCTACGCGCAGAATCAATTTCATCGTCATGCAATGCATGTGCACTAGCTTACATCTGCTCTACCTTTCACAAACCAAATGGGTTTGCTCATTGCCGTACACCGCCTACTTCCCGTAAACGCGTTCTCTGCGCCGGTCCAACTTATCCTTGTTTGCCAGTAGATAGGTTCCTTAGGTTGACTCATGAGTGTGACATGTTTTCTTTATGTGAAAGGGGATCCTTTTCAAAATCTGTTTTGGTGAAGCATGTAGTTTGTGCCATGACATTTGGAAGAATTGAAACTGTAAAGTCTTCAAATGTTGTTTTCTGTCCTGCAGCTCTGAATGTGGGGGAGGCAGTTCTGAATGTGCTGGGATGGCTGGTGCCCTTCCTGGAACATGACCTGCTGGACTCCCTGCCCTACACCGTGGCGTCCACACTGGCCATCTTCCCCCCAACCCTCCACAGGGACACCATCGACCTGCTCTGTACCAGGCTGCTGCCCATGACCCTCGGCTACGATGGCTGCATTGAGCCCACCTACGCCAGCGAGTCGGCAGCGGCCATCATCACCATGGTGTTTCAGCATACTGAGAATGGGGGTAGGTTGAGCAAACTTGCTCAGATGACTAGTCTTATACATTCCTTTACAGATTCTGCAATCCTTAAAGTATAAAATGTGAAAAAAATATGTCTGGGAAAAAGGTTTGTTATGTTTGTATTGACAGAATTCATACTTATGTGTTCTTGCCAATAATTATGTATACAGTATGTTAAACTGGAAGGTGATAGGTTACAAGAGATTAAAGGATAAAGTTAGCTTGCAACTGTTCCCATAACTCTTTGGAATTCAAGAATTAATTGGAATTTCTTTTGGTATATATTCTGTTCCCTTCTGCCAATAAAGACTCACCCAAAATTTATTGATAAGGTTATTCTGTCCTCTTGTGATATTAATTACAGTTGCAGAATATATAAGAAGTGTGTTATTTACTTTCACCCCTGTCTCTGTCAGTGCTGACTGGTCCTGTCAACTGAAGTCAGGGTTATGGTCCTTAGTTGTGCATGGTACTTCAAAGCATGGGTTTGATTGTGAGCCTAGTTTGTCAGTACCCTACTGTGGGTTTCTCCAATAAACCCCTGTTGGTCTTGCCTGTCATCGTTTGGTTGTTTGTTGTCTAACGCCACACTCAGCAATATTCCACCAGACAATCCAGTGATCAACATCATGAGTATTTGTCAAACTGACATGTTAACGGTACACCTGACACACTGTTGTAAGGATCCTGACTGACTGCCCGTCCCGTAACCATGGTGATTCTTGTATTTCAGCCTTTCACTCACAGATCCTGGAGTGCCTCATGAGCATGAAGAAGGACATTGTCAAGGTGAGGGTTATATAATTTGTCAAATACTCTTCTATAGTACTTGTACATATGAAAGTCCTGGGTTCTTACTATCTTAGTTAAATGTGGTCATGGACTGAGTAGCAGTTTGTAAACTGACATGTTTTTCATTTAGGAGATAAACATCATGTGTTGGCGAATTTCCGGGTGTTATTGAGTATTTGAAGCACGGGAATTTATTTGGAACCGACGGCGTCTAGCTGATTCCAGTACATTTATATCATTCAGTGTAGGTTATCGATGTATGAAGTAAGCATTGAAAGACAAGTCTTTGTTATCATAGCAAAGTCAACATGGTGATATTTGATTGTTTTCAAGGAAACTTCAGTGACGTCAGATGGTCCTGTAATTTGTTGGCTGTCGTTTTATACCAGAATCCAACAATATTGCAGCGGTCTGCATGTAGTCAAATGTGGGCCAATCAGATCACTTACTGATATTATAAACAGCTGCCCATACATCCACTGCATACACTACTGCGATACAATAACACACTCAACCCAATCACAGTTCCTGAACACCACTTGAGACCAGCAATACATGAAATACACAATGCCATTTTAGAAAGTGGTCAAATGTAACATATGTTACATTTGGGATAACACTTTCTCAGTAAAGTACAGATTCTAGTACTTTTTGGGCTGAGTCCCATCCGGGACTTATCAGGAGGGTACACAAAGTCCGCAGTCCAGACTACCAGTTGTCCGACTTCCATTTTTGTGGAAGCCGCGGTGGCTGAGCGGTCTAGGCGTCTGACTTTGTGTGCTCGGGATTGGGTGCCTGACTCTGAAGGTGTGGGTTTGAGTCAGCCCCAAAAGTACTAGAATCTGTACTTTACTGAGAAAGTGTAATCCCAAATGTAACATATGTTACAGTAATACATGGCGAGGAACTTCAGACACAGTTCTAATTGGTTTGTGAGATGGATGATAATGTTAATAATAAACTATGTAGATAATTGTAAAGAAAACAAGACATGTCACTCTTGCTTGTCCTCCTGTGTGTAGGACGTCCTGAGCATCATTGCCTATGGCCCCCCAGCTGCTCGGGCCCCCGCCGCCCACCTGTTGTTCTACTACTGGCCACAGCTCAACCCCTCCCTCAGCGACCGCAGGGGCATCCACTACAAGTACTGTGGTAGGCAGGGCAATATAGGGCTATATACAACCTGGGGTGGAATATATACTGAGCGACAAGAGTGTAACCAGCAACTTGCATGAATTTACAAAATATGTATCTTAACGATATCGTGACTCTCTTGATTGAAACTTGTTGAAAACATGCTATGACTGACTTAAATTATTATCAGGAGTATTTGAGACTGCATCAAATGACTCCAGCATTATACGAAACCCTTGTTATTCACCATTGACAATGTTTATGTGTCAGTATGGACAGTGTGATTTCCTGTTTAGTCAATACATATATTGCATCTGGTTAGGATTTGTAGAACAATTTGATAGTCATGATGCAGAAATTAGCTAAATGCAAAATGATGGAGAGGAGCCATCATTGCAATCTGAATAAAACATAAGGTCAATTCTGATTGGCCAATAAGAGATATCAAACTCAGTGACTATCTGTGATTGAAATAACAGACATGATGATGACAGTTCAAGCAAATATTTATAGAAAAGTACTTGTTTCTCAGTCGTTGCCAGACATTGGGGAATGATTCTATGCACAGTTACATTTTGATAAATGCAGACATGCAGTTTCCACAATATTTAAAGTGTGTGCCATAATACTTATGAATGTACTTGAAACCTAGCTCTACATTGAAAACATGGTAGATTTATTTAACAGTATTGTTTATTGTCAGTTTGTGCTGCTCTTCTTTTTATATGAAAAGTCTTTTTTGAATATATCTGTGTCATTTTCAAATGCGTACAAAGGAATGGAATTCACAGGTAAATTACCAAAATTTCGTGTTGTGTGTTCATGTTTGTTAGTATGTGCAGGTAAAATCTTTCAGAAATGCTATCTTGATTAGAATCAAGCTTAAATAACTTGCAATGTTTTGCATACCTATAAAATGTTTAGAGTTTCAAGACAATTTAAATGCAGACATATAAAATTTGCATTTCCTATAATGGTAACAGTGATGATATTAATGTGAAACACCATTCTGCTCTATATTTTGCTATATATTTAAGACATCAGATAACATCTTTGTGCTTGTTGATAAATCAAAACCTAAGACCTAATGCTATATACTTTTGTGTATACTACACAAATAATCTTGAAACACTACACTTGAAACAAATAAAATGATTGAATGTTATATATTTCAGCTTGGCCCCCAGTTCTTTGTCAGAGGAAGGACTGTGTGAATTCTAAAAACTGTCAGGCTGTCAAGGTAGGATCGGGATATTTGTTTGTAATGGAGACAGTTATGTAACTTTGATATTGCACTATTTGAATTGTGACTGCCTTGCCTGTCTAATATGATATCGTTCAACAACCGCTGTCTTTGTCAGATTATTGCTGAGTGCAATGTATAAAATCACTCATTCATTCAGTTTTGAAGATGTTGCTGGATGAAAGAATTATGAACTAAAATATGGTTATAAGCACCAGATACTTGATCTGTCCAGCTGATGTCTTGTATGGCTACCTATGAAGAGTGTAATGTTTTGCTTTAGATGTGTATCAACCCGGCCCTGGCGATCCAGTCCGGCAACACGCCCCCACCTCTGTATATCTGCAGCGACTGCGCGGAGGTGTTGAGGCGAGAACACAGCGAGTACATGGTGGACCTCCTGCTGCCAATGACGCATGTGTCCACTATCTGTGAGAACAAGGTACAGCAGAGCCCTGCTTGGATCTGTTTGGTCTGTAGTCACATCATGTCCTTATGTGTCTATATGCGTGTGTGTGTTTGTTTGTGCATGTCTGTGTGGCTGCTTGTTTTGTGTGAACTGGTACCATTTTTGTGTGCTCACTTCAAATGATACTATACCACAGTTTGACACAGAACCCAACTGGCACTCTTTATACCGCCACCAAGTCCTTGTTTTATCTACTTAATTGTTGAATGGCAGCAGGGTACAAGCACCATCTTTTAATGTCTTGGTGTGACCCAGATGTGGATCCAAACTCAAACATTCTTCTCAATCCACTAGACCAAGATATGGGTCCTATGCCTCTAAAGTAGGAATTGTAGCCCCCGAATTAGGTAAAGGCAGTTCTTGTCCCATGCTGACTCACTTCTTCTGTCTGAGAGAAGTAGATTGAATTTTCCAGTAAAATAGTTTAATAGTTCAATATGGAGTCCCCCGCAAAAAAAAATTGTTCCTTGAATATCTAGAAATATTTCATGATCATATATTGATTGTTTCTAAAATTCGTAATAGATATATATTTTACCACTATAAACTTGTCAAATATGTATTACCTTTGTAATCATGGTTATACTGAGGTAGGATTGGTCATGTTATAGTCATGGCGATGCTAAAACTGAATTTCCTCTTTATTGAATTAGGCATGAAAATGAATACTGAACACATGTCTCCTACAGAACTGCCGATCTGAAGTGAACCTGGCTGTGTGCACCTGCTTCTCTATTGAGTGTGCCAGTTTCAATGGAAACAGACCAATCAGATACTGCCGAGCTTGTCATGAATTTCGCCATAGCAACCAGGGAGGTCAGAGTCATGTGTTCCACCTAAGTATCCTTGACATTTGGTCCTGTCTGCCGGAGATACAGAGGTACCTCATGGATGCCATTGTCAGGTAGGACCATTTCAGTCGGCTTGAATAATCAAATCAAGGAAACATTCACCCACACTTAAACAATTACATATAACCGTCATAGCACTAATATCGCTTAGAAAACTAGGACCCAGTTTTTTAATCTTAAATCACATGTATTTACAGCAGTAATTGCATGAGGGTTTGAACCCTGTTTTACAGTATCTCTCCCTGTTATGTCATGTCAGCTTAATCATGGTAATGACGTGCTAAGTGAAGAAAGTTGTATATGGCCATAGGTGGACATTAGTCGGACGTTGATGGACAGGATTAGTGCTGTGAACAACGGGGAGAGTTCTATGGATATACAACTTCTTTATTATCAATATGGGCGACGTTTCGGTGTAGCTACGAACACCGTTATCAAGCAAGTGATGTTCGGAAGCTACACCAAAATGTCGCTCATATTAATAAAGAATTTGTATATCAATAGAACTCTGTTGTTGATCACACAACTACTAAATGGCAGTCAAAGATGTCATTAGTGGTGTGTTAATGTAACAATGCATAAATGTACACACAATACATGCTTTTGGTGCCTCATCACTACTTTAAGCTTCATATACATAACAAGTACGAGTAATAGGGGCCCATATTCCCTCAGTTTGTTGAAAGAGGCTCAGCCAATCGAGTCCAAGCGTATGGTTGAGATGGGTGAGGAACATCATCGCCCCACTGAGGAGGAGGAGGACTTCGAGGTGGAGGAGGGCGGGGAGCGGAAGTTGCTAAGTCGGTACGGCATCTGGCTGCAGGTGGAGTTGTGCAAACCTCGGGAGGATGAGGATATACCCATTGTGAGTAGATGATTGATGGATGTTTGATGGATATTTGATGAATGTTTGATGGATATTTGACGGATGTTTGATGGATATTTGATGGATGTCTGATGTATGCTTGATGGATATTTGATGGATGTCTGATGGATATTTGTTTGATGTTTGATGGATATTGGACGGATGTTTGATGGATATTTGATGGATGTCTGATGGATATTTGATGGATGTCTGATGTATGCTTGATGGATATTTGATGGATGTCTGATGGATATTTGTTTGATGTTTGATGGATATTGGACGAATGTTTGATGGATATTTGACGGATGTTTGATGGATATTTGTTTGATGTTTGATGGATATTGGACGAATGTTTGATGGATATTTGATGGATTTTTATGGATGTTTGATGGATGTTTGATGGATATTTGATGGTTATCTGACGGATGTTTGATGGATGTGTTGCAGGAGGTGCTGGGCCGGCTGCTGGGGATGATGTTCCAGTGGTTTGATGCCACGGCCTACCTTCCTAATGGTGAGAACTATGACACAGTCAGCGACATTAGCCACCTCACTCATCCATGAAATAACACTGACGTTTGCTATGAATATTCTAAATGCCATGTTGAGACTCACAGCAGCTTTTACTGGGGGTTCTGAATGTGTATAGTTTTACACCATGGCTAGCGGTATTTATGCTATGTCAAGACGAGTGATTGAAGGAATGAGCAACCTTCCATGCCATATCAGGTTATAGTGACACACAGTCTGACAATTTACTGTGCCCCACGCTTGATACGCATGTTAGCTGGCCATTATTACAAGCACAGGGTTCTGAGTAACTTTTCTAATGAGGAATACAAACAGGAAATGTAAGGATACAAAGGAAAAACAGATTAAAAAGCAATTACAGTTTGATTAATTGAGTCTGGACCAGGGACTAAAATATCTGAGTCTGGACCAGACAATCCAGTGTCTGATCTTATACTATATTGGTGACGCTATCAACCATGTGACAGAGTTTGACCACAAAATCCATTGGTCTTTCATGACCACCAAAGATTGCTGGGAACCTGTTCTAACCTGGAGTCCTAATGGTTTGGTGTTTCGGGTGAAACTAATTAATATGTTTAGATAGTAATTTCATATACTTTAAGAGACTGTACAGGAGAAAGATTTGCTGATAACTTTTGTTTATGCTGCTCTCATGTTTCAGACAATGTGGGCAATGCTCTTGAGCGTTTGAAACCGGAGGTAAGATTATGAACTGGATGAACTTGTTTAGTGATAAATGGATCAATTCAGAATTTCTAATATTTATTTTGACTTTTCCCTTCACACACATGTAATTATTTATCTTGTACTGCAACAGTATCAGTGATTTCAATATAATAGTACAAAATGTATTACTGCCACTTGCTAATTCACTCACAGTTAAGGTCACTTTGTATCCAGTCACACAATGATGTTGTACATTGTTGCTATTTTGACTGGTGTTATTCAATCTTCTCCAGTACATCTGCACCTGGCTGCAGGAGGTGATGAAGACTCACTTTGAGGTGGTGGTGTCGTGCCTGCTGCCGCACCCAGTAGAGTACTCCCGTGTGGGTGGAGTCTGGTGAGTACTAATGGGGAGATATTGCAGCTCTGGTGATTTGTCAAGTCACATTACACATAAGCCATCTATTGATCCACATGCTGCTGATAATAAAAGTACAATGCACATTTGATATTTTTTTTTAAGATCTTATTTGACAAAACAGCTTTTAATCGGTGGATACTTAGGCACAGTAGAGTCATGTGAGGGTGGAGTGTTATGAGGGCAAATTTGTTAATACCAGTTTACGAATTTTCAATATAGCACCCAACATATACTTCTACAACAAATTTACTGTTAGACAATTATTTTCTCTGTGATGCTCAGAACTTACCAATCAACCCTCATACTCCTTTCATGATAGAAAACATTTCTTGAGAGATGTCAGATGGAAGTTTTTGTTACTTAGCATGATGTGGAAATGTTTATGACTGAATAATGTGGAAATCCCTTCGGATGATGTATAATGACATCTATTTCACTTTAGGGACACACTGGCCACGCGGACCACGCAGATCAAGGAGGGACTCAACTGTTTCTTCTGTCTTGTGCCATACATTATTTCATTTGAGGTAACCAAATTTATTACCTTCGAGGGCGAAAATATCGGGGTTCATATTTTTAATACGATGCCCTAGGGCAAAATATCACTTTGTCATGGTGAAGTGACGTCATGAACAATGCTATGACGTCATGTTTCTTCTATGACTTTGCATTCTACATGCGGCGACTGCGGGTAGCCAGCCTATGTTTGAAAGTAGATTTGGGTGTATTTTCCTCAATTTGACGATTTGACGATAAACAGAATATTTGACGATAAACAGAATATTATATTTGTGCCCATATCATACTATGTTAACGACACTCGTGCCAAAATATCGGTATATCCCTCGCTCTCGCTCGGGAAATACCAACATTTAGGCACTCATGTCGTAAACATAGTATGACATGGGCACTCATATAATATCCACTATATATACATATAATATAATTTATACAGGACTTTATGTTTTATAAGGAACTTATTGTCTCTTTCTTTAGTGACATAGTTTTGTTATCCACACTGGTAAATACCCAACACATTATTAAGTAAAATTATGAGTGTGTGAGTGAGTGAGTTAAAATTTTAAGCCACATCGGTAATATGTCAGCCATATTGTGACTAAATAGTAAAATTATGATCAGGAACACTGCTATGGAGTTTCTGTGATAAAGGTACAAATACAGCAGGCTCTACTTACATGTAGTAAGGCTGCAACAACTTAATCACTTGTTTTTCTGATTGTTTAGGGCTGAGATATCTCTCCATCATGTTTAATGATGTTTAATTCTGTTGTTAAATGTCTATCGCTCAGCAGCTCAGAATATCATAGATTTTACATTACTAATGAAATTCATGAAAGCAGATGAGTAGCTAGTTAAATATGGTCTGTTTATGAGTTGGTTGTCATTGTAGATCTGGGACTATGTGATGCCCTACTGGCTGGAGGCGATCAGGACGGAAGTCCCTGAGGATGAGCTGAGTAAACTCAAGGTGTTGCTCAGGTGAGGAGGAGGGGGATCTCGGGAGTAGATAGAAGTATCATGAAAGGTCATGGTTAAATGTTTTACTTGTTTAAAACTATTGTCTTGAATATGATTATGTCTTTTCTGTGACATGGTTGTTTCTATTTTATACAGATTTTTACAAATGTTGATATATCATTTCCAGCAAAGCATTTGACATCGACATGTGCCCCCTGCCATTCAGCTTGGACAAGATGTACCACTTTGTGACTGACCGCTTCAGTGATAGCAGCGCCTCGGTCCAGGAACAGGCCCTACAGTGGCTGCAGGTATGTCAAATACCACCTGGGTAGACAGTTTGCTTCAGGTACATTAATTAGCACCTGCGTGAACAGAAGGCTGCAGGTACATCAGTTAGCACCTGTATGAACAGAAGGCTGCAGGTACATCAGTTAGCACCTGTATGAACAGAAGGATACAGGTACGTCGAGTTGCCCCTGTGTAGACAGTTTGCTTCAGGTACATTAATTAGCACCCGTATGAACAGAAGGATACAGGTACGTCGAGTAGCCCCTGTGTAGACAGTAGGCTGCTGGTATGTCAACTGGCACATGTGTAGACAGTAGGCTACTGGTATGTCAACAGGCGCCTGTATGTAGACTATAGGCTGTAGGTAGGACATCACAAAGTAATCTACTACGATGATTGTAAGTCTGTGTTAAAGTATGAACAGTTCAGGCCCTGTGTACTGGAGCCTGTGCTAGTGATGCATCCAAGTACACTATGATGGGCTTGCTGCTGCAGATCCTGTCCAGCCTGGACATTGTGATCCCCATGCATCTGCTGCTGAAGATGTTCAAGATGGGGGTGGAGCAGATCAACTCCGACCCTGAGGATGCCACGGAGGGCCACACCCACAACATCCTACCCTCCAACTCCCCCGTGGATGACTACCCCCCTCCCCTGAGTCCCGAGAGGCAGCCCCACTACAACAACTCCTTCGAGGTCTATGAGCGGGAGACTGAACTCATCCTTCCATGTTTCATCATGCAGTTGGACATGTGCCTCAAACAGGTGGGCAGAGAGACTGGGCAGTCAGGAATTAGGGTTTGCAGTTTAGTGTCAGCCTACTTGAAATACTGGTCCAACATAAGTAGATTAAAGACCAGACTCTAAAAAATGCTCACTTATCGGGGATCCAGTAACTGTTATTTTAAGTGAGGACTGAGGATCTGTTGAACCACTGTGAGGATCTGTTGAACTTTTCATGAGTAAATTAAGGCCTGTATTGGAATAGGTCTTTATCTTGTTCAAAATATGGATATTTTTTGTTTTCCATTTCTTACGTCAGAAGTATCTCAATGTTGTATTTTAAGATTGCATTCAAAATGTAATGTCTAATTGAGCAGTAAAACATATTTTGTTTATTGGGTTTCCCTATGTAAATCTGTGACTGGGATATAAAGCTATCAGATCTCTACATGTTTTTGTTTACAGATGGAGCTGCAGGAATCTCCACCACATCTCGGCATCTACAATGAGATGAGCCGTGAGGTGATGCAGCTCCTCACGGGGATGTTGCGCAAGGAGTGGGATGGCCTTCACTCGTGCACCACGGAGCAGCAGCGTGTCAACTGTGTGTTCTGCCAGAACATTGCTCTGTGGCACCAGCTGGCGACACAGCTGATGGAACACATCTGCCCACGGGGACCCGCTCAAGATACCTGCAAAGGAGTTGCCGAAAGTGGAGGAGATTCGCCATCAGACCATACCCGAGTCCAGTAAGTGATGACATGTAGTTGTGGAAAAGGTTAAGCACCATCCCTTCAAATTTCCATATCTCATAAATTCCACATATTTTTGAAATATCTGAATGTCTCATTTTAGAAAATCATTCACATACCAGTTGACATCATGTGTCATACTACTGACATGTGGACCCCTGAAGATCCAGGTTAGAGTTGGCCTTCAGTAACCCATGCTTGTTATAAGAGCTGACTAACGGGATCGGGTGGTCAGGCTTGCTGACTAGTTGACACATGTTATCGTATCCCAATCGCGTAGGTCGAAGCTCATACTGTTGATCACTGGATTGTCTGGTCCAGACTCGATTTTTTACAGACCACCACCATATAGCTGGAATATTTGCGACGCTAAACAACAAAGCAACCAACCAACTGACATGTGTATGATGTCCTGTATATTTATAATGAAGTGTATAACTCACATAACATCATGTGTGGTTACAGCATCAGACAGCAATGGTCAGGAGGAGCGTGAGACGAGGGAGCAGGACTATGATGTGATGACAATGCCGGTCTACCTGCAGCTGTACGACATGCTGCTTAAGGTGTGTTCAGGGTAGTTGACACCCCATGATGATTCCAGTAGAGGTTCAGTAGTCAGCAAACTTAGGTGTTGTGAAATGTACACTATTTGGTTTATGACATTGAAAAAACGAGGAGAAGAAAGTGTATCAGTTTATGATCATAAATAATACGTTTACACACGTTTTTGTGTGACATGCAGAACTTCCCTGTCTGTGATCAGGCAGTCACGCGAATGAGTGACCAACTCAGGTAGTCACTTTTACGCGCAACGGGGGACCGTCTCGTGTACACGTTATCTCCTCTACTGATGATAATGTACCGACAATCCTTGTAGACAAGTGGCAGTACATGGGGACACAGTTTCTTGTCATCCTGATGAAAGACTGTGACTGGTCCGTAATAGATGCCACGTTGCAGTTTCTGATGGATAACCCACTCTGACACCTTATACAAACTGACTTGTCCTCTTTGTAACCCCTTAATTCTGAGCTCCAGCCAGGGAAACAAGTACACTGATTTATTGTCTTTTGGTATGACCCAGCCGGAGATCGAAGACTCAACCTCATATGCTTGGTTCTTTTGTAGAGTCTGTGCAGCGTGACCGATGTTGATGCTCTGTTTGCGCTGCTGATGTCCATGAAGTACCTGATCCTGCATGGGGAATGTCTGAACTACACCATCAGCCAGTTCGGGGGATTCATCAAGTTCACATTCCGCCGGAGACTCATACCAAAGTTTGTGGCCTAGAATACTTCTTTAGTCTATATGTGCATAGTGATGGTGTCTTGCTTACTGTAAGGGGACATGGTGCATAACATTGCCTAGGGTAGCCTAGTGGTTAAGCATTCACTGGTTATGGCAAAGACCCAGTTTGGATTCCCCACATGGGTACTATATGTGAAGCCCATTTCTAGTGTCCCCCGCTGTGATATTGCTGGAATTTTGCTAAAAACGGCATAAAACTAAAACTCACTCACTCACTCAGACACTGATGGTGATGCATGTGCCTGAAATCTGATTGTACTTGTTTGGATGTATGCTGATTTTATAGTGCTAGCCCAGTGAGATACCATCCCTGCTTCTGTCTTGCAGCCTGTGGAAGCTGCTCCAGGCTGAACACTCCCAGCTGGCCACAGTCAGCGTCCCCCTCCTGCTACACAGTATCACACTCCCGACCGGCGCCGACATCCTGTGGAGGCTGGTAGAGGAGGACTTTGGCAATGATGACTGGAGAGCCAGATTTGCTTCAGGTAATGTAATGTCAAGTAGGCAAATGGATGTATATATACTGCTTCTTGAGGGCATCTCTCCATCATACACAAAACCGAATCCCATGAAAGATTTCCAGGAAAGAGGTTTTGACCTTAAATCTGTGTATGAACCTGTGTTGTAGTGGAGAAAGTGACTGTGCTGTCCCGCTGTCTAGAGACCGACTCCATTCGCAACAACCAGGTGATCATGACCGGTCTCTCCCACGCCTTCTGTCACCTGATTGGCTCAGTCGAGGACATCAATGCTGCGGTGGCACAGAAGACAATTATGTTCCTAGAGACCATCAGACCAGTAGCACTCAGAGTGAGTTGACCTGTCTTCGCATCCTATCCTTAATAATGGAGACCAAACATGGGACAGGGTGGTTTTGGATGAGAATGGGAGAATAAGGAGAAAAGCCTCCATTTGTTTTGTGGAACTACAAGTTTAGTAAGAATGTTGATATGATTGATCAGTGGTGACTATTTTGGTTAGTTTTCGGGGCAGTTGGGTAGCCTAGTGGTTAAAGTGTTTTCTCAACATGCCGAAAGCCAGGGTTTTTGCTTTCCCACATGGGCACAATGTGTGAAGCCCATTTCTTGTGTGCCCTGCTGTGATATTGCTGGACCATTGTTATAAGATATTGCTGGACCATTGTTATAAGATATTGCTGGACCATTGTTATAAGATATTGCTGGACCATTGTTATAAGATATTGCTGGACCATTGGTATAAGATATTGCTGGACCATTGTTATAAGATATTGCTGGACCATTGTTGTAAGATATTGCTGGACCATTGTTATAAGATATTGCTGGACCATTGTTATAAGATATTGCTGGACCATTGGTATAAGATATTGCTGGACCATTGGTATAAGATATTGCTGGACCATTTTTATAAGATATTGCTGGACCATTGGTATAAGATATTGCTGGACCATTGCTATAAGATATTGCTGGACCATTGTTATAAGATATTGCTGGACCATTGCTATAAGATATTGCTGGACCATTGGTATAAGATATTGCTGGACCATTGGTATAAGATATTGCTGGACCATTGGTATAAGATATTGCTGGACCATTGGTATAAGATATTGCTGGACCATTGCTGGACCATTGTTATAAGATATTGCTGGACCATTGTTATAAGATATTGCTGGACCATTGTTATAAGATATTGCTGGACCATTGTTATAAGATATTGCTGGACCATTGCTATAAGATATTGCTGGACCATTGCTATAAGATATTGCTGGACCATTGTTATAAGATATTGCTGGACCATTGCTATAAGATATTGCTGGACCATTGGTATAAGATATTGCTGGACCATTGGTATAAGATATTGCTGGACCATTGTTATAAGATATTGCTGGACCATTGCTATAAGATATTGCTGGACCATTGGTATAAGATATTGCTGGACCATTGGTATAAGATATTGCTGGACCATTGTTATAAGATATTGCTGGACCATTGTTATAAGATATTGCTGGACCATTGTTATAAGATATTGCTGGACCATTGGTATAAGATATTGCTGGACCATTGTTATAAGATATTGCTGGACCATTGTTATAAGATATTGCTGGACCATTGGTCTAAAAGCAGAGTAAAACCATATTCACTTTGGTTATTTTTCATGTTTCATGTTTCTGAGGTGAACAAGTTATTTTGTATTTGTTTTGATATAATGAATAAGTGTTGCATATTTTTTTTTTTGCTTTTCATGTTCTTATTGGTTGATAATGATATGAAGAATGTTATATATAGAACAGAATTTGACTAAGCATGATTGTTTCTGTTTCAATATTACCTTAATGGAGTTCAACTCAGTGTTTCAAGGCCTCTTGCCTTTCATCCGAAAGGTTCTCTGGCTCATTTAGACAATGCGACAAGGATCTAAGATGGCTGCCAAATTCACCTGATCGTATTTCTGTTTCAGTGTCTTTGTCAATGTCTGGAGTTCCAGTTTGACTCAGTCATCAACGACCGCAGCATGATACTCCATCGTATGCAACTGCTGGCATCAGTGCTACCGAAAGAAAATATTCTCTCATGGGAATTCTTCCTTAACCGTTTTGACACTTTGTCACTGGAGGCACAGCTAGACCTGGAAACAAGTGGTGATATATCTTGTCTTACAGGTTCAAACCCCTAGAAGCTACCAGCGACTTACCTCCGACCATACCTCACCCTCACTGTCTGTCTGTCCTTGTGTCTGTCCATGCATTCCTAGTGACCTGTAGAACTTCCTTCCTTGTGTAGTCGATATCTGGGATCAGGGGAGTTTTGTCAGTTTTAAGACATTTTGTAAAAATTGTTCTCTTAAACAATTATAATTTTGTTGTAATAATTTAAAATGATTACTACTACTCTATCTTCTATATAAGTTAAGCTAATATTTGAATGCATATCATTTTATTATCGTCTTAGCTGTATATTAAGCATGTTGTCATTTAATAAAAATTAAAGTTTAGTCAAAATTTTGCTGTTAACCACTATGAATTAATGAATGTTATAATTTCTCTTTAACAATCGAAGAAATATCCAATGTAAGGATGTTGCTTTCTAAAATTAATTTCTTAAATTTAAACTCCCCTGATCCCTACGTAGCACCATTGCACTGGTACCCTGTGTTTTTTTGCATTGTTTATTTCATATCCCCTCCAGTTTGTCAACCTTTGTTGCTTAGCAATATGGCATCATCATCTTTGGTTCTAGTTCCTCAGCATCAACACTCAAATCTATAGAATCTCAGATGCTTCTCTTTTAATATTTTAGTATTATTTCTAACAGTTCTTAGGATATAACAGATTTTCTAGGGTTTAGGTTCCTCAGGAAAGTTCATTTAAACGTTTTCTCCTCTCGTTAGTGATGGTGAACTTCTGAGTTGTCTGCCTGAGTGAGCATGGTCTTCTAGCTATGTCCCCAGTGAGGGTAACGCCTGGCTTGTCTGTGTTCTAGAGGGCGATGCTTCAACTGCATGACCTCTCAGCATGAGAGTCTCGGCTCCGAGCATGAGTAGGGAATTAACAAATCAAAGTAATTCAGTATGGTTTCTTTTCAGATCTGAGTGGAAGCGATCGACAGAGTGAACACTTTCTCCGGAAGCTGAATCGGGCGAGGTTTGCGTTGGCGAGGACGGACAGCGTCAGGTCGGTCAGCGAGAGCTTGAGAGGCAAGCCGCCCTACCGGAGGGCTGTGTCTGTGCCACTGCATCTCATTACCAAGGGAACGATTCCTCCAAAACGTAAGAGTAGATGCGGAACTGCTGATGCTTATTTTCATAATCATTTGTAAGGCTATGTAATATTTAGTAATCTTGTTATTTCTCTGCTATTTTTTTTATTTGATCATAGACCAAAGATCTATAGAGATGATTAGTGGTACATCATCTGTCAGCTGTTGAACCATTTTGTTTGGTTGTGAGACAATTAATTGGCCCCTTATGTCAGTGAAGTGTGACCAACTATGTTATAGGAGAGAAAAGACTGGTTAAGTCCAGTGATACTCTAAATCCTGATAGGTCAAAGGTCATTTGGCCAGTCTTTGTATCAGTACCTGGATGATGACTTTGACAAATATATATGGTTCGTCACGATCAAATCAGTTAACTGGAAAATTTGAATTTATATTCATGTCCTAGATCAAATTCATGTTCAAGTTGAGTAAGATGTATAGAAAGATGGCAGCAAGTGATACCAGTGTCAGATCATCAACTACATCACTACAGAGACACTAGCCTCAGTACTATTGAAAAACTACCAGCAAATTGATAAAGAAACTAAATATTTTCTGTATCCTCCCTCTTTGTACTGGTCCCTTAAGGGTTGTGATGTTGGGAGGTATTTGGCTGCCCTCTCCTCTGAAGGACACTGAAACACTCTAAGGCTATAGGATGAAGTCCAACAATAATTGTTATTGCCTAAGATTCAGATGAGGAAACTGTTCTATTGTTCTTTTTATTGATGTACACTTTATATGCATAGTATTCATGTGAACCACATTCATTACTGAAGAAGGCTAGGTGCTTGGGAGAGTGAGTTTAAAAAATTGCAAAACAGCATATGCTCCATCCTTGTGTTTTAATAGAAATGAAACTGAATATATTGTTGATTGGGACCTGTGCATTGGGAGTATGTGGTTGTCAGTCTCCATGTGTTTTCACTGACAGCAGATGCCCATGTACAAGCGTCAAGAAAACGACATTCTCTATATCCGGAATTATTTGTTGAAGGTATACGTAAGTCCAAAAATAACCCCTAGTCAGTTTTGAATTTTGAAGTTTCTGCTGAATGTTGTTGCTGTGTTTTTAAATTTCTTGTTCATTTCTCTTGCTTCCACTGTGGGTTATATAAAAATTTGTCCCATCACTAGGGGACATTAGTGGTCTAAGGTGCCATAACTTGCTGTGCGGAGTTCCATCCCTTAGCTGTTCTGGATCCGCTGGTCAGAGGTTTGAACCCAGATTATGATCCATGGTCAATGCTTCTGTGCTTGCAGGTGGACAAGTCTTAATGACGATCACCTGCATCTCTTTCTCTTCCTCACTCATTCAGCTGACACACCCTGTGATTGTATCACTGTGTAAATCCAACTCACTCACTCACTCACTCACTCGCCATTGTGACTCCATTCCTCATTCAGCTAAAGCATGACAAATTATCCCATCACCATGCACTGTTTTATCTTTATAAGGTTTTCACGTTGGCATAACCCATCAGAGTGTCGAATAATAATACACACGTCTTTATACTAAATACTGTGTTTTACACCAGATTATGCAAGTTTACTCTTGAGTTTGTGGACGTTCTTATTACACCAAATGCACTTAACCACAAAATTGTGTTTATGTTCATGTTTTCTGTTTACATATTCCATTTTAGGTAAAATTTCTTTAAAAGTGTCCAGTGTCAATTTTTGAAACCATTTGCATTAAGTATGATGCATGTCATCATCATCATCATCATCATCATCATCATCATCATCATCACCATGTCCACCCTGTTGAGACCTAAATCGGTCTCAGATCTCTGTAGCTTGTTAAATCATCATCATCATCATCATCATCATGTCCACCCTGTTGAGACCTAAATCGGTCTCAGATCTCTGTAGCTTGTTAAATCATCATCATCATCATCATCATCATCATCATCATCATCATCATCATCATCATCATCATCATTTCCACTAGAAACCTGGGCTTGGAACTGGCACAGAGCTGTATGTAGTTTGTGGTTGCAGGAGAATAATGTGGATTTGTTGCTAAGGACTGGTGACTTGGTATGCTGTGTGTCATTGTACCTTAGTAGTGTGGGTCTCTTCAGATTGCCATATTTACTTGACATAGCTGAAATAATCCTGACTGGCATAAATAAAAGAAAAACATGAAAAACTTTTATATTGCAGCATTATCATGATTGTACCAGTGAATCATAATTTACATGAGGAGTAAGGACACTTTCTGTAATGTTATTATAGGTTTTCTGAAATAAGTTGTGTTTTCTGTTTAATTGCCTTGTATGAAAAGTAAATGTTGTGTCTGTCATGATTTATTTGACTGAACCACTCACACCTGGTTGTCTCCTGCTAGTTGACCGGGAGAAGTCCTACATTCGCCAGAAGTCCGCTCCACAGTTTAGTCTGACGAGGCGGATGACGTCAAAGATGAATCTCGGGTCGTTTGGAGGCATGATGTTCCCAGGTATCACTGTCCAGTGCATTTGGATTTAAATTTCACGATGAACACTTCGTTATTACTTGAACTGTTCAAGGGGGACTCAGTTGCAGCATGTGTGTCACTTCGTTCTTCATTGTACATTACATGAGACCTATGAAGCTGAAATTTGCATGGACGATCCAACAGAATTCTGACATTGTCAGCATTGCAGCCATATTGAAAATGGCAGTTTGTCCATTACTTGGCCATTTTTTTTCGATAATCATGCTGTTTTGTTGTATCAAAACTTTGTTACTTATCTTTGCAATTTGTCCTTACCCACTTGCTATACGAGTTTAAAGTTCAAGACAATGCTTGTGCAATACAGAGCGTTGTGAGTTTTAGGTTTTTATTCATGCATGAATATCTATACATTCCATAATTTGAAAGTAGAATGGGTGTGGCTAGTTCACCATCTGACATGAGCAGTTCGATCACATGTAGAACATTGACCCCTACAGGCGGCCAGTTGCGGGAGTTCACAGATGAGGAGAGTAACTTTGCAGCCCTGCTACAGCGAGCCATGGACCTGGACGGGGTGGACCGAGACACTGTGTACCAGCTGGTGGCGCTGCTAATGAAGGTATTAATGCTCAATACATACCGTGCATATGATTGAATGTGTGTGTTGTTTGTGAGAGTGGGTGTGTGTCTGGCATGTGTGTAAACATGATTTAGTTCGGAGTAGTAAATGTTCCGGTTCGGAATATATGCCGTGAAATTGAGAATGGATGACACGAATAAAAATTCCGCACATACGGCAAATATTCCATCGAACAGGAACAAATACCGTAGGCCTAACCTATTCCAGTCATTATTGAATGCAAAATGGACTCATCCAACTTGTCGACATCCGGGATGTCTACTAACTTCAACTTGGTTACATGTTGACTGTAACCTGGCTACTGACTAACTGTAACTTGGTTACATGCTGACTGTAATCTGGCTACTGACTAACTGTAACTTGGTTACATGTTGACTGTAACCTGGCTACTGACTGTAATTTGGTTACATGTCGACTGTAACCTGGCTACTGACTGTAATTTGGTTACATGTCGACTGTAACCTGGCTACTGACTGTAACTTGGTTACATGTCGACTGTAACCTGGCTACTGACTAACTGTAACTTGGTTACATGTTGACTGTAATCTGGCTACTGACTAACTGTTAATTGGTTACATGTTGACTGTAACCTGGCTACTGACTGACTGTTAATTGTTACATGTTGACTGTAAGCTGGCTACTGACTGACTGTTAATTGGTTACATGTTGACTGTAACCTGGCTACTGACTGACTGTTAATTGGTTACATGTTGACTGTAACCTGGCTACTGACTAACTTGGTAACATGTTGACTGTAACCTGGCTACTGACTGACTGTAACTTGGTTACATGTTGACTGTAACCTGGCTACTGACTAACTCTAACTTGGTTACATATTGAATGTAACCTGGCTACTGACCAACTGTAACTTGGTCACATAATGACTGTAACCTGGCTACTGACTGACTAACTTGGTTACATGTTGACTGTGACCTGGCTACTGACTGTAACCTGATTAATGAAGGTAACTTGGTTACATAATAACTGAACTCTTTTTAACACAAGATTCATTTAGAATCATCAGTTCGCATTCTGGGGAATCTACAATGTATTTTCATAAAAAAAAATTAAGCAACTTTCACACATGATAATTGCTTCTTGATAGCCACATGATTTGTTCCATATGGAACAAATACCGTAGGAAAATCTTTTTTTCCTTCCGTTCCCCCCACGCCCCATTCTTTTTCAGAAGAAGTCCTCCTTGGGGTACGGATAAGCATTAAAATGTCCATTTTAAATCCTACGACAGTTGTAACTATATTTTTAATAAAATATTTACAAAACAAAAAACTCGTTTTGTCTTGTGAGACCACCCCTACAGGGCCCCACCGGACCAACACAGCCAAGAGCAGGTAACTCTCGCCGTCTACCTCGTACCTCACTTTTCATGCTGTCGTTCTGTTGAATTGACGTGCGTGGTGTTCGTTTCGAGTTTGCTCACCTACCGATACGATGAGTGTAAAAGAGTCTCAATCTGTATGTATGGTTCCTTTCTCGCATCACGGCGTTAGATGGACGCCATATGTGGATATTTTCATTCATCTTTGTTGTAACTTTGCCGTGGGTTCTCTGTTTTCCAGCCATGTGGCAGGCAAAATGGCGGACCGCCACGATCGTGGTTTCCTTGCTATATGTTCTTGGTAGCTTGTAGTAGGGTGTTCATATATTATGTTTGCATATTATATGGTAGGCTTGCCTAAATTCTCTTTCTTTCAGCGAACTTGTGGTAAGTCGTTGTTGAGTAATTTTGATAGTGTTCGCTTCAGATCACTCAACTTTACTCTATCACTAGTACACGAGGGGTGGCTAGCCTTTTTCTGCTTTGCATTGTATGTTTAGTATTTAAATGGCTGTAGCTTGTAGCATTTATATATCGCCCGTGCGGATTATTCTTGCTATTACTTGTGTTTATGTGTTTGCTGCTTCACAGTTCCTGCTAGTAACACTGGCGCGGTTCTGTTTGTTGCAGTTTAAGCCCTGTGCATTGTGTCATGCACACTACCGCCACAGGAGGGTCATAAAGTGTGCCTGCGGTGTTTAGCAGAGGACGCTCACGACGATCAAGGATGCTCATAATAAGCACCCTTGCGTCAATATTCCTGTTACATTATGTTGTATATGATACATATTTCATACGTTTACACACAACGTGGCTCATAGGCCGAGGTTGTGTTTTTTTGTCTGGGTTTCTGCGCCTCACGCGCATTCTTTCCGACACGCAGATTTTATGTTTTTCATTAATCTGCTTCAGGCGGGGGATAATATTTGATAAAAGGTTTCTAAGGAAATCCCTTTATCGTTCCCCCTCAAACAATGTTGCTGACTCAATTTGCTTCACTATTGCAGCAACATATTCTTCAACATAATGTCAAGTCGATGATTGATAGCGCGATGTCCGGGCTCCGTAAGGAGCTCGGCTCGCAAAGTGTTGATCTCGAAGGTAAGTTCACCAGGTGTCGTCTGTGGTGAAATCCCCGATTGACACAGTGCAGTCTGGTTTCCGCAAGGAGCTCAGCACGCCTGTCGTCGGGGGTGGATCGGACGCATCTGGGGGGTGTTGGCTGCGGCCCGAGCTTTGGCTCGGAGAACGCGCCTCCTCCCAGGCAGCTTGATCCTGGCTTTGGCTCAGGTGATGGTGTGCCTTCGGCACCTTGTGGCGACCTAGCAGGTTTTGCCCTGTCTTCGCCTGGTGCCCTGACTGGCGGTCGCCTTCACGCCGACCAGCTCGGGGACACCTCGGCACCTTGTGGCGACCTAGCTTCGGGCTCAGGTTCGTCACGGGCGCCTGGCGCCGGCGATGCAGGTTTTGCCCTGTCTTCGCCTGGTGCCCTGACTGGCGGTCGCCTACGTGCCGACCAGCTCGGGGACACCTCGGCACCTTGTGGCGACCTAGCTTTGGGCTCAGGTTCGTCACGGGCGCCTGGCGCCGGCGATGCAGGTTTTGCCCTGTCTTCGCCTGGTGCCCCGACTGGCAGTCGCCTAGGCGCCGACCAGCTCGGGGACACCTCGACGCCACGTGGTCAGTCGGGGTTGCCCGGGAAACCTGTATATCGGCAGGTTCCTCTTGGCGCCCCGGTCTGGGTTTCACTGAGCTGCCGATCACCTCGGCGCTCCTAGGTCTACCTGTGTCCACCAGGGGCAACCCGCATTGCTTCGGCCCCGGTGCGGAGCAGATCCCCGGCGCTGTTAGCTCAGGTCTCGGCCTGATGTCTATCGATGCCCTGGCCAAGAGGCCGTTGAGTGTGACGAGCTGCTGATCACCTCGACGCCCCGAGGTCTACCCGTGTACACCAGGGGAGCCCTGCATTGTCAGGCCACTCCCATGTGTTTGGGGATCGGGGTTCGTACTCGAACCGCCGACCCGACCACTTACGTACATACATGTGTATGTATGGGTATTTATATAACGCTAAAGGCTATGTTTGACTATATGCTCTGTGCGCTTTTGGAGAGTACTTGGGGAAACCTGATTTATCAGGCTACTCCTACGTGTCTCGGGATCGGGGTTCGGTCTAGAACAGCTGAGCCTCTGCTCTGCGGATTCTCTGAACCCCGTTGGTAGCGCCGACCCAGGCTTCCGCACTGGTAGGGCGCAGATTCCCGGCTCCGGTAGTTCGGGTCTTGGCCTGATGTCTATCGACGTATTGACCTAGATGCCATCGGGTGTGACTGTCACCTCACCGCTCCGAGGTCTGTCTGAGTGCTTGTGAGACCTTGATTGTCAGGCTTCTCACATGTGCCTCGGAATCGGGGTTCAGGCTCGTACAGTGGGCAAGTCGATTTGAGCTTGGGCTCATTTCGCTACTTTGAACTTACCACTAAGTAGGTTCGTCCCTGAGGGCAAGTGCGAGATAGAATCGCGGCTGTGTTGCCTCAGGTGTTGCCCATATCGAATATCCGAACCGTTGGAGTTCGCCTCCCGGAGCCTGCTTCCAGCACTGCAGCCGGGACAAGGCCTCAGTCTGCCGTTCTTTCCCCTTCACAGCTCATCGCCGTATGCTCCACTCTGCGCATCTCTGAGCGCTGCCGAGGGAGCTGGTGGAAAGGAGAGAGCCGGTGGAATTTTTCGTCCGGCGACTCTGGGCGGCATCTGACGGGGGCAACTCTCATCTGGCTAGGGACTGCATTGTAGCTGTGCCAGTCAAATGATGAGGGCGGTTATGGGCATATACGCCCGGGACAGTTTCGAGGAATACGGAAGTCTGTTGAGCTTCTCGTTAATTCCTCAGGTGCCCAGGCATCGGCAAACGTTAAGTTGCCAACTGCTGGGGTTACTATATTCTGCCGCGAAACACCGTCGGAGCGACACACTCCAGTGTCGGCTTCCCCGAGACGGCGACAATACTCTCGCGAGATCCAGTCTTTGCTGGGGTAGGCAATCAGTGTGGTGGTTTCCAATGGTCAGGAATATGTGGGGTTTGACTCCATTTATTTCATCGTTGCCATTCTGAACGGAATGTTCAGACCCATTCTCATCTGAGAGCTGAACAAGTTTATAGAGGTACTGTCCTTCAAGATGGAGACACCGGCTTCGGTGATCTCATCTGCCGAGACAGGGATTGGCGCACATCAATGCGACCTCGAGGTCGCGTACCTCCTTGTTCCATTGCACTTTCAAGATTTACCTTCGGTTTCTTGTTTGACGGGACGTGCTACCAGTTTCATGTGCTCTCCTTAGGCTACATTACGGTGCCAAGGGTGTTCACCAAATTGAGGTTTATTACAGCTCAGATAGCCAGATCGCAGTGCCGGTATTGTCACCCGTGCATAGGCGACTGACTCATCGTGGTTTCAGATAACTGTTGAGTCTGGGGACCTCACGATCAGTTACGAAACTGGGCGGAATTGTCAACCTCACGCAGTCAGATGGACAGACGTCAGGTGTCTCTCCGAGGGTCCTCACCCCTGGAGACACCGTCGCTCTCAGTCCAGCCAGATACATCCCTACCGGGTTAGGGCGATGTTCTGGGTGACCTGCAGCCTCTTGAGACGAAGTCACAACCTGCACATCAATGTGCTGGAATTGACAGCAGTCAGGTTGGTGTTCGATCCCGCACGCCGGGATTCGAATTACCTCTTCGGCCAGACATTCTCACTCTGCACGGGGCGCCACACCCGAATCCTCGGATTCACTGGGTGGCTTGGCCTCTGTCGGGTATACCACGCGGAATTCCTGCAACCGTTGCAGACACAATTCTGGCTGGGATTCGACACCCGTTCAGTGTGTTGATAGGTGGGGCGCGCTGGTGTGCAGATAGGGGGATTTCATAATCCCTATTCTGCGGATTTAGTTCGGATATTGGAGTTACTATAATCTCGTTTTGGTTGAGAGCCTTATGACCTCCACCATTGCCGGGTACTCCATGGCTATTTCCACGTTTCACACCTCGTTCGATGGTGCTCTGCTGGCATGAACCCAGCCCACCTTAAAATTGCCACTTATTCACAATTGGCTGTCTGGCCCTAATTTTTCAAGTATATCGTCTCTCTCACTAAACTTGTTGACGTGGAAGACGACTTTACTTGTTGTGGTGAACTCTGGTAGAAGGGTCGGGTACATCCATGCGATTCCCACTGACCCGACACTGACAGTATTTTATACTGATCATGTCCGTATTCGACTCCCGGATACCTACCACTCTCAGTGCGATATTGCTTTCCACGTGACTGCTCATATCGCACTTCCACCCCTTAACCAGCCTTCCGCACCGGGGACCAATCTTTCGATTGCTCACCCGTGCCTGTCACGAACGAACGAACAACAGGGATCCGTACGGGTACCCATGTGAGCTGTTCGGTGGCGGGAAGACTTCAAGAGGGCGGGGTCCGTTTTGAACGCTTTAACCAGTCATATGCTATTAACCCGTCTTGCGACGGAATTGGGTACGAACCCCCCACGGGGCACTGTTTGGTATGCCTCTCTTTGAGCCGCCTGTCACGTGTCCAGGTTAGTGTAATGGTGAGCCAACACATGTTCGGCTACGCTTTTCGCTATTCAGGGGATTTTTGTACGCTTACAGGTTTTCCCTCTTCCCGAGCCTTCGGTATTTGGGAGTCTGTGTTAATCAGCTTTGTGGGATGGTGGCCTACACTTACCCTCCTCACGCCAAGAGTGTTTGGTGGGGGTGTTTTTCACTCGTACAATGCATGGCGTTTGTACTCGTTCGATTTCCTCAGAAAGTTTTAGCGAGGCTAATAATTTCTCTGGGTTTTATCGAGGTCCCGGAAAGCCCTCTTCCAAACAGGGGTGCATTCTAGCATTAGTTTGCAGTACTTCTTAGCTCGACTCCTGGGTTATTGGCTTTGTAGCGTTTAAATTTTTTAAGCTTTCCCTACCCTTATACCTCTCGCCACGCTTGTCTGGCTGGGGCTATATTAGGGTTGGGAATTGTTTCGCATGTCCCCATACATTCCTTCCATTGTAATGGTTGGTGGGGGTTTTATGTCATTGATATTGAGCCAATTGACATATAAGCTTGGGCTCTCTAGTTCCCGCCCGTCTGATTGACATCAGCGGTCAGGTGGCTCGATGTTTTCTATTTCCATTATCGGTTGTAGATTTCCTCCACCACGGGTTTAGTTGTTGCCAGACAGAATGCCACTCCCGTCTCAAATATCTTTGGGAGTCTGTCATATGCTTATATGTACCCCAAGGAGGACTTCTTCTGAAAAAGAATTATACAAACCTGTAGAGGTTATGAATTCTTTGAAGAAAGTCCTCCTTGGGGTATCCCCACCACTTCCCTCATTCTGTCTGACACGCGTTCAGCATGAAAAGTGAGGTACGAGGTAGTGAAGCGGCGAGAGTTACCTGCTCTTGGCTGTGTTGGTCCGTAAGGGCCCTGTAGGGTGGTCTCACAAGACAAAAGCGAGTTTTTGTTTTGTAAATATTTTATTAAAAATATAGTTACAACTGTCATTAGGATTTAAAATGGACATTTTAATGCTTATCCGTACCCCAAGGAGGACTTTCTTCAAAGAATTCATAACCTCTACAGGTTTGTATAAATTTTTAAGACCACCCCAACAAACAAAACCCTCTTTTAGACACTTTATGATGTGTGTGGAAGTTCCTCTTTACCCGGAATAAATTCTGTGTGTGCGGAACGAAATAATTGTTCCGCATGCACTATTACAGGAACAAATGTTGGAATGAAAAGTTCCGTCGGAACTTTTACTATGGGGGAACCAAATCTTTTTTACATGTGTGTGTGTCTTTGTGTTTTATAGAGTTATCCCACTGAGATACCATACCCCACTCAGGCATTATATAATGACTCTGAGCATACTAAAGTACCGTCGGAAATCGAAAAAAAATGTTTTATTTCACATTTATATCCACAATTTATGTAGTCGATCTTCGGGTGGCCATGCTGCCTATATATTTTGAGACATTAAATACGATGGCTGATTTAAGCCTTTTTATGGGTATCATACTGTTTTACATATCTCAACATAAACTTTATGAAAGAAAGACATGTTAGATGTTAATCAATATATGAGACATATTCAACACACAAGAAAACACACAGAATATGTTTGATATGATCCCTTGTGCCAGTAGGCGGCACGTGCATTTCAGGCTAGGTGTGTCGACGGTCCGTCATCATACCTGGCTGAGCAACCTAATTGTCATCTATAGTCTGATTTATTGTTTTAAGCAGCTATTCATTTTTTTTCTAAGAATAAACATGCTTTTCTGGATATCCTATTACGCATCCCACTGATGCCCAGTTAGGCCGATGTGGGTTATTTCGACATATGCTATTTGCAATTGTGTAAATTTTAGGGATACAGAGTAACAGCCAAAAAAAACCTATTTCCGACAGTACTTTAATTATTTTTCTCACTTAAACATGTTATTGCTGAGCACAAGTTTTGGTCAAATAGGGATATTCCGTCTTTTAATGACATGGCCAGTGATGATTAATTAGGAGACACCCATATTGTTATCTGCACTGTAATTACACAGATGGTTGTTTTCTGTTCCATATCTTCTTACATGAACACGCACAGCTTTGGTTGTACATGCAGTTACTCCGGAATTGAAGTTGTTATGGTGTGTATGTATCAAACAGAGCTGATAATGGATGTGATAGTGATGTCATACGTCAGGTGCGGCATTTTCCAAATGTGTTGGTATGAGGTGACTTCCTGTAGGCCATATTTACAATGAAATAGTGAAGCACTTGCTGGTATTGGGGACCTGTTGGTATTGGGTAGCAGTTGGTATTGAATTGGTATTGAATTACATGTTAGTATTGGGCACCTGTTGGTATTGAATTACATGTTAGTATTGGGCACCTGTTGGTATTGAAGCACATGTTAGTATTGGGCACCTGTTGGTATTGAAGCACATGTTGATATTGAAGCACATGTTGGTATTGGGCAGCAGTTGGTATTGAATTACATGTTAGTATTGGGCACCTGTTGGTATTGAATTACATGTTAGTATTGGGCACCTGTTGGTATTGAATTACATGTTAGTATTGGGCACCTGTTGGTATTGAAGCACATGTTAGTATTGGGCACCTGTTGGTATTGAAGCACATGTTGATATTGAAGCACATGTTGGTATTGGGCAGCAGTTGGTATTGAATTACATGTTTGTATTGGGCACCTGTTGGTATTGAAGCACATGTTGATATTGAAGCACATGTTGGTATTGGGCAGCAGTTGGTATTGAATTACATGTTTGTATTGGGCACCTGTTGGTATTGAAGCACATGTTGGTATTGAAACACACATCCATATTGGTCATCTTGTGTTGCAGTTTATGGTGAAGGAAGAGGTGGATGAGGCCAGTGAAGATGTCAAAGCTCAGGTAGGTTGCAGACTGGTGAGTGAGTGAGTGAGTGGACAGATGGATGATTGTGAATGAAGCCAACTTAGGTTTGACTCAGCAATTGGGTGTCTGTCAATGCCAGAATCTGTTGATCAAGGGAACACTCCAGCACCTTGAGTATGTACTAGTTGCATGGGTGTGTGTGCTATATAAATATTCTGTAATAATAAACAACGTTTCAGAACGTTGTCCTGCGACACCTGAATGTGCTCCTTGGGTACAACCAGACCGAGAAGTCCTTCAGCGTACCACCATACAAGCTTAGGTAACTATGAACACAGCCTGCATATTGCTGTATGGACTATTTCCATTTACAACTGCAACTGATGTTTACTGGTGACATACTGGATAGTAATTAGCTTATGTCAGGCAAAAGCATTATATAGATATTTGTCAAGGGGTAGTTCATACTGTGTATATACTTAAGACTTGATATTGACCATTGTGTGCAGTTTTGGACACTTTTCTTGCTAGTGTCTTGCTAAAATGATTGTGCAACTTTTGTTTCCATTGTTGCCCTATACTTGTGAAAGTCTAAGCATCGTCTCTGTTAAGCTATGGCGCTGAGAAATCTGATTGACAAAAAATGTTTGTTTGTGAACGCAGAAAGAAGTACCTCCCTGACATTTGCATATATATTTGTAACTTATCCAGATGGATATTTATATCTGGCAAGAAACCTGCTGTTCATAATAAATTAGCCTTACCCTTTGTCAATGTGGTTTCAGAAGGTAATATCTATTGTATCTCTTTTTCAGGTCTTCAGCAGTGTTCAATGCTTTCCTGAGTGGTGTCCCCTTTGTAAGTCTAAAACCGTACCAGGGAAATGTGCTCTTGTTGATTGACAGTTGGTTTCAAATACATGACTTTCAAATTCCATAAGCCAGTACTGAAGCAGCTATACCACTATGCTAGGTGCAGTGATACTGTTGCAGTTACTTACAGATCATTATTATTTCTGCTGCTTCCTGATTGGCTAGTTCGTTCCAGTTCTTAGGACACTAGGCACACTGGGTAGATTCCACTTTCTCATAAAAGAAACCAGTGATAGTATAAAGAATAGCAACTTGGAACTATGGATGATCTGTCCTGGTGATTAATGTTGAAAGTTCATCTTAGGGGTTTGAACTTCACTTTTATTCTTTTGGGATTGACAATCGATCATTTCTGGTAGCTCTTAAATTATTCTCTCAGTGTTTCACTCATCTGATGTGACTATTCTCTACAAGTCATTTGTCTTTTCAAGCGGATGGATCTGACTGTTGCAATCGCTGATCTGATATATGTTATTTATAATGTTATTTCAGTTATTAATTACTGTTGTTTTGTTCCAGGTACTTGACCGGAACTTCAAGTTAGGCAACACCATCCTCCCGATCACGTTGTTACTGCTGCAGTACTGCCCCTCCCCCCAGCGCTACGCCTCCGACTACCAGCCCCCCAACTACACCCTGTGGTACCTGGAGCCCCATACCCGCCTCTCCTGGCTCAGGGCCCTGCTGGTCATACTGTATAAGGTAAGTGGTCCATCTAGGTGGTCCATCTGAAAGGTCACTAATGGTCATATTGTACAAGGTAAGTGGTCCATCTTACATGTCACTAATGGTCATATTGTGTAAGGTAGGTGGTCCATCTAGGTGGTACGTCTTATAGGTCACTAATGGTCATATTGTGTAAGGTAGGTGGTCCATCTAGGTGGTCCATCTTATAGGTCACTAATGGTCATATTGTACAAGGTAAGTGGTCCATCTAGGTGGTCCATCTTATAGGTCACTAATGGTCATATTGTACAAGGTAAGTGGTCCATCTAGGTGGTCCATCTGAAAGGTCACTAATGGTCATATTATATAAGATAAGTGGTCCATCTTATAGGTCACTAATGGTCATATTATATAAGATAAGTGGTCCATCTGAAAGGTCACTAATGGTCATATTGTTTAAGGTAGGTGGTCCGTCTTATAGGTCACTAATGGTCATATTGTATAAGGTAGGTGGTCCATCTTATAGGTCACTAATGGTCATATTGTATAAGGTAGGTGGTCCATCTTATAGGTCACTAATGGTCATATTGTATAAGGTAGTTGGTCTATGTTATAGGTCACTAATGGTCATATTGTATAAGATAAGTGTTTCGCTTTACATGACACTGCTGGTAATTTTTGTATAAGGTAGGTGGTCCATTTTGAGGGTCACTGATAGTCTTACTGCATAAGGTACAAGGTTGGCCCAATTTTAAGTTCCAGCTGGTCATACTTTATATGGAAGGTTGTCCTACTTGTGCCCTGTTGTCATACTGTATAAGGTAGGTGGTCCATCTTGTAGATCACTGATGGTCTTACTGTTTAAGGTAGGTGTTCCTTGTAGGTCCCTGCTGATCACACTGTATTTGGTGGGTGGTCCTCTTTGGCAGTTCTTCTTTCCGTGCAGTCACCCGTGCAGATCCAGGTTAGAATTGATCTTCAGAAACCCATGCTTGTCGTAAGAGGCGACTAACGGGATCGGGTGGTCAAGCTCCCTGACTTGGTTGACATATGTCATCGGCTCCCAATTGCGCAGATCGATGCTCATGCTGTTAATCACTGGATTGCCTGGTCCAGACTCGATTATTTACAGTTCACCGCCATATAGCTGGCATATTGCCGAGAGTGGCGTAAAACTAAACTCACTCACTCCTGTGCAGTCACAGTACTGATTTTGTTCATTTCTAAATTTCGTCTCTATGTGTGTCTTGGTCCTCTTGGTCATGTCACATCCTGCCATATATCAACTTATATGCATACATTGATACAACCAAGCATGTATTGATTCAGAAGGAATGATGTTTCAGTGTCTTTTTGAATATTTATCTACTTTAGAAATGCATGCCTATAGACTAGAAGTAACGTCCAGATTTTGTTTCCTGCAGTATCACATCAGTACATCTCCAGTGTCGGCCATCATCCAGACCCTGGTGCAGCTTGTGATAAACACCATCCAGGCCCAGCACCACCGCTGCAAGATCACCGAGGACGGCTTCCCCCCTCCCTCCCCCACCATCCACCGCAACAAGGGTGAGTGTCGTACCAGGGATTTGATCCATGCAGTGATAGAAGGGCTGTGATTGTTGGAACTGTCATACTCTACTATGGACTTCATTATGGTGTGGGGGAGGGGGTGGTGGGGGTGTTTAGCCTAGTGGTTAAAGGCCTGGGTTCGATCCTCACGCTTGGATGGCCCCGCCCAATCCCCGATATTGCTGGAATATTGCTAAAAATATTGCTAAAACGCATAAAACCATACTCAGTCAGTCAGTGAGTTTGGGTTTTTGTGGTCATGTACCAAGTTGGAGAGAAATTGATAAAACTGAAGTTTCTTTGAAATACTAGATTGGTTTGATGAGAATGCCCTTGAGGGGAAATGGTGGCCTATCATTGTAAGCCTTGCTTCACATGATAATGATGTTAGTTCTGTTCCTCGATGTAAAGGCATGGACTTCAGATCATTTGGGCATTGAGATCTCTCTGTGGAATGTTGGACAAATATCTGTCAGCATAATAAAAAAATAACTAGAAGAATAACTCAAGTTGCCCTGGAGTGCCAGGAATGTGTGTTGGTTAAAGCATTGGCTTGTCATGCTGAAGCTCTCGGTATGAATACCCACCCAGCTTGTTACTGCCCACTGGTATGTGGTTTGAATATTGCTTAAAGCATTGAAAAAACCTACTCACTCATCTCTGGCCTTTTCACCCATGAAGATCTGGGTTGGAACTGGTCTTCAGCAACCACCCTTGTTATAGGTGGTGATTAACAGGATCGGATGGTGACATTTGTAAATCAATGCTCATGCTGTTGATCACTGGATTGTCTGGTCGAGACCCTATTATTTACAGACTGCTGGAATATTGCTGAGAGGAGCATTAAACAACAAGACATTACTGGCCTCCATTAAAGTCTAAATTATTTGTCCTTGCATTCTAATTAACTGCCTGTCCACAGATCTGAGCAAGATGTCCATCAGTGACCTTGAGAACATCCAGGAAACAGACACTCCTCCCCAGAGTCCCTCCAGCTCCAAGTCCGTGCAAGAGGACAAGGCCACAGTCCACGTCCGTTCCCCACCTGGGGCCAGCGTTGTCAAGTACCTCAAGGGGCACACCGATGGCTCTGAGAGTAGCGAGGGGATGTTGTCCGATGCCGAGTGTACACCGACCCTGCCAGGAGCTAAGAAGGATGGTGTGAGGAAAGTCACCAAGTTCCGACAACCACGACGACTTGTCGAATATTCAGAACCAGATTCAGCCGATGATGAGGTAGGAGATGTTGCTGTTTGACACAACAGGTGTTTGGCAGTTGCCGTAGTTACATTAGATCAGGAAAGACTATATTGATATACTTATGAAACAGTCTAGCTTATATTAAATTTACTTCTCTCCCTCACAACCGACCCAGTCACATATTGAGTTACTATACTGACAGTGACGGCAGACACTCAGTAGATTATTGTCTCCTGAAATAACGTCACTGGAAATTAGTCATGTAACTTGTGACTCATTGTGGTAAATATTTATGATAATTTTCATTCAGCTTGTATAATTCTGTACTCCTGCTAGTAACACATATGATTCATGTTGCTGGAAAGGCAATGGTCAAACTTCGAACATCAGTTGCATGTCACTGCGCCCTGATGGGGAGGATCATTGCATACACTGTCAGTTTGTGGAGTTTCTAGTTCTGAATCATTAGTTCACAATCTGCTGTCGCATAGCTGGAATATTGCTGTGTGTGGCATTAAATGGCTAACAAACGAATAATCTGAGGGAGCAATTGGATTTGAGAGACTTTTATTATCTTTAATTCAAGTTTGAAAATATTAATGAACATTAGTTGATTTAATTACAATAAACAATGTTTAACATGATTTGTACAGTAATCCTGTGACCTTTGAAGATGTTGTGATGTAATTCTGATAAACTAACACTGCACCTTTTGTTCAACAGAAGTCTGACCACAGCAAGATCCAGATAGAGCACAGTCAACAGGGGTCACCAGCATACGCTTCTGCTGTGGAGAAGAAGATGGCGCAGCAGCTGAAAGAGTTTGCAGCATCTCAGAGTGAGACTCAGCGGCCGAGTATCAGCATGTCCGGGGCGGCCAGCAGCAGCACCACCGAGGGATCACGTGATGCGGGGACAGTGTCGGAGATCAGTCGAGATGTCCAGAGTGAGATTGAAAGCACAGAGGAGAGTGAGAAGACCCAGACGTCAGATTGTGAGTCGGAGAAGCATCAAGTTGGAACTGACTCTGGAGGGGACGGCCCACAGGAGGATGGCAAAGGTAATCTATTAAAAAGAGATGAAGTGGGGTTTTGACACCTTTGTGTCAGTGCGTGCATGCCTATGGACTAATACCATGCCATGGTTGATAATGGATACCCCACTAACACACTGTCAACTGACCAACCAGGTCTGTGAAGCATTGTTAGCACTACATTATTTGTGAGCAGACTATGTCGTTACTATAGGTTGTATGGTTGAATTCGGCTTTGTACTTTCCCCTTCATGTGAGTGCCAGACGGGGCCAGGTTGCATCACGAAACATCTTTAAATGTCTTTTGATGTGATGCGGCAAATGTCACACCAACCTTTTACTCTCAGGGCAAATGTTCTCTTTTCAAGAACAAAGAGGAAATCTGTGCTGTAGTGCAATACGCAGGATCTAGAACACAAAACTCTCATTTGTCAGGGGGTGGTATTCACATGTGTGATTGTGGATATCTTGATAAAGCATTGTACATTGATATATTGGGTACAGATATGTGATTCACAAGTATGAAGAAATGTCCCTTGTGTATTGTGTCCCAATAGGATATTTTTCAAAGTGAAGAGACCATGTTGTCCGATGTGGTAACAGCAACTGTTTCCCCATGTTGGTAGATGAGAGTACTGAGGGCCGCAGGAGCAACGTTCTGAAGCCCAACTTCAGGCAGAGGAAGGCCAGGAGGACGGGATTCACCACTGTGGAACTGCAGAAGAAGTTCCCCGAGCTGAGTGAGAATGGGACAGTAACTGAAGAAGCTGTGGGCATCACTACTCGTCATTCAGGGTAAGGGACAGTTGTAGCTAAATCTTATAATATTTGTTAACTTTGGTGTAATTTAGGTTTGTCAGTACCATGCCCATGTTAGTCCAAAGTGTTAAGATCTTTGTCTGGGCTTTTCCGTAAAGTGGAGGTCCTGTGATATTACAAAGATACTGTTGCAGATGAGCTCTCTCATTGCGATAGGACACCATCTTTAAGCTACTGCAGAAGAGAGTTCTTGAAATTGAACCTGAGGGCCTGCAGTCTATGTCAAGATTGAGTTACCCCAGCTGAGGCCTGTGACTAACCCTTTTAGCTTGTTCCTCATTTCAGACGTAAGGCCCGCAAGGCTGAGCTCCTGGCAAAGAGCCAAGCTGCCAAGAAGCAGACGGCCTCGCGCTATGGGGAGAATGTGATGGTGGAGAGGTGTGCCGAGTGTGGGGCCGTGCTGGAGCAGTATGACGATGACACCATCGGCCTGTGCACCACTGTCCTCGCAACCTTCATTCACCGTGAACCGGGCGCTGGCAATGCCAATGTTGCTGGAGATGTTGCAGAGTGTCTCCAGGTGAGCGTTGTTTGTACCTGCTCTCTTAAATGTTTTGAGATCATGTAAGTTCAGGGGTTAACCCATGCTTGAGACATGTTAGTCTTGGCCTACATTTCTTTAATACTTTAATACAGCTCTTTCTATGTTTAACGTGATGTAGTATTTCGGCATATTTGAACTTTTTCGTAAATTGTTTGTAAGAAGATGTTTTTAATGCAGATTTTATAAATCAGTACTGTTTAGACATGTTTGAGAGTGTATTACCTGTCATGTTTAGAATGACACAGTTATATTTCAGTATATGTTTGATTTGTGCACCAGGTTGAATGATTTACTTTTTCTGTAGCCTTGTTTATGTTAGTTCACAGATAATGTTTTTTTATTTTTATGCTATTTAACAAAATGGCCACAAAAATGAGGTAATGAGGCATGAGGTAATGAAACAGGTAATGAAAACCTGTTTGAAAACATGATGATGCTTATATTGTTTCAACCAGGGTGATGGTGTCCAGTGTTTTCCAACAAGTGTTTCTTGTTTTGTTTTTCAGTATTGCATCAGGCAGTCAGTATTCCTGGCAGGCTGAAAGGTAAGACTGCTAGCATATGTTAGTGTATAATGTGTGGCACAGGGTCGTGTAAAAAAGGCCGCAACTAGGAAAATAATTTTTGACGACAGATTCCAATCTCAGGATTTAAGAAGCTTACACTTCCAGTCATGATTTCTCTTCACCAAATGATGAGTGTATGGTTCTAACATTAAGGTTATAATGTAAATATGTCTGTCCACAGTAGTGTGATGATGCCTGGCAACTCTGTAAGCATTGCGAGGCAGTTCCTGCGATGTGTCCTCCATCAGCTGGCACCAAATGGAATCTTCCCCATGCTCTTCACAAGTAACTTGGAAGGTGACACATTCAACATGTTTGGTTAAACAAACTTTCTGTTTCATTTTGGTCCTGTTTTCCTGATTTGTCCAGACTCTGACATATAATGTCATAGGAACTACATACCAGCTTGTTGAGATTTCATGACTTTTAACACTGAGGAGATGATATTTTATCTCTACTAATACTGCACAATGATATGAAGCAAATGGTTAAACTCAGTCAACTCCACTGACAATGATATGAAGCTTGTTTTGAACTCCACTGACAGACTGAGTGTTTGTACTGTTTTCCCCTTAGTTGTTTCCTAGATATTAGATATTAAATGAAAAGGGTGAATCCAACTCAAGCCTAGGAAGATTTGGCATGTGTATGTTGTATTGGCCCTGGTTAGTACTTAGCTTCATTTAGATTATGTCATATATTTTGTAGATCTATGTATTTTAATATGATAACTCTTTTTCTAGGATTAAATGTTTGTCTGTCTATATCTGTACATCTAAGAAAATCTGCTTGGGTTCAAAAAGTACATGTTAACTATGCCCTAGAAATGTCTTAAATATGCCTTTGGGGCACATTTGGTCTTTGCCTCTCAGTTTGCTGTTGTTAGTACAAAGCATGCCGTGTTGGACATTACAAAGTCTACTTCTCATTGAAATGGCCTTACCTGCTATCTTTCAAACAGATTCTATTTGTTGTCCAAATGTCTTACACTGTTAAGATGTTACAGGCCACCAGAGCCCTTAACCCTTTCAGTGCTGTCAGTGAGTGTACTTGTATGTCACTGTATGCTGTCTGTGCTGCTGTAGATCCACACTTCCTGAAGACAATGGCCGCAGCCTTGGTGGACTTCAATGACCTGACATCCCACGCCCCTCTGCAGTATCTCCTGGAGGTAGGTTCATGTTTCACCGTGGTTCATGTTTCACCGAGGTTCATGTTTCACCGAGGTTCATGTTTCATCGAGGTTCATCTATCACCGAGGTTCATGTTTCACCGAGGTTCATGTTTCACCGAGGTTCATGTTTCTCCGAGGTTCATGTTTCACCTTCTCATCACACTCCCTCATGTATGCAGTTTTCTACTGGAATAGCAAGTAATGGGTAAACAACTCTGACTTTGGGATGACACAGAACTCGCTCATTCTGATTCAATAACAAGACAAAGAGAATGTAGGTGAAAATGCTTCTGTCCAAATGTGAAACCCTTAAGTTTGCACCATGCATTTTCATAGATCTGTTACTTTCAATCTGAAATGGATCTTGATGGATTTCCTTACCTCGTAAGGAAGGGAAAGCCACACTAACTCGGTGCGCCTTGTGGCAGCAAGAGTTGTATGATCCCCAGGGAGTTGAGATTGATAATAAGATGTGCCGTTGAGACTGACATCTAATGATCGAGGGAAAACAATACCAGCGCCTTGAGCATGCACTAGTGCGTGGATATGTGCGCTATATAAATATCCAATAATAATAAATTCAGTAAATGAGTTGCCAAAGTTAGCTCTTAAAAGTGTGATGACCCCAATACTGCAGAGATCACTATATTTCTGCAGGGCCTGAATGAGAGGAAGAACCTGCCCCAGGAGAACATCATGCTGTTGCTGGGCAACATCTGCACCTACATGAACTGCATCACCCTGGAGAGCTCCACACCCATGTGGACCAACATCCTCACCCAGTTCGACATCTTCTTCAGACGTCTGCTCACAGTGCTGCCCAACCCATGTGACATGTCGGGGCTGCTAAAGACTATCATCTCCCTGCTGAAGATACCCAGCATCTGTAATGTCAGGGTAGGTGGGGTGGGGTACCCAGCATCTGTAATGTCAGGGTAGGTGGGGTGGGGTACCAAGCATCTGTAATGTCAGGGTAGGTGGGGTGGGGTGGGGGGGCACCCAATCTGCAATGCGTACCAGCATCTGTAATGTCAGGGTAGGTGGGATGGGGTACCCAGCATCTGTAATGTCAGGGTAGGTGGGGTGGGGTACCCAGCATCTGTAATGTCAGGGTAGGTGGGATGGGGTACCCAGCATCTGTAATGTCAGGGTAGGTGGGGTGGGGTACCCAGCATCTGTAATGTCAGGTGGGTGGGTGGGGTACCCAGCATCTGTAATGTCAGGGTAGGTGGGGTGGGGTGGGGTACCCAGCATCTGTAATGTCAGGGTAGGTGGGATGGGGTACCCAGCATCTGTAATGTCAGGGTAGGTGGGGTGGGGTGCCCAGCATCTGTAATGTCAGGGTAGGTGGGATGGGGTACCCAGCATCTGTAATGTCAGGGTAGGTGGGGTGGGGTACCCAGCATCTGTAATGTCAGGGTAGGTGGGGGTGGGGTGCCCAGCATCTGTAATGTCAGGTAGGTGGGGTGGGGTACCCAGCATCTGTAATGTCAGGGTAGGTGGGGTGGGGTACCCAGCATCTGTAATGTCAGGGGGATAGGTGGGGTGGGGGGTGGGGTGCCCAGCATCTGTAATGTCAGGGTAGGTGGGGTGGGGTAATGTCAGGGTGGGGGGGGCATCTGTAATGTCAGGGTAGGTGGGATGGGGTACCCAGCATCTGTAATGTCAGGGTAGGTGGGGTGGGGTACCAGCATCTGTAATGTCAGGGTAGGTGGGGTGGGGTACCCAGCATCTGTAATGTCAGGGTAGGTGGGGTGGGGTACCCAGCATCTGTAATGTCAGGGTAGGTGGGGTGGGGTACCCAGCATCTGTAATGTCAGGGGAGTAGGTGGGGTGGGGTGCCCAGCATCTGTAATGTCAGGGTAGGTGGGATGGGGTACCCAGCATCTGTAATGTCAGGGTAGGTGGGATGGGGTGCCCAGCATCTGTAATGTCAGGGTAGGTGGGGTGGGGTGCCCAGCATCTGTAATGTCAGGGTAGGTGGGGTGGGGTGCCCAGCATCTGTAATGTCAGGGTAGGTGGGGGGATGGGGTAGCATCTGTAATGTCCAGGGCATCTGGGGTGGGGTCAGGGTATCTGTGGGGGTAGGGGGTGGGGTACAGCATCTGTAATGTCAGGGTAGGTGGGGTGGGGTGCCCCAGCATCTGTAATGTCAGGGTAGGTGGGGTGGGGTACCCAGCATCTGTAATGTCAGGGTAGGTGGGGTGGGGTGCCCAGCATCTGTAATGTCAGGGTAGGTGGGGTGGGGTACCATCTGTATCTGTCAGGGTGCCCAGCATCTGTAATGTCAGGGTAGGTGGGGTGGGGTGCCCAGCATCTGTAATGCAGGAGTAGGTGGGGTGGGGTGCCGTAGCATCAGCATCTGTAATGTCAGGGTAGGTGGGGTGGGGTGCCCAGCATCTGTAATGTCAGGGTAGGTGGGGTGGGGTGCCCAGCATCTGTAATGTCAGGGTAGGTGGGGTGGGGTGCCCAGCATGGGGTACCCAGCATCTGTAATGTCAGGGTAGGTGGGGTGGGGTGCCCAGCATCTGTAATGTCAGGGTAGGTGTCAGGGGGATGGGGTGGGTCAGGGTGGTGGGGTGGGGTGCCCAGCATCTGTAATGTCAGGGTAGGTGGGGTGTGGTGGCATCTGTACCCAGCATCTGTAATGTCAGGGTAGGTGGGATGGGGTACCCAGCATCTGTAATGTCAGGGTAGGTGGGATGAGGTACCCAGCATCTGTAATGTCAGGGTAGGTGGGGTGGGGTGCCCAGCATCTGTAATGTCAGCCCAGCATCTGTAATCGCAGAGTACGTGGGGTGGGGTGCCCAGCATCTGTAATGTCAGGGTAGGTGGGGTGGAAGTATCTAATAACCATTTAATAGCTGATGTTATTTTTTTATTGGTCATGTAGAGTGTTGATCCCATCATGTGACAGATATATGTACTGTTGTAGAGGTTAGTAGTTTGGAGCTCACCACAATTAAACTGAAGCTGTCATCACGATGTTATTGGCGATGTTTCAAGTGTTCACCGCCAAGCAGGTGAGCAACAGTGCCTTGTGTTTTACTGAAAGAGTTCTCGGTACATTTTTTTCAGGGTATATTGGAGCCATTCTCAAAGCTTCTGAGTTTTGCCATCCAGAACTGTCCATTCAAGCTGCAGCAGCTGTTGGATGTATGCTACATGTGCAACAGGGCCTTTTCCAGGGTGAGTACCGTGTCCGTCGTCGGTGAGGTCCAGGAGTACAATAGGTCATAACCTCAGCCTATTGTCCTTGGGGCTCAGGGAACATAAAGAAACATCGAGGGTACATCAACCCATGGGCCCCTTGGGACAAGTGAACAACATATTTGTCTTACCGAACACATCAATGGTAATTTTGAACTGTTTGAAGCACGGGTATCGGATCATAGTATGGAGTACCAGACGACAAGAATAACAAATTTAGAGATATCTCCCTTCCATCGATATGCATTTGCAAAACATCGGTAAATTCCGTACATCATACGTGATTCAATGTTTTTCGAGATAAAGTACCAAATGAGTTCGGCATTCCCAGCGGGGTACATAGAAAATGTTACTCACTTGTAAGCAGGGTACACTGAAAATAATAGAAGAGCGCTCAGCCAATCAGAAAACGACATTTATGTGTGAGGCAAGATAACAGGTCATAACCTCAGCTTATTGTCAGGGTTGGCTATCATGTCAGTGTTGTGGGGATCCAGGGTTGAAAAAAGTCATAATATCAGGTTCTTGTCAGGGTTGACTATCTGGATTGGTTGTCAGATTTGGTGACTTGGTTTGTTCATTATACCATAATGACAATCACTGGTTTGTCTAGTCCTGACAATTAATTAATGCTAGATTGAATTTGCTGTATAACAAATACACAACAAACAAAACAAGAACCTTATTCATTGTAGATTTCAGGAGCATTAATGGAGTGATAGCTGATCTTTTATCTCTGATTATGAATATTTCAGTAAAGAATCATCACAACTAATCCCATTATGAGAACTGTCTTTAAATTTGTGGTAGGAGCGAGACAAGTTGATCCTGACCCGCACAGTGATATACGAGCTGGTCCAGGCCCTCAAGTTCAAGACCAGTATGCCGGACGAGAATGCCTTGCTTCTTGTGCAGGTAACATATTGTTGGGTAAAACCTTCCTGTTTATGTGCCATGTCCTACTCTTTGGTGTTCTTATTTCAAATGTCAGAGGTAGAAATATATGATCGGTTTGTATCTGGGGCGGTGTGGTAGCCTAGTGGTTAGTTTGCTCATCTTGCTTAAGACTCGGGTTCGAATCCCCACATGGGTACAATGTGGGAAGCCCATTTCTGGTGTCCACAGCCATGCTATTGCTACAAGTGGCATAAAAACAAACTCACTTTGGTTATTTTTCGTTTCACGTTTTTGAGGTGATCATACACTCACGGTTTGTGTCTGTTTTCTCTTATCTCTTCCATCTGCTTGTGTGACAGTTCCTGGTCCTGGACACTGGGGGCACGATCTGCTTGTCTCACTCCGTGGATGACGCAGCCATGTTGTACAACTACCAGTCCCAGTCTCTGGTCAGCACGTGTGCAGCCGAGTGTATGCGGCAGCACCTCAACGATGCCATGGAGTTCATCACTGATCTACACACACTCACAAAAGTCAAGGTATTTATTAAGAATCAAGATAATCATTTTTTTAGATAATGCAAACTAAGGGATTAACCCATGCTTGAGTTAATGTGGCAGTGTTTGCCCTTGTGGATGGTGTGTCTTAATACTGGTACAGATGGTTGTATACATAAGCCATTGCATTCAGAAAAATTGGTTTGATTTATCTTGAATATTGCTGACTAAAGTTAAACATTCACCCTGTCATTTCAACAAGTTTTAAATGGAAATGCTACCGAGAATCTCTTTCCGGAAAACATAGAAAAGATGACTGTTGCACTTCCAGAGTATAATGAAGGGTGGGGCAGCCAACAGTCTGAATGAAGACACTCTGGGCAGTCAACTGAAGTCAGGAATGGCCCAGTACGTAGCGCTGGAGATCACTCGGGGCAACGGACGTGACAACCGTGCCATCTCACGTTACCTGCCTTGGCTGTACCATCCTCCTTCCGCCATGCAGCAAGGGTAAGAACTACACCAGCTTGTCTGTGTGTCCTATTGTCCTTCCGCCATGCAGCAAGGGTAAGAACTACACCTGCTTGTCTGTGAGGCCTAATGTCCTTCCGCCATGCAGCAAGGGTAAGAACTACACCAGCCCTTCCACCAGCTTGTCTGTGAGGCCTAATGTCCTTCCACCATGCAGCAAGGGTAAGAACTACACCAGCTTGTCTGTGTGTCCTAATGGCCTTCCGCCGTGCCTATTGTCCTTGTTGGATAGATTAGTGCTCATGAGATCAATCACTGGATTTTCTGGTCCAGCCTATTATTTTCAGACAACCATCATACAGCTGGAATATTGTTTAATGTGGTGTTAGACAACAAAGAAACAAACCAATCTGCCAGTGTTTATCTGTAATAATTTTGAACACAGTAATCAAATATGTTGATAATTCATGGTGTTAAATCTGGTTGTAATTGAAAGCAAATGAAAATGGAATTTTTTGTTGTTCTAAAATTTCATATAAGCCCTAAACTCAGATTGACAAATATAAAATTGTCGTTCAGATGAGTTGCATTTGTATTCTGACTATTAAGATTCTTTGGGATTATAACCAATTTACATTTATTCTGTTTCTCACTGGTTAATTCATACTATCTTGCTTGTAATGAGTGAAGTCAACTTTTATTACATATCTTTTAGGCCGAAGGAGTTTATCGACTGCATCGGACACATTCGGCTTCTGTCCTGGCTTCTGATTGGCTCACTGACTCACACGGCTGTCACCGAGGGCGCTGCCCCCATATCCTGTCTTCCGGTTCCCCTGGAGGCAGGGTGCCACATCTCGGAGCATGTCCTCGTCATTGTCACAGGCTTTGCTGAACAGTCCAAGGTGAGGACTGCTCATGTTAATTAAATAGGAATCATTTTTAATACTCTAAGTATTCACCCTAAACCATGTTCAAAGCATATGTTATTACCCTGGTTTGTGGGTCAGTGTGCACTCAATATTCATTCTCAACTCCGTGGGGAGTTAACAACCTGAGCTGCACATGAGGTGCTTGTAGGTTAACGGTCACATCTCCTCCTACTGGGTACCCATGAACTGCATCCTAAACAGGGGCATATTACAAACAAAGACACTTGACTTGGGAGCAACCACATGTGCTACATGTCTGTTTTTCCTTGTGGGAATTTTGGGCGGAAAAAACCCCAGACCAGCTTCCTTAGATCCTGTTATTCCTGTTAATACCTTATGTTCAAGTTGGTTACGAGTTTGAATCTCTAGTCCGATTACGATCCATGTTCTGTCACCGCCTGGGCCTTGTTCCTCAAAGCGATCATAATGCTACGCCTGTCATAAGTCTTTATCTTACCTTCATGTGAAATACTTTAATTTCACTGGTCAATGACGCTTTAACAAGTTTCTGTGTCCCCCCTCTGAGAAGCTGTATTGCTAGCAATCGTATGACCTCATAATATGACGCATGCAGTGTTCGATTAGCTATTTTTGAGTTCACTATGTACAGATTTATTTTACCGACTTTCACTGCTTTATTTAAACTACAGTCAAATCCCGATGAGTCGAATCGCTGAGGACCAAGTAATAAATTCGACTTATTGATGTATTCGAGACATAGGTATGTCTATGAGGGTAGAAAAAAAAGGTGATCCAGTCCTAATTCCTCCGCCTAAGCATTTGTTTATCTAATGATTTCCATATCACTAATAGGGGCACCTTATCAATTCCAGTCTGATTAGCACAGACAGTGATTTCCGTAAAATAACTAATCTGCCTTTTGAACTCACCCGTCAATGGCGTAAAGGTGTGAGCTGTGTTGGTTTGTTAATTGGATCAGTTTGCTACACCAATCAACTTCTCATTGACTGACTTCGGCTTATGTATACAAGATTGCTGTAGTTTGAATCTCATAGGACCTAATTTCCTTCTCGAGTCATCGTGTGTATTTTTGAGACACTTAAGTGTAACCAGTATTCAAATGATGACAACTATAACAGGGAATGGTCATTTTTTAGCACTTCAAGTTATGCATAATATTCGAGACATTGGCATACGACTCATCGAGATTTGACTGTATCTTATACATTAAGTCGTTTGCACACTCAACTTTAACATAATTAACCATTTTTTTAGCAGTGTAATGCTTGTCAGAATATGTTTCATTGATTTAAAAAATCCAGTCAAGACACAGACGCCGTTTTGTTTACATGTCATATAGATGGTAGCGATGTTTAACATAAAATTAAATGATATTTTGTACATTTAACATGGCGGTAAGATAAATACGTTGTATGCTTCTCCCTTGGGTAATACAGTCTAATGTACACCTCTTTGTAGCAGTGTCATCCCTCGCCTACCGGCTTGGATGACACTGCTACAAAGAGGCGTACATCAGACCGTATTATACAACTTATAATGTTAAAGTATGGGAGTCACAATCGTCTTTGGGTTACGATCGCTTTGAGGAACGGGGCCCTGGTCATGCTTGTGGGTTGTATGAAAGTGAGAATTATCAACCACCAGAGGAGTTGGGCATGGCTCCAATATTAGGTGGACATCATAATCAGCACTTGTTGAGATCCTTATAGGAACTTTGATGGTATATGTGAAGGTACTTCTTTATTTATCTACATTAGTGTGTAGTTATTCTGTAGTTGAGGCTATTGATGAGGATGGATGTACTATAAGGTGTTTCTTCTTCCAGGACACCGTACTGCACATGTCATCACTCTTCCATGCCTTCATCCTGTGCCAGGTAAGCACATGTCATGACTCTTCCATACCTTCATTCCATGTTTATTCTGTCAGGTAAGCACATGTCATCAATCTTCCATGTTCATCCTGTACCAGGTAAGCACATCATCACTCTTCCATGTTCATCCTGTGCCAGGTAAGCACATGTCTTCACTCATTCATACCTTCATTCCATGTTCATCCTGTGTCAGGTAAGCACATGACTTCACTCGTTCATACCTACATTATTCATCGAGAGCACATGTAGAAGCAAGTAAGCTCTTGGCTAACAACTGTTTGAAGTGCATAGGCTGTCAAGAAATTGGTGCAATTCCTTACAGAGGTTGAATTTCTCCCCAGAGGCTGCTGAGAAGGATTGGGTGGACACTGTCCCTGCTGACAGTGAGTCATCACGCCCTGATGATCTGTGTCATTGTTCATGCTTTCAGTCAGTGTTTAGCAGGTCCAGATCTAATCTTGTGGATTGTGTGTTTAGACGACATTCACTCACTCAATGGGGCAGGTCAAGATGCTAATTAATGGTGCCCATACCTGTGACATTTGTACAGGTATGCCAACGTCATGATTTCAACAACATTATTACCTGTATTATTCAGTTGGCTCCTTCCTGTTCCAGCTGTGGACAATGTATTGTGAGTCGGCAGCAGCCCTTCACCCCCAGAACAGCGAGCAGTACCAGTCCGCCTCCGCCCACATCATGGACTTCTGGGCTCGGGTGACGCCTGGCATCCTGCAGCTGCTCTCTCACTCCAAGGAGGTAGGTGGCACCACTGTGGGATATCACTGAATGGATAAAATCTTCATGTTCCCAATCTTAAAGAAATGGAGGTGATGAGGTGTTCATTTAGGAGACAAATGTACAATATTTTGAGGATCACTGCAGATTTGGCGGCTATTATTTTAGTTATAAACCATGCCAACAGTAGCAAATGGAATTTGATCCATGATATTAAACTAGTTTTATCCAGTCGGAATCAAGCACTGTTGAGTGTCCTAATAGAATTGTATAAATGAACAGGTTTTTGAATGAGTGATGTCAAAAGAATGGTGACATTATGTTCCAGCAGAGTGCATCAGAGTAGCCTCTTATACCCATTGAGATTGTCTTTAGGAGAACTAAGCAGCTCTTATCTTCTCTGTTTCATATTTTGTTTTGGACATCATAGAGCAAGTCTTGAAGTGGAAATTTAAAGAGAGAATTTTAAGAGAATGGGAATTGAGTTTGAACCTACTACCCGAACATGCTTATATTTCATTGGATCTTAATGTTAAATTATGGACTTTCATCAGCAAAGCTTTACTGGACTGAAAAATAGTTTACTAGGTTTGGGCTACTGAGAAGTGACTAAAGACACTGCAAGGAATGTCCAGCAAAGTTGGTTGACAGCATCTTGCTTCTTGCATCTTGGTTGGTACAGGGCTATACTGAATGGTGCCCTGTCTGCCCTCTCAGCATGATCTAACATTAAGCTCTGCTAACAAACTCATCATCATGTGCAACAGCCCTTACCAGACTTATTAGTACCAAGATTATTATTTTGATAATTAATTTACATAAGTACTGACCAGGTCATTCTTGATGTAAACTCTGTTTTATTAAGTGCTGCCTTAGAGGATTTGTTGAAGTGATATGCTTGTCATGAACTATATATGTAGACTATTAACATTGGATGGGCTAAAAACATCAAATATAAGTGATGAAGGACCCTGCATAAAGGAGAATACGAACGAAAACAAACCTTTGATATATTGAATAGGATATTCTAAAAGTCACCTTCTGTGATTAAAACTGAACAAAAAGTTTGTAAAATAGCAATAAAAACACAAAAAACAAACTCGTATTTACGCCTCTTACGGAAACACCCGACAGTTAATGAGCAGAGGGGGTATCACGTGACATGACGTCATATGTGCCTGTTGCTGACGGCTTCCTCTCTGATTTTACCTCACATTTTAACAGTGTCCATGGATTCTGAAGCAGTAAAAGATGTTCCTGATGTCATTTCTGAAATGGATGTGTTAGACCGTATGAATACGATCTGATTTTACATCTTGCATGACAATCTTCCAGTGAAGATGAAGAAGAATCAAGCGACACAGAGGCACCGCTTGAGGTCAAAATAAATTTTAAAATAGACCATATCATTTAACAAGAATACTATTTGTCAGCAAAATGTGATACAGTTCCAACGGCAAACCCACCCCTATAAATACATGACCAGTCCCTGATATTTTTTGCAATGTGATTGCAGTTCCTTTTGTGTCAAATGGGTGACTGTAGGGTGTCTGGGATTTAAAAACAAAATAATTATGCTTCAGATGGGGGGAAAATAGAAAATTCTGCTACAAAAATTACACTGGAGTTATTTTGTTGAAAAAAATTAGGATCCTAGTTCTCATTAATAACGTATCATGTCTCCATCCAAGATCCCAGCCTGGTCGAGCAGAGATAATATTCGCGACGCAGATAAGGTATTCCCCCAAAACTGGTGAATTATGAAATACTTGTCAGGACAATGTATGTTTCCCCAGTGCTTGGTTATGGAAATAGTTACATGGTACTCGGTTAGCCTTCTTGTCAGCCAATGAGAATACAGAACAACTTTCACGGCACACACTACTGACAAATAGCAAGTCTGATGCCGACGTGTGTAATTGGACAAAATGGAAAAAAATGAAAGTAACAAGTACTTCATGATTTACCGTTGTATTCGGCAATGTTTCTGGTAGACTGCAGCATTTATGGCTCCAAACCGAAAAGAACGTTAAAGCGAACATTTTCAAGCTCATGTGAAATATCTTACTGATTTTGATAATATATATCTCATGGGTACCAATCAACCTTCCCCAGCTACAAAATGCCCCAGCAAATTTGGTCATTCATTCTAATTTGGTCAAATTTATTTAAAATGATTAAAGATATGCCGTAAATGCATAGTTTTTGTCAACTTTGATATTATGTTCTTCATATAAAAGTTATTAGGATTTGGGACTTGTGTGCATGTCTGTTTCATATGCGTCCGACTCAGAATGATCGGAGCATTTCTCCTGCCTAAATATGTCTCTTTACTTGGAAAACGGAAAAAATGGTGGCTCTTTCCATTGTTCGATGATTCCGTGCATCCCCAGGCAACGGAATACATCATCGTACCATTTACAAAAACGACAGAAACAACACCATTTGTATTACTGTAGCGCTTGTTCTTTGGCAATATGGCAGACGCTATTCACATATGATGTCACAAGCAGAAAAGGTCACGTGAGTTCCAGCGGAATATGCATAATGGCTGAAGCTCAGATAACAGAAACTGTTTTCGCGATAAAAACATAATAAACCATATTTTTAAAATAAAAATTGGGGTACACGTTTCTGATGACTTTATCTTTCACCCAGCAAATTATTGCAATTGTCTAGTATTCTCCTTTAATTTAGGATTAGGGTAGGTGTTTGAAATGACAAAATAATTTGGTAACAATTATGTCAATTGATTTCTTATGAAATTTGTCATTCCAGTAAAAAGAATTTTATGTCATTTCATAACAGATTCAGATGACAATAGTTTTTATTAACATAGAATAATTTTTTAACGTTTTGAAATTTGGGGTGACAGAGCTGTAAAGTGGTGAAGCATACCATCTGTTGTGACGGACGGAATGTGCATGGGGGCTAGCATGCGAGTGGGCGGTGAGAGGGGGTGATGGTTCACTGTCAGGAGGATGGTGCTGCGGTCGTGGTAGGGGAGGGATGGTAATGGCATGCTTCTAGATGGTCACAGAGGAGCATCACAGAGGTGACAGAGGAAGAATGCAACATTATTACATATGGTTTACTTACTGAAATTTATCTAATTTTCTTATAGATGTTATGGGTTCTTTTGCAAATGTGGATATCAGGATGGAATCATCATGTTAGCCAACTAATTTATTGGCTTTGGTAACTCTAGTCAAATGTTTGGCAGATACATCTTGTACATGTGTAACAATGTTAAAAGTTCAGTTCATGTGCTGTTACTGCTTCTTCATGAAGTAACAGGGTAGTACTGACTCCATTATTATATACCGAATGATAAGATACACTTAAACTGGTGAAAATCTAAATGTTTAGAAGTATTTGCACAATATAAGTACATTAGTGTGTCCTTTTAATTCCGTCTACATTTTTTAGATTAGCATAAAATGTATATATTTTCAGACAGTTGAATAATAAATTTATCGACCTCATAAATTTTTATAATGGCATACCAGATATATTCCAGGCTGACACATTATGCTCTGATATTTCATATATGTAATATGTATCTGCTGAACACTGGCTGGTGTGGATTTGTTTAAAACATAGTGACAATATTAGTCTGTGGCAAAAACATTTGAATCTACTAGAAATTATCCTGGGCATTATGTCATTAGATTTTGTGGATAATACAGGGACTATAATGAGCTGTGTGTACTGTACCAAACCCAATGTTGCTAGACTTGGGTTTTCAACTAGTGCATGAGGTGACTGCCATGATTCCCCCAGCCCCATGCACCAACCTCCTGACTGTCCTTGTATAAATGTGGGAGGATGGCTAAATGTGTGGCACAATCTTTTTCTTTGTGCTCCATGACACACTGAAGGATAAACCGACACTAGAGGTTTGATATTGCTGTTATCACACACCCATTGTTCCAGCACCTCAGTCATATCAGTTTCTTTAGCATGACGTGTACACATTTGCACAAATTGATGCATGCATTTGCACGCTCAATTTTATCTTTTAAAACAATTTTGTCAGTTAATATTTTTTTTACTGATTTACCAATCTTCTAACTCTCAGATGTCTGTTCTCACATGGACTGTATGTTACCTTACCTTCCACATCTTTGTTGGAGTGAATAAGTTGGGTTCAATGTCACTTGGAAAAGTATGTGACTTTGTGACGGCATTAATTATGGGAGGAGAGCTGAAAGAATGACTCAAGTCATAGATGTTGACCTCTTTGGTAGAACTAAGGCTACTTAGCTGCTTTGTTACCCAGCTAAACCAATACCCATCAAAGTGGGAACTGCAAATTCAGAACTGCAGAGTTGCCACCCTTGGGAGTGATAGGATAGTAGATATGAATCTCTGGTTCATGCAAATAATGATCATTGGCTGATCTGTCCCTTGTCTGTGTACGTGAGTTTCGCCAAAGAGGTAAATGTCTACTACCTGAGTTGTTGCTAGGTTACCTCCCAAATCACACTGACTCCTCATGGCTCAATGTAAATTGTGTTCCAAGAATAACTAGACCCAACTCGTTGACTTACTGTCTGTGGTATTCCCCTAGAGACTACTAACAACTTTGGTCTGCATGAGACTGTTATTGTAGGGAGATCATGTTAGTTTTAACAAAAACTGATACTAATTCATTTGGAGAGGTCAGTAGTGAAACAAAGCTACCATAAAACGTCCGATCTGTCAGTGTTTTTTTTTATGTTTTATTGAGATTGCTTTTTCACATTTCTGTAGATCTTAGCCATCTGTTGTGGAGCATGTTTTCACTTCCATGGCATGGATCGTCTGTATTTTATTTCAGGGGAGAAATCCTGTAGCCTCTCCTAGTTTATCAGTATTTTTTCTAGTTTCATCTTTCTTGTAGGTCTTGTAGATTTACACAAAACTGTCCTTGACATTCATTTCCAGCTCTACCCAGCCAGGATTAAACTGGGTGCACCTGCAGCGCTCCATGGTGTGTCGTAACAGGCGACTAAGATTGGTGTTGTGGACAGGCTCAGTGGCATGCCTAGCAATGTCATCTGGCCTGATGGCGTAGATGGAGTTATTGGTGTACTTCGTTCAGACCCTGATCTCAGCAGTGTGGCTGGGAAAATGTCGACATCGTGAGACAGCATTCATCTATTCTGCCATCACAGTTCTTTTCGGGACTTGTTTAATTCTTTGGTTCAAGTCTGAAAGAAGATAATATTTACACTAAACTTAATCAGACATTTTAAAGAAAAAACATATTCAGATATTAAAAAAGAAATCCTATGGATATTTTGGTTTTTTTTGTTTAAGATAAAGAAATCACAAACCAGAAGTTTGATAAAGAGTGTACAGTTGAACTTCATTTATTTTTTTAAAAGGAACTTCAGTTTTGTATTGGTTCTGTGAGTAATGAGCTACAGATATAACAATTATATTTCAGTTGGTCTTTAGAGTCAAGTAAAAGCATTGTTTACAAGCATTGTCTGTTCATGATAGGCCAACCATAGGGCTGAACAACTACTACCAACCTTGTGTTAATTACTGTATCACTGTACTAGCAAGGAGATATATAGGTATATATGCAGAGATGTCCAGATAATGAAACAGTGTGTGACATTGTTCTGGCAGCTGGTGGAGATGGTCAACCTGCACTTTCTGGGACTCATGGAAGCCCTCCAGGAGTGCAACTCTTGTGTCCTAGCCAAGGTAGGTCCTTTTACAGCACAGTCATGTGTGGATGTGCGTGCAGGTGTCTGTTTCCTGTGTAGGAGCCAAACATTGTTTTCACATTTGATGCAGGATATCCATATATAACATGGTATATCTTTTTCTCAATATTTTCTAGATTTACATTATTTTGGAAACCCCATTACCCAGCCAGAATAATATCTAAATGATTCCTACAGACTTGTAGTGACATGAAAGTGAATAATATCTCCTGACTAAATGAATTGAGAAATAGAAAGAAATACTGTAATTTTACAACAGCTAGCCAGTATAGGTAGCTTTGTATCAAAAGTATTACAGAAAAACATCTGTGCAATACGTCCTGTTCATATCAGAAGGCTTGTAATGATAGTTGATTATTCATGTACAATGTGTTCCCTGTTTCAGCTATTCCCGATGTGGCAGTGCATCCTCTTTGCATACCATGCACAGGTAATAATGTACAACTTCTCAACACAGGCTAGGCCTTATTGTCACATTATTGTACTCATAGTGAGCCCTTTACCATTCAAGGAATCCCGTCCGCCCAGAAGCGGAAGGTCGCGGGTTCGATCCCTGACCGCGTCATACCAAAAGACGGTAAAATATGGTACTTGTTGGTCCCTGCCTGGCGCTTGGCATTAATGGGTACAACAAGGACTGGTCGGCTCAGAGTCAGTATAATGTGTCTGAGTGGGGTATTCATGCTTCACTGCGGCATGGTATCTCAGTGGGCTAGCACTATAAAACCAGCTTAAGTCTGGGCTAGTACAAGCAGCCGCACATACACATACACACGCATGCACGTCGTCATATGAGCGAAATATTCTCAAGCACGACGTTAAGCCCAATTTCACCTCACCTCAAGGAATCCCTTTGACAACTGAGTGCCTGTCATTAAATTTACATTTCATAGTCACTACAAGCTTGTTCCAAGTCATGAGTGAAGTTATCTTAAAGGCACCAAGAAATTTATGTTTGTAACATACTAGTCATCCTTCAAAGATGTGAAATTTGCAAAAGCATTTTGTGCAATTTACAACAAAAAAACCCCAAAAGATAAACATATTTTTGAAAAAAAAATTTGGTGTGTGGGTGTATTAACCATAACAGAAAATTTGATAAATGACGCTAACCAATTATTTTCGATGATTGATCGGTTGTAATGAACCAATCATCAATTATGAGAGTTTAACCAATTCCCAACACTACTTCAATGTATACATGATTCACTCATTTCATTTGTTCAAAATAAATTAACAATGAAATCAAGGGTCCTTGTCATAACCAAGATCCCTAGATTGTACTATTGTAGGACAAAACCTCAAGTAAAGTCCTTAACTTCTTACTAGGTTTTGTAACACTAACATATCTAGTTGATCTCTTTTGGACCATGATGGACCCATGAAGATTCGGGTTACAATTGATCTTCAGTAACCCATGCTTGTCATAAGAGGCAACTAATGGGATTGAGTGGTCAGGCTCGCTCATTTGGTCGACACATGTCATCGTATCCCAATCGCGTAGATCAATGCTCATGGTGTGGATGGGGCGGTGGGGTAGCCTAGTGGTTAAAGAGTTGGCTCGTCACGCCGAATACCTGGGTTCGAATCCCCACGTGGGTACAATGTGTGAAGCCCATTTCTGGTGTCCCCAGCCGTGATGTTGCTGGAATATTGCTAAAAGCGGCGTAAAACCAAACTCAGTCAGTCAGTCATGGTGTTGATCACTGGATTATCTGGCCCATACTGGATTATTTACAGACTGACCCCAAATAGCTGGAATATTGCTGAGTGTGACATTAAACAATAAACCACCCAACCAAACCTCCTGATGATGTGAGTGTTGTGCTGCTACAGTTGCCGGGACACCTCCATGTCAGACTACAGATGTGTCAGAACTGGGAGCCACCACACCCAACCCGGGACCAACGCTCATTCAACTCCACCATCCTCCTCAACTGGCTCAAGAGGATCCAGTTCAAGCTCGGGCAGATCGAAGTCCAGTCATCAGCAGCGACACAGTTTTACACTGTGTGAAGGAAGCTCTAAGGGACTTTGCACATCGCCTGTCCTTTTGGACAGAGAATCATCTGAAGGAGCAATACTTATAACATCCAAGTTCCTAATGTACTAATATACTGTCCGTGATCAAGAAGTCACATCATATCATATAGTCACCCTGTTGTCACACTCAATTGATCATGTATTGATAAGGACATTGGCAATTGTTATTGTGATGTCATCAGTTGGGAACATCTGATGTTTGTTATCTACAGTGTTATGTCTCTAGATCAGGGGAGGTTTTACTTCTATATTGTTGAAATAGAACTTATTAATATAAGTCAAAATATGTTCTGTCACTATTGGCCAAAATAATGTAGATTTGTTCCATAAATAATTCTGGTATTGCTCATAATTTTGACTAAATATTTTTAGGGCATTATTTTAATATTTGTTGGATCAAAGATATGCTGAACCTTTTTTCTTCAACTCGGGACAAAAAGAATAGTTCAAATTACAAGTACATGGATGTTTTTTCTGACGTATCATGCACACGAAATTATTTTGCCCTGTGGTCCTTAAAAAAGCTTTGGATGATTAATTTCACATTTATATTTTGCCAAATTGTTCAGTTGACAAGTCATAGGAGATTTCCTTGTATAGTAAATGTAGAGTTATGTCACAGAATTTGCCAAAATGTACTGTTTGTCCTCCGATAAAATATGCCAACAAAGATGCCAGCAGCTTCTACTCTTTCCTCCCCCTTCTTCAGGCAATATTTGCAAGAACATTCCATGATCAAGTTTGTGAAGAAGAATATTATTCCCACCTCCGACTTCTGCCCATGACTTTAAAAATCTGTCCTAAAACAAATGTAAAATAATGGCCTTATATGACATCCTGTCTCCCCCAACCAGTCAGAATATGTTGTTTGATATGGAGCTTCCATGGCATTGTTTTGAACATCAATGTGAACTGTGATATTGCTGGTTTTTTTTACATTAACTTCTCGTTGTACAGATGTTTGGTGTTCAAGCTGTACTGATGTGCGTGGTCCAAGGCTGGAGGTGACCTGACCAGAATGTGTAGTCTGTGAGAATGATGGGTGACAGGAGAGCTATGGAAGTGATCTGATGATACATCAACTATTCTACCTATCATAAGTTTAGACTCACTTAAAGCTCTCACTATATGTTATGTGTATACATATGGTTACATTGAAGATGAATTTCTCCACAAACTTGGGGGAACCAACTGCAAACCATATGCAGATGAATTGCACGAGGATCAAGCCTCAAATTGCTGAAAAGCATGTGCAAATATCATACATGTGAACAGCTGCGTTTTGGTGTAAAGTTTGTTAAGAATTCGTCGATTGTCACAGAGTTTGATCATTTATTGAACTCATGACTAATCCTTTCAACATTACGAATTTGTTTTACAATACATCAGTTCATGTGTAAACAGCACCTTTAATCAGTATGGAATATTTTGCAAGCTCTAGTTTTAACAGTTCACTGAAGTTAGTGGCTACATTTACACTAGTGAGTCTAAACTTTTGATGGGTAGTATATATGGAGGCACACGCTTCACGGTCACTGAGAGTCCTGGTGGGGTACACTCATTGAAAAAAAATAAAATATTTTGGTGTCATAAATGTAAAATGAGTGGCATTAATATGTGAGAGCTATCTAAGTGACCAATATTTAGAAGAATGGTTCACAAGACCGAAGTCTTACTGCATCTTTGTGATCTAATTGTCGACACTTTCTTTTGATGTTGATGACCTCCCCACCCCTTCATCGTGACCCTCATCAGCGTTTAGTGAAGTATGAGCTTGGAGTGACAGTTCCATAGACTTCATTGCAGAATCCTACTCTGTGCTCAGTGTCTTGTGATCTTGTGACATTGTAATAAAGCAAGGTATAAGCAGTGTATGAAATAAGGCCCGTCCGACCGCCTGAGATGGGCTAGATTTCTGAAGGATGGTCTAAATTTACAGCTAGCCAGCCCGATGGTCTGGTAAAAGTTTTAGATGTGAGTAAATTCACCAGATTTGGTCTGGTTAAATCCTGATGTCAGGCTGTTTTTTTAAACTTATTTCATACACTGGTGTAAGGACTTGCCATGTGGTGAGAAAAGTACTTTTGAGATGATGTTTACTGATGTACATGCCTCCAGTATCCGATACTGCTGTTGACAAAGTTTGATCTGGCGGTCTCCAGTTGTTCACCTTTGTTGTAATGTAATCTTGGCAAGATGGTTTGGCATGGTGAGACAAAGCATTCAGTTAGAGCCTAATGTCTCGGTGGTCAGTTGCCGCATTTTATAAAGCACACAAAGGCCAGTGCCTGTGTTGTATCAAGATTGATTGTCAGTCAAGGTAAACACTTGTTATCTAATTGTCAGATTATGATCAGCTGTACATTATGACATGTGGCAATCAGCTCAGCATACTTTGTGGGTAGATGTGTTGACACCTGCGGACTTCTTGTCTCACTGGAACCAGTACTTCCTGTGTGTTGAGAGTTGAATCTATTATTTCTCTACTCTCGTCAGGTTTTCCACAGTGGAGACAGTAGTGACATCAACCTGAATTATGACATTTCACAGTATTTTGGTTTAAAGAACCATGACATGTAAATAATTGACAGAATGAGGATGAATTTGTTATTATGTATATGTTACAGTTAAGCATGAGGAACCGATCATACTTCCTGTCAGTGAGGCTTCTGTATGTGTTAAGGGATGGCGAGGCAGCACAAGGTGTGTTGATGTTACAAGAGGTATATTTATACTATATGTACCTTAGACAACTATTTACAGATGAGCTGGTTACTTTACAAGAGTTTTCTATGTGTATATACAACTATATATGTTGACAGTGTTGCTAGTATTTATTGTATAGCCTATTAAAAGCGGTTGTTCCTTTGCCACATGTGTTCTGATCACTGAATTCAATGTCAGCTGGTCTTTAGGTACATATTATATTTGGGATTACGGTACACTTTCCAGTAAAGTATTGATTTCTAGTACTTTTCAGGGTTTAGTCTAATCTGGGATTCGAGCAAACACTCTCAAAAGAAACTTTAATTGTTTGGTCCAGACAACATACATTGTCAAAGAGGACCATAATATTCATTATAATGTACATCAACTGTAAATAGGTCTCCTTGTGTTGCCAGGCAACAGGCATATCTGTACATTTTATATAAAAGGTTTGACTGACTGACTGAGTTTGGTTTTACGCCGCTTTTAGCAATATTCCAGCAACATCACGGCGGGGGACACCAGAAATGGGCTTAACACATTGTACCCACGTGGGGATTCGAACCCGGGTCTTCGGCGTGACGAGCCAACTCTTTAACCATTAGGCTACCCCACCGCCCCTAAAAGGTTTGAAATGAACAGAATATATTGAAAAGTCAGACTTCACATTCACTAAGTGTTCATCGGGGTGGTTTGGTTGTAGTTCTCCGACCGCGAACGTGAATATGCATCTTCAAGTGGCTTCTGGGCTGTTTCCTCTAACAGAAACGGAAGTCCAACATTGGCCAGAATCAGAATTCCCATCACTGCATAAGGTACAACCAGGTCGTGCTCTATCTGGGGAGAAAGTTATCAGGGGGTGATTAGCCAGCCCCATCAACAGTTCCATCCAACATCATGAAAATGTCTGTTCACAACTAGAATTTGGTTTGAACAGTTGGTATAACCTTGATAGCAATGGCAATGAGCAGACGTCTCCATCTTGAGGTCAGTTTCAACATCACTTTGATAGGACAACGTATCATCAGACTACATTGGGTTGAGTTTAGTTGAGTAGGGTTTTAGTCACATGGGTGTTATTCCAGCCATATAGTGACTATATTGGGGGCAAAGATACCCACCTTCAGGACTATAAATAGGGCAAGGATACTTTCCACCATGACCATATTAGGGTACCCACAATCAGGACTATATTAAGGGCAAAGATACCTATCATCAGGACAATAAAGGGACAGAGATATTCACCAGAAGCATACACCATGAGGAACAGATAAGGAGCAAGGTCTCTCCCCATTACCAAAATGTATGGAGATTGGATATTCACCGTCTGGACCATCTAACTCACCATCATGGCAATATAAGGAGCAGGGATACTCACCATCAGGACCATATAAGGAGCATGGATACTCACCATCAGGACCCTATAAGGAGTAGGGATACTCACCATCAAGACCATATAAGGAGCAGGGATACTCACCATCAGGACCATATAAGGAGCAGGGATACTCACCATCAAGACCATATAAGGAGCAGGGATACTCACCATCAGGACCATATAAGGAGCAGGGATACTCACCATCAGGACCATATAAGGAGCAGGGATACTCCCCATCAGGACCAGGGATATATCAGGAGCATATATAGGGATACTCACCATCAAGACCATATAAGGAGCAGGGATACTCCCATGGTCCATATAAGGGACCATCATAAGGAGCAGGGATACTCCTGGTCAGGACCATAGAAGCAGCAGGGATACTCCTGGTCAGGACCATAGAAGCAGCAGGGATACTCACCATCAGGACCATATAAGGAGCAGGGATACTCACCATCATGGCCATATAAGGAGCAGGGATACTCACCATCATGGCCGTATAAGGAGCAGGGATACTCACCATCATGGCCATATAAGGAGCAGGGATACTCACCATCATGGCCATATAAGGAGCAGGGATACTCAACATCAGGACCATATAAGGAGCAGGGATACTCACCATCAAGACCATATAAGGAGCAGGGATACTCACCATCATGGCCATATAAGGAGCAGGGATACTCACCATCAAAATCCATATAAGGAGGGATACTCACCATCAATATAAGGAGCAGGGATACCATATATATAAGGAGCAGGGATACTCACCATCAAGACCATATAAGGAGCAGGGATACTAACCATCATGGCCATATAAGGAGCAGGGATACTCACCATCAGGACAATATAAGGAGCAAGGATACTCACCATCAGGTCCACATGAGCAGCAGGGATACTCACCATCAAGACCATACAAGGAGCAGGGATACTCACCATCAGGACCATATAAGGAGCAGGGATACTCACCATCATGCCCATATGAGGAGCAGAGATACTCACCATCAGGACCATATAAGGAGCAGGGATATTCACCATCATGGCCATATAAGCAGCAGGGATACTCCCCATCAGGACCATATAAGGAGCAGGGATACTCCCCATCAGGACCATATAAGGAGCAGGGATACTCCCCATCAGGACCATATAAGGAGCAGGGATACTCCCCATAAGGACCATATAAGGAGCAGGGATACTCCCCATCATGGCCATATAAGGAGCAGGGATACTCACCATCAAAATCCATATAAGGAGCAGGGATACTCACCATCATGGCCATATAAGGAGCAGGGATACTTCCCATAAGGACCATATAAGGAGCAGGGATACTCCCCATCATGGCCATATAAGGAGCAGGGATACTCCCCATCAGGACCATATAAGGAGCAGGGATACTCACCATAAGGACCATATAAGGAGCAGAGATACTCATCATCATGGCCATATAAGGAGCAGGGATACTCCCCATCAGGACCATATAAGGGGCCGGGATACTCCCCATCATGGCCATATAAGGTGCAGAGATACTCACCATCATGGCCATATAAGGTGCAGAGATACTCACCATCATGGCCATATAAGGAGCAGGGATACTCCCCATCAGGACCATATAAGGAGCAGGAATACTCCCCATCATGGCCATATAAGGTGCAGAGATAATCACCATCATGGCCATATAAGGTGCAGAGATACTCACCATCATGGCCATATAAGGAGCAGGGATACTCCCCATCAGGACCATATAAGGAGCAGGGATACTCACCATAAGGACCATATAAGGAGCAGGGATACTCCCCATCATGGCCATATAAGGAGCAGGGATACTCCCCATCAGGACCATATAAGGAGCAGGGATACTCCCCATCAGGACCATATAAGGAGCAGGGATACTCCCATATATAAAGACCATATAAGGAGCAGGGATACTCCCCATCATGGCCATATAAGGAGCAGAGATACTCACCATCATGGCCATATAAGGAGCAGGGATACTCCCCATCAGGACCATATAAGGAGCAGGGATACTCCCCATCATGGCCATATAAGGAGCAGGGATACTCCCCATCAGGACCATATAAGGAGCAGGGATACTCCCCATCATGGCCATATAAGGTGCAGAGATACTCACCATCATGGCCATATAAGGAGCAGGGATAGTCACCATCAGGTCCACATGAGCAGCAGGGATACTCACCATCAAGACCATACAAGGAGCAGGGATACTCACCATCATGGCCATATAAGGAGCAGGGATACTCACCTTCATGGCCATATAAGGAGCAGGGATACTCACCATCAGGACCATATAAGGAGCAGAGATACTCACCATCATGGCCATAGAAGGAGCAGAGATTCTCACCATCAGGACCATATAAGGAGCAGGGATACTCACCATCATGGCCATATAAGGAGCAAGGATACTCATCATCAGGACCATATAAGGAGCAGAGATACTCACCATCATGGCCATATAAGGAGCAGAGATACTCACCATCATGGCCATAGAAGGAGCAGAGATTCTCCCCATCAGGACCATATAAGGAGCAGGGATACTCACCATCAAGACCATATAAGGAGCAGGGATACTCCCCATCAGGACCATATAAGGAGCAGGGACACTCACCATCAGGACCATATAAGGAGCAAGGATACTCCCCATCAGGACCATATAAGGAGCAAGGATACTCACCATCAGGACCATATAAGGAGCAAGGATACTCCCCAGTCCAGCTGCTATATTACAGGCACTGAGACCAAGTGTCCTGAATGAAAAGAGACCAGTGTATGGTTTTGACATCAAGCAAAGAAAGTCTTGAGTGAGTCGGTGACTCTATGGGTGTGTGAGTGAGTGAGTGCACAATATCTGAGCCTGTTAGTTGTCTAACTATACAGACTATGTATCATGGCATTCTTGATTCAGCTGCATACTTGAATGCTATAATTCACAACCCTGTGTTGTATGTTTTCAACATAGGATCAGGTATAGTAGAAACAAGGTCAACATCATATTGGGCAACAGACTTGCTCAAAGAAGTCTCTAGAAGATTAAAATACTGCCCTTTAACTATCCTTTGTGAATATAGGCTTAGAAAGAAAACAGACAAAATGTGAAATTCTGATAATGTCCATGCCAATATTTATCTGGACTTCAAGTATTTAGACTATATGAATACACAATGCCATTTAGAAAGTGATCAAATGTAACATATATTATATACTCATGCCAATAATGGTTGTCACCCTCTCCCCACCCTAACCCCCCAACCCCTCTCCTCTCCAATTAAAAAAGTGAAGGGGGTGACAACCATTATTGGCATGAGTATATTTGGGATTACACTTTCTTAGTAAAGTACATATTTTCGTACATATACGGGTGAGTCCCATCCCAGATTCAAACCTACGCCCTCAAAGTCAGGCACTGAACTGCCAGCACAACAAGTCAGAAGTCTAACCACCCTCATACCGCACTTCCGGATGACTTTGTGTGCTGGCGATTAAGTGCCTGACTCTGAGAGCATTGGTTCGAATCCTGGATTCCATGTCTGTCCCAGAACTTAACTTCAACCTTCATATATTGCTGTTGAGGACATTTGTTGATTAGTCACGTGTGTAATGTGGCAGTCACTGTTTTACTCCTGTCCCACTGTCTGGCCGCGTGTAGCTGAGAGTGTGCTGACTGACCTGACAACTGTAGGGTTGTGTTCAGCAGTAAACACTGTCTGGCTGCTGACTGACCTGACAACTGTAGGGTAGTGTTCAGCAGTAAACACTGTCTGGCCGGCTGCGTGTAGCTGAGAGTGTGCTGACTGACCTGACAACTGTAGGGTAGTGTTCAGCAGTAAACACTGTCTGGCCGGCTGCGTGTAGCTGAGAGTGTGCTGACTGACCTGATAACTGTAGGGTAGTGTTCAGCAGTAAACACTGTCTGGCCGGCCTGACAACTGTAGGGTGCGTGTAGCACTGTCTGGGCGCGTGTGCTGAGAGTGTGCTGACTGACCTGATAACTGTAGGGTAAACACTGTGTTCAGCAGTAAACTGACCTGTCTGGGGTTGTGGCAGTAAACGTGCGATGTAGCTGAGAGTGTGCTGACTGACCTGACAACTGTAGGGTAGTGTTCAGCAGTAAACACTGTCTGGCCGGCTGCGTGTAGCTGAGAGTGTGCTGACTGACCTGATAACTGTAGGGTAGTGTTCAGCAGTAAACACTGTCTGGCCGGCTGCGTGTAGCTGAGAGTGTGCTGACTGACCTGACAACTGTAGGGTAGTGTTCAGCAGTAAACACTGTCTGGCCGCGTGTAGCTGAGAGTGTGCTGACTGACCTGACAACTGTAGGGTAGTGTTCAGCAGTAAACACTGTCTGGCCGCGTGTAGCTGAGAGTGTGCTGACTGACCTGACAACTGTAGGGTAGTGTTCAGCAGTAAACACTGTCTGGCCGGCTGCGTGTAGCTGAGAGTGTGCTGACTGACCTGATAACTGTAGGGTAGTGTTCAGCAGTAAACACTGTCTGGCCGGCTGCGTGTAGCTGAGAGTGTGCTGACTGACCTGACAACTGTAGGGTAGTGTTCAGCAGTAAACACTGTCTGGCCGCGTGTAGCTGAGAGTGTGCTGACTGACCTGACAACTGTAGGGTAGTGTTCAGCAGTAAACACTGTCTGGCCGCGTGTAGCTGAGAGTGTGCTGACTGACCTGATAACTGTAGGGTAGTGTTCAGCAGTAAACACTTTCATGGCCGCCCAGGCAACTGTGACCGACATCTGAGCAGTCAATGCCAGAGAGAAGTTGATTGTTGGCAAACCAGCAAGATCTGTTCAAAACAATATCAAACTAAAACAGAGTCAATAGTTTCAGGCATTGCAATTTGTTGTGGGCAGAATGGCGCCCCTTTCCAGTGCCAGGATCCACTTGCCGAGGGATACCAGATTCGCCCAGGTTGTGACGCTGTGTTATAGTAGGTTTCACTAAAGTGGAATACTTCTACGCCTGCATCAGGTTGATTGTATCGGCGGCTTGCACTACATATAGCATGCCGATACTTAAAGACTGTTTTATGTGCGTTGACCCAATTTTGGTGAGGTAGCCAATTTGGCAAAGCGATGCCAGGTTCGATTTGAAGTCTATTTTTCAAGTAATAGGTGGAATAATGCTGAGAGCGGCTACAGGCTGTCTCACCATCAACAGGCTGTCTCACCATCAACAGGCAGCCTCACCATCAGCAGGCTGACTCACCATCAACAGGCTAACACACCGGCTACAGGCTGACTCACCATCAACAGGCTGACTCACCATCAACAGGCTGACTCACCATCAACAGGCTAACACACCGGCTACAGGCTGACTCACCATCAACAGGCTGTCTCACCATCAACAGGCAGCCTCACCATCAACAGACAGACTCACCATCAACAGGCTGACTCACCATCAACAGGCTAACACATAAAACAAGTGTTTGCCACTGATATGGCAATGTCCACCGCCGCTAAAGAATGGAATATCTATATTTACTACTTTTTATTTTTGGGTCACATACAAGATGCCTGAAATGACTGGTGTCTGCATAATCACCCAATGTAGACTGTCAACATACTTGAAAACATTGGGTGCAATGTTTTATGAGATATCGCCTTTAAAAGCGGTCAAAGTATCGTGGTGACCTTGAAGATAAGGTCAAGGTCACCCAAATAAACTGGTGTCTGTGTAATACCCCAATGTAAACTGTCACCAAATTTGAAGACATTGGGTACAACAGTCCATGAGATATCGCGTTAACAAGAGTTAAAAGTGTGAAAAGTGTCGTGGTGACCTTGAAGATAAGGTCAAGGTCACCCAAAATCAACTGGTGTCTGCGTAATCCCCCAATGTATGCTGTCACCAAATTTGAAGACATTGGGTACAACAGTCCATGAGATGCCGTGTTAAGAAGAGTTTGAAAAGTGGTCAAAGTGTCGTGGTGACCTTGAAAATAAGGTCAAGGTCACCCAAATCGTCTGGTGTCTGTGCAATCCCCCAATGTAGGCTGTCACCAAATTTGAAGACATTGGGTACAACATTTCATGAGATATCGCGTTAACAAGAGTTTGAAAAGTGGTCAAAGTGTCGTGGTGACCTTGAAAATAAGGTCAAGGTCACCCAAATCGACTGGTGTCTGCATAATCTCCCAATGTAGGCTGTCACCAAATTTGAAGACAGTGGGTACAACAGTTCATGAGATATCGCGTTAACAACTCGGTTTTGAAGCGTACCTGTCGTTTAAGTAAATGACAATTGGAATTCTGGGTAATCCAGTGAGCCCCGTAAGGGTGATGTTGAGGTAGACACTTCCGACCCAGGTCCGTGCTCCCAAAGACAACCCATAATACATCACACTGGAAATGAACCTGCGGAAGATAATCTAAGGGTACATGATGCATTTTAAACACAGCTTCTGGTATACTGTTGGTTATGTAATATGACTGTATCTGTAAATTGTGTATTGTAGGTCATCATATTGCATGTATCAGTACAAGACCATGTTAACAAGTATTCTACGTGTATATAAACAAACTCCTTGTCAAGGCCTTCGGACCTCTGACCATCATCTTCGAGTGTGTCAGTATAGTGAGTGAGTGAGTATGATTTTACGACGCTTTTAGCAACAATCCATCAATGGCACAGTTGGAGACACAGGAAATTGTCTTCACACTTTGAACACATGTGGGGAATCGAACCCTGGACTTTAGCGTGAGGAGAGAACGCTTTAAGCACTAGCCTACCCCACTGCCCCGTATTAGTTAGATGGCCCTGTGGTATTATCGACCAGTGAATTTCATAGTCAAATTTGTTTTGGTTTTTTTCTATCGCGACGCAGAAACAGCCTAGCTATGTATAAGCTGGCGGATATTAGACTGTTATTTTCTTTGAAATTCTTCTACTTAATTGGGTCTAACACGGTTGTCACTTGCATCCTGAAATATCTCCGTGATATATATTTATAGCTTCGAGTCATGAATTAGTAGGTGGAATATTGCTTAGACCGGCGTTAAGCAGGAAACCAACGAAACGTCCAGTCTTAGCCATTCATACAAGAACCCAACTACAAAATACTTAAGTATTCTTGTGTAAGTAAAAGCAAGGCAAAGAAAGCCAAACAAATTAAGTACGCATGATGCATGACATGGCTCGATAGAGAATCCTACCACATTGAATGAAATACGGCAGCAGTTTTGAGCTTCTTCTTCGAGTTGTAAAGGTGAATAAACGTATAGTTCTTCTGTAAGGCCTGCATTGTCTGCTCATGTTCTGCTATCATTTGTAGCTGGCTCAAGTCCGGTGTTTGGATCCGGTTCATCTTTATAATCCGGGCAATTGTCCTCTCCGCGTCATCAACACGGCCGCGGGATAACTGCCACCGAATACTTTCTGGGAAGAGTCTACAATCATAAAGCAATTTTATTGTGTACTTTTTCAACCTTAACACAGGAAGGAAATGTGTTTGCTTGTTGGCTAAAGCACCTGTCAGCAAACTCCCAGCAATAAAATCTTCCGTCAAAACTAGCCTGGGACCAGACAAACCATTGATTGATGTCGTGAGCAGCCTCCCATGTCGTCGAGGTATCAAACACGACCATCTGCCCCATCAGATCACCTCGTAAGACCAACTCCAACCCAAATTACAGACAAGTACAGGACAACGTTTGGAAGATACAATTTAACAAGGAACTGTGGTTAAAGTTCCAAAACCATAAGCAGAATCGACAATCGAGGTTTTACTTTACATAGTTATTTTCCTCTTCGCCGTTTCCTTATCTCCATGGGGATCTAGCGACACGAGGGCTCTTCCAGAACCTTTACGACTCGATAGACAATAGTTTATATTTTTCCAAATTGATCCAAGACGTGAAACTTGCACCTGGGCCCCTGCCCCCATATCGGTAGGTGGACCTATTCTAAGGGTGTTAAAGGTGCATTAAAAGTATTTTGTTTGTATATGTCTTTCACAAATAATAGATTGCAAAAATTATGTTTCTGACAATTTATTTCCCAAACAGTCAAAAACACAATTACTTTTAAGAATGTTTTGGGGCCATTGGGTTCTTTTTGTCGAAAAATCCCAATGCCTATGGTCCACCCCTACAATATCACAAGGTCGGTCCCAACAACGAGGATACCTGTATGTGAGTAGAATCGGGGCCTCTATCGCCGCAATGAAGAAACAGAAATGCCTAACATCGTGAATGATCCAAGCGACGAGACCGAACAAGGTAAGTCCGAGCGTCCAGAAAGGGAAGGAACCAACAGCCGTCCGCCATCTTGCTCGGACGAACTCAACACACTGGGGATAACAGGAGACGAGGTATCCTCCACAGGCGATGCCGATGAAGAAGGAACAGACAGAGAACATCTGCCACGATGTCGCAAACCCTGCGATGGTGCAGGAGACGGTGAGTATGAGGAGACACAGGTACAGGGCAATCTTGCGTCCAAATGCATCTGAGATCTGACCAGAAACAATGGCGCCCACCAGGTTTCCGGCCATCTGTATTGACGTCATTGTGGCGGGGATGGCCTGGCTGTCGCAGACGAGGTTCCACTATTCAACAGATTTCAGAAAAGATGAGGATAAGACAGTTATTGCACCGTAGCTCACCTTCTTCAAACTGAATACTACTGAGAAAGTTAGAAGCTTCGTATGTAGTGTAACGACGCAATCAGCAAGATTCCATCTAAATGACAGCGGACTGCAGAAACGAATAGAGTCTGGACCAGAAAATCCAGAGATCATTGTTGTCGCTCTGTATAGCTGAGTTAGGATTATGAGCATCAACCAAATTACAGACGCTGAACACCTGATTCCTTCTATTCTCGCTACCTTTTATTCTGCTGTAGCGAGAGCCATGACATATTGGAGAACTCTTCTTTATTGAAAAACGGGAGCTTTATGCCATGTGCTGAACCATACAGTTTCGCTCTTTGGCTCTGAGGGAACGAAAACACAATTTACCTCGCTGACTACCGTTGCCATCTGTGGGTCAAAATAAGGATTGTCACAAGTAGACTGGTTGGAGGGACAATATTGGTAGGTTTCGTTGGTGCAGTCGGAACATCCCCCTGTTGTGTTGAAGTCCCCCGGACACCACCAATCTGGGACTTTGGCAAAAACGGACATCATAAGCGTTGCCCAGGCAACGGGTATTTCCTGCATCTGGAGCATCAGTATCATGGTGACTTGGAACCGACCTGGGTTTCCCAGCTGCTCAATCAGATCCTCAAATGAATGTACAGAGCTCATCTGAAACAAACAACACAATGCTCATTGGTGACCTAGCTGTTGGGGTAATGCTATAAGGTTAACAAAAAGGGACAAAACGCCTTCCATTGTACGATCTGACTGGATTATTATCAAATAGTGATAATACGTTCAACGTGTTTACGAGTAGTTGAGCGTATCCTACCCGTTAGGTCAACTGTTCCTATGATCAAACACTGGAATATGCTGTGGCAGAACAAACATGTCGTGTACCTTGATCTATGTATTACAATGAGGGGTAGCTAGTTAGTTAAATACGACAGGAGCACCTTAAACTAACCTGGGCCCCGTTCCCCAAAAGCGATGAAAAAAAAAACCCCAAGAAGATCGTAACTCCCATACTTTAACGCAGAGTTACGACAGTCGTAGCGCTACGATCGCTTTGAGGAACGGGCTCCAGATCATTCCCTACTAATCCCTAGGTAGAGTATTTCTTAAATACTTCAGTCTTCCTCATTGGATGTCAGAAGTTGGACCAACATCTGGAGGAGGCCTTCAACTGCATCAATTCTTGTAGCAGCATCTGACAAGTTTCTGAGGGTCCACAGACAGTGGCCACTGACCCATCTCAACTCATACATGCCCATCACAATAGTGTGCTAAGTGGGTAAAGTTGATGTAGATGTTTGTTTTTATTTAGTGTACAATCAATATATAGTGTACCCTCCGCGTGCCTGGATAACACCCTACTTCACATAATCCCCACCAGTCGTCCTATCCGTTGTCGTGGAAACTGTCGCCATTCTTGGTGCAAAGCTGCTTCCTGTTCATGCAAATTTTGGAACAGGTGGTACACGTACTTGTATCCGTCACCTTATGAAGTCCCAAAAAGTGCTCCAGGGAGTTCAGGTCTCACCTCATGGCGAGTCACGGTAGGGGTGTCACTGCATTATTCTTAATGAAAGCTGTCTAGCGTTGTCCTCCATATATACAGGTCGTAGCAAGAGTATGATTATCTACATGGCGGACAACAACTAGATCCAGCATTTCCTGGACACAATGATCACCAGTCACATCCCCACGTGTTGTTGCCAAGTCAAGTTTACAGTCATGAGACACATCTCCGTACTAAGACGGAACATCCACCAAAATCAGTCGGTTAAATGTTCTTGCTGCAAATATTGTGTTTGGCTGACTCCAAACACTCAAGCGTCCATCAGTTACATGAAGACGGAATCAACTTTCATCAAACCAACGTATTCTTCGGGGAGGACTCAGATTCTATCGTTGCTGTGGTAAACACCAATCCAAGCGTGCTTGTTGGTGATATCGCTCAGCAGAGGTCCTTCAAAGGACAGGAAATATGCATACCAAAAATGTGCTACCTCTGGCCATCTGATAAACTTCTTTGTACCATGGTGGCCGAAAAATGACTGAACATTGTAATCCACGGTCAACATATATAGGAATGCTTGACCTTTTCCAGGTGTATATATATATATATGTGAATAGACAGTGCCATTGACAAAGTGGTCAAATGTAACATATGTTATATTTAGGATTACACTTTCTCAGTAAAGTACAGATTCTAGTACTTTTGTTGGGTTGCGGGATTCAAACCCACACCCTTAAAGTCAGGCACTCGTGTGCTGGCGATTAGGTGCCTGACTCTTAGGATGTGGGTTCGAATCCCAGATGGGACTCAACACATCAAAAGTACTAGAATCTATACTTTACTGAGAAAGTGTAATCCCAAATATAACAGATGTTACAGGTGTATATATGCTTTGGATGTTATACTAACTGATTTTATTAGTATAGTTGTATCAGTTACATATACCATTATCATCAAGACGATATGCACTCTTGTAAATACATGTATATTGTATATTTAATGAGGACATGGCAGATTGGTATGTATAGTGCGCAACAATAATTCAAGCTAGCAGCTGAATATAATTCAATTAGGAATTTAAACTGTAATAATGTTATACAGCGCTTTCAATTGTAATTTACTTAATGTACTTTAGATGTAGCTTTTAGAAATAAATCTATAAAAAATATATAGCTTACAGCTATTCCTGCCAGCTGTTGCATTAGGAACGTATCGTTGTAGCATTCCAGTACTCCTTTTAGGAGTTAATAAATAGTTATGTACATGGTTGTATTATAAATAGTTATGTACATGGTTGTATTATAAATAGTTATGTACATGGTTGTATTATAAATAGTTATGTACATGGTTGTATTATAAACAGTTATGTACGTGGTTGTGGTATAAATAGTTATGTACGTGGTTGTAGTATAAATAGTTATGTACATGGTTGTATTATAAATACTAATGTACATGGTTGTATTATAAATAGTTATGTACATGGTTGTATTATAAATAGTAATGTACATGGTTGTATTATAAATAGTTATGTTCATGGTTGTAGTATAAATAGTAATGTACATGGTTGTATTATAAATAGTTATGTACATGGTTGTATTATAAATAGTTATGTACGTGGTTGTAGTATAAATAGTTATGTACATGGTTGTATTATAAATAGTTATGTACATGGTTGCATGAATCGTGTTGGTGAATGTGTACTGCAGTGCATATGCTATGTTTATGTTACTGCATGTATGTGTGCGTGCGTGTGTGCGGGAAAAACGCATGTGTTTTTCGTGCGTTTAATACACATCTTATTCAGTTGTGACAATATATTATTGCATATAGTATCACCACATTACGTGAAGATCCGGATTAGAACTGATCTTCAGCAAACCATGCTTGTCGTAAGAGGCGACTATTGGTATCAGATGGTAAAACTCCCTGGTTGATGAATCGTATCTTAATTGCGTAGATCGATGCTCATGACATCAATCACTGGATTGTCAGATCCAGATCACCGTCGTACAGCTGGAATATTGCTGAATGCGGCGTTAAACAACAAGCGCTATATTACAGTTGGCTTCAGCCATGGAATTCCCAGACAACATGATTACACCTGGATTGACAAAATATAGCCACGTGACTGACAGAACATTGCGTAATTAACAACACTTATTGAATTATTGTCGAGCACTTGAGAAAATAGGGTTACCACAGTTCAACAGTAGATGGTACCTTTCCTAAGATTATCATATCATGTTCGGAATTATAACTGTAAATATCATCGACGTAGATGATTGTTTTGTATAGATCCTGTCACTAATGGGCATCCATAGAGGAGGGATGTTGGAGACTGTTCGGTACACTATCCGCCCAGACATCCTCCACCTTGTCCAGTGGCACGAGAGGATGTACAACAGCTCTTCTCACAATTTTCTTCACGTCCTCGTCCGTAGAGTAGTCCGTTACGAGGCCTTCCTTCTCTACACGGCACCAAATGCATTGCGTGTAATGGAAAAAGAACATCCACGAGTTGTTGTGGTTGGAGGAAAACCATCAGCTACAGCATTGTGAGCGGTTCAAAGTCAAGCTGAAGCACTTGAGTTTGTGGGTTGTCTCTTGGATATATCCCAACATCATCCCGTACGTACGCTGAGTCCGGTAGGTAGCAAACAGGAAACTAGGTCCCAACCTAACGGATATATGCAATGGGCATTCTTTCGCGGTTTCGGTTCACTATAATTTGAGATTTCCGCGGTATCGGCCGACAGGTCTAACATAAGCTCTGGCCCCTAGGTGTATAACACGGCTGGCGAGCGTTCCGGTTTTTTATACACAATTCATTGCGTAAGATAACATAATCCTGCAAAAGCAGATAATTATTTCTTGAGTAACAAATATCCCATAACTTCATTACTCATGAATAGCGCCAACACGTACATTAATAACGAAAATAGAAAGTATCATGGTTGTCGCACACCAACTTCTAAATGCCCCTCAAAGAAGTTACCACGGTTAGTTTTCACATAGGCAGCAACTGACCCATACATGCTCTATAAAATATCATTAATTTTTCCACGACACCCTTTAGTATGTAACATATATAAAAGTCCTACAAAATCGAATGCCTTCTTAAGGTTTTTAAAGGCGAAGTCAAATCTACCGTTGGGCTTACAGCGCTTGTATCGTAAATATCATCAATTGTAGAATAGCAGGGTCTAAACCCGGTTTGTGCTTCACTAAGTAATATACGCAAGAACATTAACGAATTTCTTAAATGGTTGTAAATGGTACACCCAAAATATCTAGCAGAGACATTCCTCTGCGGTTGGAAGATTCACTTAATTTACTGGATTGAAACAAAGAACAGATCATATCTATGTTCAACACTGTATGGAATCTATAAGAATCTATTACCTTTATAGGTCTCTCTAATAAGGAACTAAGAAAGCAGAATTTAGAAAAATCGGGAGGAACGCCGTCTTCATCCACTGCCTTGTTCCATTTTAAATCATCCATGCACTTTAACACTTTTTCATAAGAAATATCACAAGACAACGACCCCCGCCAGTAAGAAACATCCACACAACTGTTATTGATGTTAGAATCTATATCGGTATATAATCGTGTGTCGAAGTTTGAGAGTAACAGTTTGTATTTACAATTTAGTAATTCCTCAAAATTTTTACTTTTCCGTGTGCTGCCGTGGTGGGATGGCTTGTGTATCTCAAGGATCCTAAAATATATGCCGACAGGAGTCAAGCCCCGGGCAGGTTCAACCAAGAGTACAAGCGGTATACAGGGTTAAAGACAAACAGGTCAAGAAGAATTCCAGAAAAGAGATGCTATGTGGGAGACCTCGCTGCAGAGGAAGAGAAATCAGCATCCAAGGGAGAGTTGAGCAGGATGTACCAGATCACCAACACTCTATGTGGAAATCCCAATAAACATCAACAGCCCCTATCAAAGACAAGAAAGGGAAGGTACTTCCAACAGAGATGGAACAGGCGGAGAGTTGGGTTCAACACTTTGCAGAGGTGCTACATAGACCAGAGCCTGACATCCCAATCAACCTACAGCCACATGATGATCACCTACAATGCTGGAAGTGGAGGCAGCCATCAGAGCAATGCAGAACAGGGGCGGACATTGATTCTCTTCAAGCGGAACTGATAAAGACGGACCTACCAACACCCACAAGAGTCTTCACAAACCTCTTCTACAAGATCTGGGAGAACCCAGTCATACCATCCGACTGGAGTAAAGGTCTCATCGTCAAGCTGCCAAAGAAGGGAGACCTCAGCATAAGTGACAACTGGCGAGGAATACACTGCTGTCAGTTCCCAGAAAGATATTTTGCAGAATCCTCCTAAAGAGGATAGATGGTGCAATTGACAAGCGACTCCGACAAGAACAGGCTGGATTTCGAAAGGGCAAGGGCTGCAGGGACCAGATCTTCACACTGTGTAACATCATTGAACAAAGTCTTGAGTGGAATGCTCACTCGTGTATCAATTGCATTGACTTCAAGAAGGCGTTTGACAGTGTCCACCGTGTCTGGAAGATCTTGAGATCATATGGCATCCCAAAGAACATAGTGTGCCTCATAGAGATCTTTGCACTTTGAATGCATCATCATTCATAACAATGTCCTTTCAAGGTCAAGTCAGTAGTCGCCAAGGATGTATCCTCTCACTCATACTCTTCATCACAGTCATTGATTGGGTAATGCGCCAAACCACCCCAGACCATCCTCGCGGTATCCAGTAGACACTGAAGTAGGTCCAAGACTTCACTTACCTTGGCAGTGTCATTAGCAACGACAATGGTCCCAACAAGATATTAAGGCCCGGTTGAGCAAGGCAAGAGATACCTCCAGCAGATTCCGCCCTATCTGGAAGAGCAAGAACTACAGTCTCAAGAACAAGCTGAAGTTCTGCATCAGCAAAGTAAAGTCTGTACTTCTGTATAGTCCAGAGTGCTGGAGAGTGATAGTGTCAGACATGAACAAGATCGGTGCCTTCCACAACAGCTGCCTGTGGAAGATCTGCAACATCTACTGGACAAACAAGACCTCGAACGCTGACCTCTACAAGTAAACAAGAACCAAAGGCATATCACTTCAAATAAAGGCAAGGAGGTACATATGGCTTGGGCACGTCTTCAGAATGAGCCCAGACTCAACAACATGGAGAAGGACAGTAACTTCCGAGTTAAACGAGGTGGGAGAGTTTGGAGAGGCACAAACCCTCACACAAGACAGGAACAAATGGAGAGAGTTTGTTGCAGCCTTATGTCCCAACAGCTACGAATAGGAATAAGTAAGTACGCAAGTCAAAGTATTTAAACAAACGATTTACAACAATATCAGAAACTTGAGACCAACATTATTGGTAGTAATTGTGAGCAAGGTAACTCTGTTTAGTTTCTTGACAATGGCATGTTGGCTGTTTGAACATGGTCTTGGCGATCCACATGAACATAATTTGGTCATAAAGCGTTAAAAAGCGCGGAATACAACAATCACACACAGTAAGTCACGTGATCACGAGAGCTGGCTCGGTTATTATGTATTGTAAACGTTTGTCATAAAAAAATGAAAACGATACATGAAAAATGCATGCAGAAAAAGTTTCCCACGTATTGCACTTGCAATGTGTCAGAAACATGAGCATAGACATCGTCTATAAAAGGCCGAACCAATTTCATCATTTCATTATGAATTTAGAACGTAAACGAAGGTTAAAAAATGCCAAGATTGAATGCTACTGATCGAAATATCGCCATTGGACGTTTGGAAGCAGGGGGAGGCCCAGTCACCGATTTGCTACAGCAACGGACACTGCAGGACAGGTGTCTGGTCTTCGACGAATGTCCGACCAAACCATCAGAAATAGTCTGAGAGAAGTGAGAATTCGAGCATATCGACCAAAAGCTGGACCTGTCCTGGCACGATTGACATTTCTTTCATACGCAGTCGTAGGCACAATCCGCACCTTATATGCGTCTCAATCGTTTTATGTACGCCGCAATGCACACAGTACGGCCCTGTACGCGTGATAGTTTTGGGCATGCAGAAAACTATGCTGCGTACGCTGTTACGCAGGTCATAAGTTATAAATACGCAGTGCATCGGTCGAGCGCGGTCGAGTCTGCTATGTGTTCGTGGGGGATAAGCGGTTCATACGCGGCAATACGCTGATCTCCCGACACGAGCTATTAGCCGCGTATATTGGACGTATGCATAGCGTACCTGCAGCGAAGATACAACGCCCGCTGAAGGAACTCATAGCCGACGTAATTGCACGCATCAGTGCCGTCTGTCCTACGATAGGGCAGCGCATGGTACTTATTTGTAACTTATGACAAACGCACAGAGAGCGTACAGATAGCATACTTGCCGAACATCCAGGGTACACTCGAGATTTGGAATTAATATGATGGCTCGGGCGGCCCATGATGACAAACGGTTAATGGTCACGCTTTGGAATCTACACTGGTAACGAAAACAGCGGGAAACAGCCGCCTTTTTATATACATATGTATATATCGGGAATACGCTCGGACTATGATACGCTTGATATCCGTCGGAAGTGCGTCAGGCATGCGGTCGGCATATGTTGGGTGCGTCCGAAATACGCTCGGCATGCGCACTGCATATGCAGCTATTTGCGGCAAGAAAACTTAATTATGTTTAATACATTTCCATATTTTTGGACTGTGCGTTTCTTTTTTTCAAGGGTTTATATACAGTACGCACTAGAAGCCTTACTACAAGCCAGTTACTACGTCCAGCATATCCTCACTTTGTCGATGTGATGGGTTTGGTGGTTCCCTAGACTGTCTTAAGTCTTTACATTGAAATAGCAACGTCGTCTTTAATGTCATGTTTGTTCTGTCTGAGAGTCTGTCTATCCGTCAGTTCATTTCGGTTGCTAACCGCGTTCAAATACTTATTACTGACTAGATCCTAGTTAAGTGCATTCACGCACTGAAGTCATAAGCTATATCTGGAATTTCACTTATACTATCTTGTACTATCTTATACTATCGACGACAAAGATTGTTCTATTTTATGTTGTTTGTACTTACTTTCACATGTATCAGAGGGAAATCTTTTTTCAAAGTCCGTACACTTTTTTACATTTTGAAATACCTGCCTGTTTTTTATTCACACTTCTACACCAGAACACCCGTACCGTAGTGTTCCTAATTTTATGCAACATGAACTTGGACTTCCTACTAAACTGATCGTGATGGGATCCTCTCTTTCCCATCAGTTTATAAATTTATATTGTGAGGTCACTGAAGTAAGAACACCCACTTCTGTATGATTAAAACAGACACTAAGGTAACACTGTTCTACAATGTCGGCATTCTGTCCATTGTACCATAGGTTGGCTATTATTGTAACGTTTTGATAGTTTGTGTATTATCATATAGATGGAACTTGTAATAACAGCAGATATATTCAACAATTGACTAACTTCACAAATCAATACAAAGGTATCACTATGGCATTACAGGATGTGGTAGTACAAATATACACATGGTACGTAATTAAGCACCTGTAATATGTAGCTATCGATGGTGTGACAGTGATGCTATTGTTCAGTAGCACAGTTCAGGTAACAGAAAACAATGTTTCCGTTTGAAATAATTACCTATATACGACTAGTGAAGTGAAGCATGCTACTCGCTTATATCATGAAATGCGGTATCTGTCTTCCAAAATAGGGTTTAATCGTTGGTAAAAATTATGACAAAATGATATTTATCTTCAATTACGTTTACATTATTTTCTTTACAGTAGATACAATGTCTTTTCTCTCTATAAATAGTTTCATAACGCCCAGTTTCAATTTTTAGTTTATGACATGAAAATCGTAAAACAGTTAAATACCTAACAGTGTTTGGATGTAAGTTTAAATAGAATATTTCCTTAAATCTGCATAATAGTTTAATTCGAATCGGAAATGGAATTATATTCCTTCCCCGCTTTTCTAAGAGGATATACTATACAATCGGTAAGCAGAGTAGACTTATGTTTGACAGTCAGTTGGATCTCACAAGAAAAACTTACGAATCTACTGTATCATAGGGAGCATGACTCTTGTTGTCTTAATTAATCCGGTCCGTATGACTAGTGGCCGTATGGGCTTGTTCTCTATTCGCCTACATCCCAATTCTCCTACAGTGTTAAAACAACATTTAATGGTCTGTTGACTGTTGATTACGCAATGGTAAACTAGTGGCACCCCTATGATCTAAAAGTGGACTCTTCTAGTTGAAGTAGTTTAAGGACAAAAAGATTTACTTGTAATTTTCTGATCACAATTAAATGATCCTTTATTTATCACATATCACATCACACAATCACATCATATCATTTTCTGATCACAATGAATTGATCTTTTATTTATCATATATCACATCAATATTGAGAAAGTTCACTTTTTGGATGTCCAAAATGAACTCTGCCCTCTGCAGGATAGCCGTGACTATCAGTGCTTGGCGAACACACCATTTGATAAGGTAAAGTTGGTTTAAAGCCTATTAGTAGCAGAGAACTTATAGTATTTTACAGTGAGAAATTAACTATAACTCATCATTGTTTTTACAATTTAGCTTATGCATTAATCACTTTCAATTTAATATCACCCAGTTATAACTTCTTAGTGGATGCACGAATCATCTCTTCTACTCAACTACATATCCTTATAACAACAGTCGATCAAGATTAGTATGACCCTGAGCAGTGAGTCAGGCTCATTATAAGAGTATGGGGGTGCATTTTCTAATCCCAATTGGCCTACATTGTTTTTGTATGTCAAAGTCAAAGATGTTTATTGTACAAAAGGCCTCCGGCCCATATACATTGGAGTTATACATATACATTATACATATGGTGCAATAAGTAGTAATTAGTGATCCAAACAGTAAATCATGATACAGGCAGTAAATTATGTACAAGTAGTGAAATACGATGGACATACAACACTTTTTATCAGATTGTTACGTTTAATAAGAGCATAATTGATATAGTACGACAGCTTTATTATTACATGCTGGTCAGTTGATGAAAGAAGTAGTTTAAATGCTAATGTAGGTGGCTTACGTAGATAATATTCAGCTATATATTTCGTACGCAAATCTTTATACAAAGGACATACAAGCAAAAAATGGATTTCATTTTCCACATCTATATTACACAATGGGCACATTCTCTTGCATCGTTCAATATAAAAACGTCTTCCTTCGTTTACCATTATGTTGATCAAACCTAACCTAAAACGTATAAATGGATATCTTAATTTCTTTGATGTTAAAAACGACAGATATTTCTCCGGCTGGAGTAGTGATTTGTATATTCTATAAGAGTCGTACCGTGAACTATTATGTATTACTGAATGCCATTCTTGATAAAACATATTAAGACTTCTTTCTCGAAACTGAGTTAAAAACAAACTTGCATCGCCAACTGACTGACTTAACCATACAAAACCATAACCATGTGAAAACAGAAGATTTCTTACATAAGATAATGGTATGCGATATGGGTTGAAGGCGAATTGAGATGTCGGCGAATAGAGACAACCCGCCGTATGAGAAATGGGCGTATGACTAATGGGATACAACCGTTACATCCGTACACGTATCATGGCGAGGAGAACAGTTTCACTGGGACTGAGATAGTGGGCAGGCATGGGGCTGACGAGTCATTCAAGGCCATTGGGCATCAGCTCGGCTACCTCCACTCTGTCAGCATGATGCAAATATGACATACATTGATTGACTTAGCTTGAGTGAGCGAGTTTAGTTTTACGCCGCACTCAGCAAATATAAGCTGTATGACGGCGGTCTATAAATAATCGAGTCTGGACCAGACAATCCAGAGATCAACAGCACGAGAATCGATCCATGCAAGCGAGCCTAACCACCCGATCCAGTTAGTCGCCTCTTAAGACAAGAATCTGTTGCTGAAGACTAATTCTAACCCGGATTATATGATTTACATGAGATCATATGATCATGAGAACTTAACAAGTAAAGCAGACAGCAAATCAGCCTTCGTCGAACTCAAACCAAAGTTCCCCAGGCATCAAATTTGAGTCCAAATACTCTGTGCACAACATAATGACTTCATAAACTCCCCGACGCCATACAAATCGACAATCACTAACCTTTCATAAACTGAGATCAAGGCTATTGAATCTCGTCTGCCTTTGATATCTAATTATGCACAAGACTTTTTCAAAAACTTGTTCAACTAATTGGTCATAATGTCATCCGCCGTGACATTGTTCGAATATTGCTAGATGCTAAAAGCCATACTCACCCTTGCATGAATTGGGCAAATCGGACATAAAAACTGCACGCCCTCAGTGTCACTCCACACCTCTGCGTATAGCTGTTTGTCGTGGAGACCAGACAATGTAATTTACATGCGTATTTTATAAATATATGCAATGAAACCAGATACCAATATTCATATCCACTGGAATAATGCTTTATCCGCCAACAGTTACATCTGCTACCTCGGAGAGCACATGAACAATGGTAGTGTATGCTGTTATATTAACTTAGTGATTCGTGACCCTATTGCGCTCATATAGCATGGACCCTAAGTAATTCCCTTGTATTATTGAGACGGAATAATACGTTTAGTTCTAAAGCCCAAAGTCAACACACCTATTTTATTTTGATTTTCGATGTATAATGTAAATAAACAAATTTAAATCGTCAACACTAGAGGTGATCCGTTTTACATATCCGACGAAACAGATTTCACTGGGCGGAATGGACAGTGATGATACCAGGTGTTCGCGAAGAAGGTAAGTCTGGTCCTTCATCCGGGTGACACCCACAACTCGCATAGTATTGTTATAAACGTAACTGTTCATTTGCCTGCCGTCCATTGCCGTTGTCGCATTCAGCAACAGTCCAGCCATATACGACGGCTAGACACAGTAAAATCTGGAAGGTTAGAATTGGTCTTCAGCAACCTATATATGCTTGTCGTAAGAGGCGACTAAAAGGATCGGGTGGTCAGGCTCGCCGACTTGGTTGACACATGTCATTGTATTGCATTTGCGTAGTTCGTTGCGCATGCCGTTGGTCACTGGATTGTCAGGTCCAGACTCAATATAGCTGAATGCGGCGTTAAACAACAAACAAACCAATCAAGTCTGGACCAGAAACTCCAGTGAGTAATATTATGGAATTGCTCCACACAGTCGAGGCATGCTGACATGCTCACACCTTAGTCACCAGCCTGACCAGCTGTTCTTCAAAAATAGTGTCAGTGATAAAAGAGGTGTGAATACTACATATGAAAGTAGTGGTTTGGGAAGCAATGTTACTCATTAAGTTCATCCCACTGCACCATGAATTGTCCGGGTTTACTAATCAGACATTTGATGGTGAAATCTTGATTTTTGAAAGCTTAGTAGTAGGCCTTTCCATTTATAGTTAAATACAATGTATATACTCTAATGTATCTAGGCAACGGAGAAATGGGGACACCATATTGACGGTGATTGTACAATACCAGACAAGACGGGAATTCCATGATTCGAAATCATCCCGCTTGTCGTACAGCTTGTTAAAGACGTTGCCATCTTCTTGAAAAGGTATTAAAGCATAGAAAGACTTTAGATAAACCTATTGCATGAACAGGAGACACGAGCGATGAGTGAAGCAAGATTTACACAAACCTGTCGAGTCATATATTTATTTTGCGATGAAAAAATCACATTTATGAATCTTTTATGTTTAGTCTGAACCTTTTCACATAAGCCAAGGGAGGTGAGGCGTTTATACGTTTACACAGCCACCACTCATGTGTGTTTGTAGGGCGAGTTGTATGTATGATACAAGTGAAACGTTGTTTAGCGACCTTAAAGGCCTTTCTAAATTACTGAACCATGTATTTAATGCATTTAAAAAATGAAATATTGTAATTATCTTATATCTTTCTATCGTGTAAGCTGCTGTCTTGTATATTATGTAAATGTATATACGTTTATCTCATGTACCGCCGTTGGCGGTTTGTAGAGAATAAAGAGTTTGAGTTTGAGTTTGTTGTGCTTGAAAACAACTGCGACTTACACAACTATGACGTCAACTCGGTATCTCAAAAGAGTCTCCAATTTCAAAACCCTCTAGAACCGTTCTTGTGTTTTTTAATTTTAAATGGGCATCTAGCATGGTAGCAAGAGGGAATTCATCATCTGATCTCAGTATCTGGGAGTCAAAGTGTAAGATAAGCACTATGCTATACACAGTGCATTGATCTTACGATTTGGAAGTAAACCTATCATTGTGTTCCTTTCGTATAGTTTTTTTTTGATGATTGCAATTCCATATACAAATTAGTGACTCGTAATTTAGTATTAGTTTTCAACATTAAAGAAATTCCATTTAGAGCACTAGATGTACCCATCATGACTATTAAATACACAAGACATATTGTTGGTAGGGATGTGTGATAGCGTCGTCGCTTTTGAAAATATTTGATTCTGATTGGTCGGTCAGATATTACGAATCACATTAACTGCATTCAACATAAGAAACCCCGCCCTGCTAATTCCATTCACATTCAATTTAGCACTGTATCCATGTTGATCTAAACGCCAGCTTCCTGGTATGTGGACAAAAAAACACCCCAGCCTCAACTCACTTGACGGTAAACAGCAGCAATAGCAATATTTACTTTAATGAAGTTCGTTAAATTACATAACTAACAAATGTTCACGTGTAATATATTTCTTATGCTGAAAACTACAACGTTGTCCTCTCAAGAGCCTCAGTTGATAACTGCATAGATAGTGACTTCAAGCACATCGCAACAGTGCCGTGTTGTTGACAACCTGTACATATAAACTATAGCGAACCCGGATACTAGCTTGTGGAGACAAATTAACGTTTTTTCTTGTTAACGTACACGGGAGTGACGTACTTGTCATTCCTTATATACATTCAGTATCACGTGACCTGAACGGGGACACACATATAACACAGGCTGGAGAGGGGGACACAGTTGACAACGAGTAAAGCAAGGTAGGATGACACAGTGTAACACTGGTATAGCCGTGGGGGTCATCGCCTCCATACTGGTAGCGGCAGGTCTTGGAGCGTCTCTGTACGTCACTACGACGGGCACCGACAGCAATGGGAATACGACGACCACGACGACAACTACCGAGTCGACAACAACAGGGTAGGACGGATTTAATATGTATCAGGTGTTTCTCGAGACACGTTATGCTCTTTTGTTAGGGTTTGTCAGGCAGGTTAAATGGAATTCCTCCCCGTCATTAATTTACATTGCTTGAAATTATATTAATATCACAGATTGACTGATTCTAAGGAGTAGCATAGTGATTAAAGCGTTCGATTATTACGAGTAAATCTCATTTCTTTTGCTCCCGTTAATTGCTTGGATCTTACTACCGGTGGCGTAAAACAAAGGTCCCTCACTTAAGGATTCCATCAGCAGGTAAACATCAGACACAAACTGGAATAACATCCTCAGTATTTGAGTTACATCAACCAAATGCTTGATAACTATACCAGCATAGGATAGCAAAAACCGCACTGCGTTAATGCTATTGTGCTATTTCGTATTTTGTCTCGAAGCGAATCCAACAATTTGCTCATTGACTGAAACGCTTTGTTAATTTAGTCTGTGCGAGGTAGGGTGTGTGTATGGTGGACGTGTTGTCTGTGTCGTCCTGAAAGAGTCATTCACCTGTACAAGTAAACAGGTCGCGACATCCACGTCTGACGTAAAACTACATCAAGGATGTTTACTGGACAGTGACTGGTCTCGCACAATACCAGAACAATATCTTTTCAAGGAAAATGATTTAATCTACAACGTAATAAAAGCCCCAACCCAGACAGGAAAACGAACATGGCTATTAACGTTCTTAAGTCTGCATTTGTACAAAGCAGACGCAGTTTCGAATTTACATATCCGTTGTAGTTTCAACAAAACCTGTGAATGCGCTATTGTGACGGTATGTTCTGGGCTATTACTTGAATGTGTGGTTTGTAAACAGGTGCCGTCACAAGGCAGAATTACTGTGGTTCGGCTTTAACAGACGCTTAGTAGTTTCTTCAAATTGTGTCACTGGCAGGTGCTACCGGTAGCGCAGGACTTGCTTGCCGTTTACCCGAACATTTGGTGTCATCAGTAGGTTTCAGTGATCTATTCATATAATTTACTAAATTATTTGTCGTCAATTATCCCGAGGAATATGTGATCACGGACAATGAAAACAGGTTATTCTTGGGCGTTTAGGTTCTATATTTAGATGGCGTGAGGATAAGGTTATACCAGCTATACCTCTTGGGATGTTTGTGTGCGTGTGTGTGTGTCTGTGTGCATGCGTGCGTGTGCGTGTTATTGTGTGTGTGCGTGTGCGGTTATTAAAGGGCTGTTAGTGTGCTTATATAACCAAAATACTGATGCCGGTATCATTAACGTGTCTGTCTCTCGGAGACTCGACCGAAAATGTTTAAAAAAAAAAATAATCAGTCATGACCTGGAACTCACGTGATCATCAGATTAATTAACGTGATAAAGGCCAACATTGTCATCTGTCAGATTCCATGTTGTTGTGTTGTATAAACTTCCAGATAAGAACTGGGAATGTCAAAGTATTCTCTCTAACTCGCCATTGTTGCAGGAACGCCTATCAGACGCCCTGCGGTGTCTGTGGTCCTAAGATTGACGTGGCGCTGAGTGTAGTGAATACCCTGGTTGAACCATACTTCAATCATTCCGTTGAACTGTACGGGATGAGACAACAAGAGCTCATCGTCTTCTTGGCGGAAGCAGCCAAAACAAGACAAGAGTTCAGGTAATGTTTGATAGACAACGTACTTAGTGCATGCTCATCATCAGTCTGGGTATCGTCCGTTCATTCGAATAACAACACTATTCTGCCTTCGTCTGGGTCTTGGTTATTTATCCATCTTCATATTAACTGGACATGACCTCTCTCGGACAATCAGCTTCACAGCTGGACGTGACGTCATCACCTCCACATGATTTTCCTCGCACATTGGCGTGATTTGATTGGACAGCTATTTTTTTGTCGCGTCGTTCTAATCAAACTCAAAACGAAGCAATAGTATTCCATGTTATCTGTATATCTATATCTAGAAAGGTACTACAATACAGGGTAATTTGACCAGCTATGTAAGTACCAGTTTTGGCTTATTATTGAAGTTTGAAAGTTTTGGATACTGTGTCTCTACTGCCATCATTTTACGACTCATACATCTTTCTGTTGCTTGCGGTTTTAAGTTATATTCAAGTAGAGTAATGTGATAATTATACATGAAAAACTCGATAAGTGCTCGAAATACTTTATTTCGGTATAATGAAACAAACACATTGAGAACACAAATTCTAGTGGGTGTTGTGTCGGTATGCGATTGGAAAGAATAATGTTGTTTCATTTGTACGATTGTCATTCTGGAAGGTGGTCAGTACGCAAGACTGGGTTAATATTAATACACTTATTTCCGGAATATAGACATGTTTAACCAAGAATCATGCAGCTCCATGAATAACAACTGTATGGACGACAAAGCTGCATGTTTTGTTTTGGAGATTTGTCATATATTCTTTCTTTACATAAATATACCCCGGAAAAAAACTGTTAATTCTTATAAATAATAGCGACAAAACTCTTTTTGTAATTATAAGAAATCGTTGCTGAAAACACATTCTATGTCAGAGATGGTCTGTATCAGCTTCATGTGTGCATCTTGCTTTCTTGGTGTGCAGATGTGCCGGGAACTATGGGAAGTGGGGCTTTTTCGTAGACACCATCAATGGACTGAAGGCTGACTACAATTTGAATAAAACATGGTGGAAGATTACAGATCAGGACATGGTGTCCCTCTCCCTAGGTAATGTCATGAAGTACCAGGCGATTGATACGTAGACAGGTATCGTATCCTAGTTGCGCCGCGCACACTACGCAACATACATGGCCTCAGACCACAGTTACCCCCCATGACCCGGAAGTAAAATATGAGAATATAGTGCCTTGTTTAAATGGGCTGTTCTGCTTGTGCTGATTTTTTCAGGGTGACTTGTGATAGCTTAAATGAAAGGTAAGACATTGTACTTTATTGCAAAAAATTTTGGGTCCACAATCTACTCATGGTATTGACACCAGCCTTCCTTGATTTGACCCCAAGTTCAAGGCTGTCTGGTGTGTTTCGGCTCGTAACTTCCGGTGACCATTGTTTACAGTGGATACAGCAAAATCGACATGGTCGATCCAGGCTCATATTTTGCCGATTAAGTGACAAGTGGCAGGTTGGTCAGCATGCAACAGGAGAACAGCCTACGACCGATATTAATTATGGTGCACTTGCATGTCACTGTAGATAGCAAAGAAGGAAAATAATTGTGGTCTGAGGCCACATTACAGGTCAGGGGTATGTGGTTTCCGTTGAGAGAGGTACACAACATGAAGCTTGTGTAATACGCAGAGAGAGCTGTTGTAGTAGAAACACAACCTGAGCCGCTTGGTTTGTATTTTGTGAAGCCAAAGTATATGTTGACTGCCTGAAGGCAGCCAAACGTGGTGACTTCCATCTGTTGTTTTGTAGCAGAACATCACAAACTGCTATTTCTATATCGGTTATGACCTAAACTGTCTGCTGGTACCAGTCTAACTGTGAGCTGTGAGTGAGATGGGTTTGACAACTTCAGGCGAAATTTTGACGCTGTACACACACACACATTCAAAGTATTTCACAGGGTGACAAAATCTTTCGTTCGGCTATTTCTGTCCTGGAAAAGGTGATTATACCAGCACTTACTTGAAACCCATAACTGATCTGACGACGACAAATGATAATAATCGTGCTGGTCTTGGATTCGAACCCACACCCAGCAGATCCTTGTGCATGCTTGGAGGAGGCACTGCTGCCAAACGCTCGTAAATGAGTGAGTGAGTGAGTTTAGTTTTACGCCGCACTCAGCAATATTCCAGCTATATGGCGGCGGTCTGTAAATAATCGAGTCTGGACCAGACAATCCAGTGATCAACAGCATGAGCATAGATCTGCGCAATTGGGAACCGATGACATGTGTCAACCAAGTCAGCGAGCCCGACCACCCGATCCCGTTAGTCGCCTCTTACGACAAATGAAGCCTGTTTGACGTGACTGTTCTGAATCCCCTGCCATAGTATGATACTGCTGTGTAGGTAGAGTAGGTGAGTTAGGTCTAACGCAGCTTTAAAACAGTGCCCCATCTTCATCATTGTCTGGCTGTACACGTAGGCACCTACTGGTTAACCCCCAGGTGGGATGCTCACAGACCAAGGTCCATCTGATCCGCCGTTGGAGGGATCCCGGTACTGCCAAGGGACATAACTCTGCACAGTTAGGCAGAAGAGGCATTTTGCCCTGAATAGAAAGGAGTGAGTGCGTGAGTTGGGTTTTACGCCGCTTTTAGCAATGTTCCAGCAATATCATGGCAGGGGACACCAAAAATGGGCTTAACACATTGACCCATGTAGGGAATCTAGCCCAGGTCTTCAAAGTGAAGAGTGAACGCTTTAACCAGTAGGCCACAGGGGAGTGTCACGCTTAAAAACAGCGTTAGAAAGACATATAGGTATATAGATCCTACCCTAGTACTATATAAAAGGAAAGGGATGTAACGACGGAACCACCCCCTCCTCAATCAAAGTTAGATTTCACCACGTAAACTATTTGTAAGGCCCCGTCGAGGCCTACGGATCGAAAGAGAGATGATTTCCCTACAAAATGAGCTATAAATGGTCACAATCGGATCATTATTTCAAAAGTTATACGCCATGACTCACCGAAAACAGCTACCTCCGCAATTCTTAGCCAAAATCATGGATCACCCAAGACAGCGAAAACCCATCTTTTAAATTCGTTTATTAATTCCAGCACCTATGTAGGGCTAGATTCGATCGGCAGCGGCATTTCACTGGTCTTAAAACTTATTGCAACATCTACAAATCATTTCCTCGACAGTAAGCAGGCATTTTCTCCAAAACCATCGGCAATCATACTCACTTGTCGGCCATAGATGGCCTTGACATTTAAGTGACCTGAGCAGTAAATTGGTAAGAATAATTTTAGAGGTTAAATATTTATAAATATAATTTCCTAAAAAAGAACCAATATCGAGTGCATTTTTACAACCTCTAAAATTATTCTTAACAATTTACTGTTCCATACATCATCCAAAATAGAAGGAAATATTGCAAAGTTCATATTTCGCGCCCATTAGCAAAACAGTCAAAATCTTACAGTATATCATATTTTCCAACAATCGGATAGGCATTTGCTCCCAAACCATCGGCAATCATACTCACTTGTCGGCCATAGATGGCCTTGACATTCAAGTGATCTGAGCAGATCCATAGAAGCTGAATTGGGCCATCCGATTGTTGGAAAATATGTTTATAGCTTATTTTGTAGGGAAATCATCTCTCTTTCTATCTGTAGGACTCCACGGGACCTTACAAATAGTTTACGTGATGAAATCTAACTTTGATTGAGGAGGGGGTGGTTCCGTCGTTACATCCCTTTCCTTTTATATAGTACTAGGGTAGGGTCTATATGTCTTTCTAACGCTGTTTCTAAGCGTGACACGCCCTTGTGCAGTAGGCTACCCCTCCGCCCCGGAATAGAAAAGAAATGTAAAGTGGAAGATATGTGGATAAGGGCTAATATGGATTTAGACTCTTGTATCCTAAAACAACGTTATTTAAATTCTGGTGTCATTGATGCTTGAGCTTCTAAAATGCCTCTTTAGGCCAAAATATTGTTGTGTAAATTGTGAAATGTTCGAATGCGATCCTATTTACAGGTGTGAGTTCCTATATTCCTCAACACCAGGAGACTCTCATCTTTACCTTTGTGCAGAGCGACGGCCACTAAATCAAGGCGGACTCAGACAGTTATATTTTCATTGGATCTGCGAATCTCTACATGGTTGTGTCATGGTAATGGTCCCAAGGGAAACAATTTTACACATTTTGTCCATGTTTACACCGTTTTTGTACTGTATACAATATATTTTTAAGTGATTAAAATGTCCCTTCCACATCTTTCTTCATCTCATGTTGTTGGGGCACAAGGAATATTGCAGAACCCTCTGGAAACACTGGCAATTCAAATCAGTGCATAAATGGATTGCTTGATGGATTTATGAGTGAGCGAAAGTGTGAGTGAGTTGATGAATGAGCCCCTTGTTTAACGCCGCAGTCAACAATAACCAGCTAAGTCACGACTGTCCCGTTATAGAATCGGACCCTGGAGAACCACTGACTGAGCCAGCTGCCTCACTATGGCACAAGTACCCCCGCCACGTAAACATCCGATCCTCATCCGGGACCCTCCCTCTTAGGACAAGTAAAACAGGACTGTATGATCGTCTACCCGATAGAATTTTGTCTGATAGTCATTTGAAATTCCAAAAGACTCGTCCCTTCTCTGAAGGTAAAACGATTAAAGACACATAAACAGGGTTAATACCATTTGTCCCGACTGAAGCGTTACCACTGTACAAATGTCGCCAGTTACGTTGAGTTTTTTAAGGATTGGAAATGTCGTCTTATATGTGTAATTATACATCCTCGATAATCTCCAGGGTATACGTTACGATAACTCTCCATTATACCCTGGATGCATCTACGGCTCGGCCAGATGATTTTATTACCTCCCTTGGTTGGCTTTTTATCCAATCAGGTGTCTACGCTGGGAAGTTGAGCGTACCAATCATAACTCACTTTTGCTTTTTAAATTATCTAATCGATTAAACCGATTCAACACAATAATATATTGTTGCAGATACTCTGAAAGAAGGAGTTCTTGCATATATTTTTTTTGAGGTTTCAGACCTGTCAATTTGTCTGTATGTTTTCCCCCAAAAATCTGAGTCGCACTGCGAACAAAGTTTGGCGGCTGCGACCGCTATTTTTGTTGACACGAGCTGGCGAGCTTGGTTGTAACGGGGTCTTATCTGATTGGCTACTGTGAGAATGTGGAGGCAGCAAAGGGAGGTAATAATATAATTGGCTCGAGCCGTAGATGCATCCAGGGTATAGCGGAGAGTCATCGTAACGTATACCCTGGAGATTGTCGAGGATGGTAATTATATTGCCCAATCTCAAATATTGTCAAAATATCGTCCATCTGAGGCGCACGTAAAATCTTCCAAATTTTCCACGTGGTTATTCCCTTAATACAAGAAGGTGCAATAACAAAGCATAGAGAAATTGGTTCAATTTCCTCCGAAGTTCCAACAAAAACACACAGTTAAACGGTTCAGAAATTAGTTTCTTTCGCTTTCGTTCAGTGGTTAGTCTCATTTTCACCGCTGAAGTCACAAAATCACATGTGATATCTATACACATCTTCATTATCAAAAAGGGCCGGTGGGGTAGCCTAGTGGTTAAAGCGTTGGCTCGTCACGCTGAAGACCCGGGTTCGAATCCACACATGGGTACAATGTGTGAAGCCCATTTCTGGTGTTCCCCCGCCGTGATGTAGCTGGAATATTGCTAAAAGCGGCGTAAAACCAAACTCAGTTAGTCAGTCATTATCAAAATCAAAGCCAAACTTAAACTGGCTTTAGTGGTGGTTTGGTAATGTTCAATGATAGTCAAATACAACCCTCGAAGTTAGAATTGGTCTTCAGCAAATCCATGCTTGTTGTAAGAGGCGACTAACGGGATCGGATGGTCTGGCTCGGTCAATTGGTCGAACGTGTCGAACCAAACAAACAAACAATGACCCTCCGGCTACATCTAACCACGTGACAGTTGACCGTGGTGGAGTCCTTCTCATGTATTTCCAAACCAATTTCCCTGTACACCAGTTCAGTTCATTCACATAAAATCTGTAAACCCATTTCGGATACAGTATAGCAAATTCATCAATGGCTGCAATGTCAAATTTGTGTAGGAAGATGTTCTGTGACAGTGACAAGAGGGTCGTAGTTGTATGTTGACTGAATGAGTGGCGTGGGAAACAAGGCTGACATCCCGGGGCGAGTATCCAGCCGCCACGGACAAACATCCGTGACGTCACATCCGCCTCACACCACATTGATGACATGGCGCACCAAGGTCGCTGTCGCCTGGACCGGAACTAGCGCTTTCACTGTGTGTGCATTGTTTCCGGTGTCACCAGGGTCGCTTAGTCTTGCTTGTGTTCAGGTTATGCTTTCATGTATTCTAATGTAGAAATGATTGTATATGACAAATCGGGTATATACATACACGATAGTGTGCGTTTTTCGGTTTCTTTGGCAAAATATAGACATACACATGTATTTCGAATTCAATATTTGATAACTATGATTGCTAAAACCTTGTTCGTTGGGATTTCGTATTTTCTCAAAATCAAATTTAAAAAGTGGTATCTTTTAATTCTGAACTTTTACATCTGTTGTCCAGAAAGTTTGTTTGTTTCTGTGTGAGACAGCCCGGTATGTTTCGTAATTAGAACGGTGCATAAAATCCAAAGTGACAAAACTAATCCACAAAAACGACAATATGGAATATTTCATCTATCCCTTTTCTGTCCAACCGCCTTTGGTGTGCAGATTTAACAACCTTTCGGGTACAATCGAATTCCTTACTACAAAGATATCCCCACATAGCACCATTTAAACAGCCAGGTCAGGGTTACAGAATTACAAGCCTCCGTGATGTTTCCGAAACATTGTATGGTAGACATGTGGAGGACATTTCCAAATCTGACGCACCAGTGAGCAAAATGGCATCTGATGTTCACCCCAATGTGGAGGTGTACCCTATTTGTTCACCCCAACGTGGAGGTGTACCCTATTTGTTTCCGTGTGTGTGCAGGTGACAAGTTGGTTGCCATAACAAGTGATGAAGACAGTGCTGCCGATGGGAACACCCAGGTATCATCAGGATTTGACAGTGATTCATTAACATCCAGCCTGAATCGTACAGTCGTTTCTGCTTTCAACAAAGACTTCAAATGGTATTGAAAATCCAGCTGCTGGAATATCAAGGAACAAAAAAGGAAAGCTGACTAATGTGTACAGTCTTTTAAACTCTGAACCTTTAAGAATAAATCTGACACATCTTTTTGTTATTCCAGATGTGTGAATCAGTGGAATAAAATTAGCTTATCTGAACGTCATTGAATGTTCTGAATCAAGCAGAAAGTTCATACTGATACCATACGAACTCTAAAAGGTGCACCACCGGTAACACCCGTACAAACACATACATGGACGTGTGTAGCGACCAGAACTGGGATAAAAAGTCCACAACTTCGTAAAACCCCATTTACTGCTGTACTACTTCCGGTTAACTCTAAAACTTAAGGCGATCTATGCGCGGAATATGATTTAGTTTATGTTTTTGTGGGGAAACACTGAAAATTATCAGATACATGTTCAGCTAACGTAAATAGTTACAAGTATCCATGTTGCTGTACAAACTTACAAATTTCTGCACGTGATAATGTATTTCCCACAAGCTGCTTAACCTCACACCTTAAATACATTCACACTTCGTCACAAGTTCTACTCAGTGGTGAGGAATACACTATCCCTCCTCTGATTCATGTGTTGGGCACAGGTTAACGTCAGCATTACACCAGCCATATTATTTATGATCGAAGGTAAAGTAGTCACAAGTGTTGTAATCAGCTGATTCATATACTGGTATCAATTTCCCGGATGGGCGCGTTTATTACACCAGTAAATGCCGCTTCATACACATACCGAACGACGTTCTCTGTACATGAGCGAGTCTACCGATAGGTATAGGCCACGAAATGGAGCCACCTTGTTTAGCATGAATATTTTTTTCAAACATTTGCTCGGGCAATTTATATTTTTCGGCAAAACGTATAGTTAATGAATTAATAACAGAAAGTAGATCCACCTAATTCTAGATTATCCAATCTACCGCGTCTCCACGTTTAGCTTCTTCTGGAAACTATATTTATGATTTCATATTGTCTGGGGCGGTGGGGTAACCTAGTGGTTAAAACGTTCGCTCGTCCCACCGAAGACCCGGGTTCGATTCCCCATATGGGTACAATGTGTGAAGCCCATTTCTGGTGTTCCCCGTCGTGATATTGCTGTAATATTGCTAAAAACGAAGTAAAACCATATTACTCGCTCGCTCATATTGTTTGCAGTTGTATAAGCATTCTGTATAGTTGACACTTTGCGTTATCCTTGAATAAAACTTGACTTCAATATGTTTCTCGTTTTTTTTAGTTATATACGTGCAAACCCATGAACTGCACGGATTTAACGCACTGGTTTTACGTTTCAACTTCCATACACTCGAACAATGTCGAAGTAAACAAAATCTGTATCTTTCGAATAGTTGATCGTCCCTATACATTTCCATAGGGTTGAAACGATCCCGGAAAGTCCTCTGAATATGCTGTTTCTCTTAGAACGAAGCTGACGAACGAGTCGAATCACTTTAGCCATCTTTAATGCTACAAATATTGTCTTAAGTCTACTCAGGGGCAGTCTTAGGACTTACGATCAAATTTAGGCTTAGACTTTAGATTTTCTCAAAGATCGAGATTCGTGATCACCGATTTAAGACTAAATTTAGTCTTAAGTCTAAATTTTAAGAGTTAAGACAAAATATGGACTTAGGACACTTTCATGATCCCGGGGCCTGGCTCCGGCATAACCTCTATCATCACTTATGTCAGTCTGCTTTTTTTCGAACAACAGGTTACTCGACATAGTTTCGCTATCCCCAATTGTTTGGGTTAACCAGGTTTCACTTAAATTGTTTCCATTATGTTAAGTTTAAGTGGAACTAATAATGACAAGAGGGGCCCTTTAAACGGTCATATCCTGTCGCTTTCCACACATTTGTTACACAACCTGTTTTGGATCACAAGTTTTGATGTATTTCGTCGGAAAAATGACTTTTGTCCAGAATTAGTTGGTCCATGGTAATGAGATGACCTGAGGACATAGTTGTGGAAGTTATCAGATGTGTTCATATCATAAAATGAATTTTATAAATCACAACAGTGAAATAATCAGAATGAATAAGACTAACAGAAATTATAGTCGACAAAGGTGTCACCTGTGATGCGTAACTAGATGCGGCACGTGCAAATTATAGGACGTGTTTTAGTGTTACGTTTCACAGACCTAAATGTTCCTGAACTGGTATTTGTCGTCAAAACTTTTCTTTGTTCCAATACTTGGCTGGCTATTGACATAAATATTTATGATCCCCATCTCCTGTTAAAGGTACATTTGATATTGTCGGAATTAAACAATGGAATCTGCTCATAATTAAGTTGAAATGTTTGGGCAACTTTTATCTTAATGTTCAGTGTGTCAAGATGTCCATTTGTCATCTCCTACATGGGATGAAAACGACAGTCCTGTTAAATGACAGAAAATAACAGTAGTTGTGTTCCATCCCTATGCACTATACACTATACAGTATGTGAGGGTGTATTGTCTCCCGCTCCTCCCGGTAAATACATAGTTGTCTGTTTGATTACATATCCCGCCACCATACACTAATGACATGTTCAACTTTCATTCACCGACAGCTCCGCTTAATATCGGAAATGACCGGAGATTTACGACCAGGCACGGACATGAAAACCGGACGAAATATGACATCACCGGAACAGTACGAGTGACAGGTCATAGAGTTGATGTGTCTGGTTGGATGATTTCTTCATTCAGCACGTCTCGGTGTTCTTCACGTTTAAGGTGAAGGTCAAGGGTATTTACTACAGGAAAAACGATTCATGACACCACTACAAAATTTCGATTGATTTTGATTGGCTGACTAAACAATGGCTAATTTATCTCTTGTGTTACCAATTTTGACTTTACAATGTTCCCTGATTTACGACCCTTTGTGTAGGCGTGAAAACAACGTATAAATGCCGAGGGGTAGACTAGAGCTTCACAGTGTTCTACCCAGCAGTGTTGGACAGCCCTATACCAGCTGCGAAAATGAACTCGCTGATATTTCTCGGTGTTTTGGTTTATGGAATAGGTAAGTTATTTTTAACACTGAAACCTCGTTATTCCGAACCCTTTTAACAAGGAACGACACCTTGTGGACATTTGCTGCCGGAACGCTTGTATTTATACAATGTAACATTAATCCATGTCCAGTTTGGTTAAGCCGTGAGGTTTTAGTAGGAAATGTCGGTAGTAACGGAGTCTCGCTCTGTCAGTATTCACTGTGACAACTATTTGAATGGCACGTTATAATATTGGTGCATCACATTTTCAGTTCGCCATTATTATTATTTTCACCAGTATTTCGTCTTTTATGTCAAGTGGAGTCTATGTCAGCAGATGATCAACTCTGACTGTTCTCTTGTGTCGTCTTAAATTCCTATTTAATGCGTTAATCACTGGCCATACAAAAACTGCAGTTTTAATCTCCAAATTTAATGAACAACAAAGCTAGTCATTTCGGTTTGATTGTAACACGCCTATCCTCCGTTGGGATTAAGGGACGAAAAAAAGTCAATCACCGTCAAATGTACTAATGAAGGACGGTGATTGGCTGATTTTGCATTATTGTAGATATATCTTTGCTCATGCTATGAACCACTCGTTCACCTGGCCCAGTAGTCATGCACGGGCTGTTGCGGTATGGGAGGAATATCTTGCAACCATCTGGTCATGTGACGTAGCAGTCAGTTCAAAACCACACTGCTTTTGTTACGCATTGTTATTATAGGGTTAGGATATATTAACTGTCAGTGACGCTTCTGTGCATATTTTTACACAGTTGCCAAATAGGTCGGTTTAAAGATATTAAATCCATTTCGCTATATCTGAACGAATTTCATGTACTTTCAGCCTTAGTGAGTGGGCGTTGTGCCCCTAAACCCCTCTGTATGATGGCGTGTCCCTACGGCTTGGCGACAGACGACGAGGGATGCGAGATTTGTAAATGTGCACAGCCCATTGTCGAAAGAAGTAAGTATAGACGGAACCCAGTTAGAATCCGCGGTCTTGTCCACTTCGTCACATAACATACGCAAGTTTTGACAGGTTATACAGCACGTGATTATACGTTCGATATCTGTCGCATGATTTACTGTGGTATTGTTAGGACTTGGAATCTAACGATATATGCATTGGTTCGTGCTGTTCTCAATCCTATCATATCGTTGCCATTCTTCTTTAGATGTCCGTACTTATTGTACGACATTAGCGGATTCGATGGTGCTTCTGAGTTCCGACCCCACCATACTAAAATATAATATCGTCATTACGGACCAGAACTTCCGTTTAACTCCCATACCTTAACATTTAAGAGAACAGTCTGTTTTATTGAGAACAGTCTGGAAATGAACAAAATTGCTATTCCGGATCTCCCAAGAACCGATGTCTTACATAAATAATGCGATATTGACTGATCAGTGGAAACTTGAATATTTTCGATTTATCCAGACTTCTACAAAACTCGAATGTGTTAGTGGCAGCTCAAGTGTGTAAAGCAATATAGTTAGCCGGTATAGTGTTTCAGTGTCTGGAGCTTGAATCTCAGATTTACCCTGATGATGATCCTAGGATTGTCAGCACAACGTGTGTGAAAGCATTAAAGAACGCTGGTTGTTGTTGGTTTGTTGTTTAACGCCGCACTCAGCAATATTCCAGCTATATGACGGCGGTCTGTAAATAATCGAGTCTGGACCAGACAACCAAGTGATCAATAACATGAGCATCAGTCTACACTACTGACATGTGTTAACCAAGTCACCGAGCCTGACCACCTGGTCCCGTTAGTTGCCTCTTACGAGAAGCATGGGCTGGTGAAGACTAGCCGAATTGCGGTCCTATACAGTCGCGGCTCTCGGCTGGTGAAGACCAATTCTAACCCGGATCTTCACGGGTATTAAAGAACGTATTTACCGTCAGGTAACTGAGGTACCCGTCAAGAGACATTAAACCTATCTAGGATCGTCCAAACAGTAGTAGTAGAACACCTGCACAGAACATGTGGTATATGTAGATTTGAGTCGCCATGACTGATCAGGAATAATTCCAGTCAACTATCATTCCCAGCAACAGTCCTGGTGACCCCGTGATATTGCTGCGATACTGCTACAAGCGGTGTACAGTGATATTCACTCGCCCTTTTCTAGCAAAGGCTGCGAATGCTTCAGGTCAAGAGTGTCTAATCAGGTCCCAATAAAACTGTAATAAAACAATAAATGCTCAACACTCTCATACCGTAGTCCATACTTGTTAAAACCCTTCATTACAAATAACTTCAAACATTGATTTATCCCCTTCGGGTCCTGCCTGAGTGGAATGACATGTACGTTCATGGGGTATCTTGTGTTTACACGACCCGTGAAGATCCAGGGCCCACATTTTCGAAGCTCTCTTACCGCTAAGATAGTCGTAAGTTAATGTTAATGTATGGCACTTACGACTATCTAGCGCTAAGAGAGCTTCGAAAATCTAGGCCCAGGTCTTCAGTAACCCATGCTTGGCGTCAGAGGCGACTAACGAGATCGGGTGGTCAGGCTCGGTGACTTGTTTGACACATGTCATCGTATCCCAGTTGCGTAGATCGATGATCCTGGTGCCAGTCACTGGACTATCTGGTCCAGACTGGCATATTTACAGACAGCCGTCACACAGCTGGAACATTGCTGAGTGCGGCGTCAAACAACAAACCAACAAACTGTATTTACACGACTGACCGGTGTGCTTACAGGGCAGGTCAAGTGTCCACCCAAGGCCATGTGTATGATGAACTGCCCCAATGGATTCGCCACAGATGACAACGGTTGTGACGTGTGCAAGTGTAAAGGTAACACTCCCATCCAGCCTTGTTTTTCTTTCACCGTCATGCCAAAGCGGCGTAAAACCCAACTCACTCACTCTTTTCATGCTTGATATTACTTTTTACGATCATACGTTTGATTTCAGTTTAATGTATCGTAGGTTAGCGATATTACGTTCAAAACAGAAAGTATACTTAAAAGGACACTTCTACGTTGATTTACTAGTTAAATATGATATATTTGTTTTCGGCACGAGTTTACATTTGAAGCAAGGTAGGAATCATGTGGTTTCACATGTATGTCTTACCCCAGTCTTTACTGATCCAATGTATATAAATATATTTACACATGATTAACAAGCCATAAAGTTTATACAATAGGTGGAGAATAAATAGACGTAATCAAATTTAATAAAAGTCCTTTTAATTTTCAGTCATATAAAAAACAAACTCGGGTGGACTTCTGAGGCATCTAAATCTATTGCATTAATATTCTGATCTGGCCTTTGGACGACCATATTTCAGTCACAGAGGTACTAAATAATGGCGCTATTGTTTATTGCAGATACCGTGTGCCCGGATGTAATGTGTATGATGAACTGTCCACATGGCTTCGAACGTGACGAGAATGGCTGTGAAAGATGCAAGTGCGCCGGTATGTTGTTTGGACCGTGTGGACTGACAGATAATGTACTGTTTTTATAATGGATTTTTAAAATTATTTCTGAAAATGGCGGTCAGTATTGTATTGTTTCTACTTGTATATAGCTGCCTCCTGCGCGGCATGACATTGCTGATGAAAACAGGTAAAACGGCCATGGAGTATATAAATATTGCTACATGTCGTTAACAAATCGTGTTTAATTTTGGGGGAAATAATATATGCACTATCGTGTCTCTGGATTATATAATCCATCGATCACGTGATTGTCTGGTTTGTACTCAGACCGCCGTCGCAGCCGCGTCATGCGACAAACACTTCATGCAAACTGTGTGAGTGACATGCGTACTATTCGTTAACACTTGGTGTCTCACTGATTGTCAGTGATCAACTCAATTTAATTTTCTCCGCTAGTTTGCTGTAACGCCTAAAGGAATCTGTCTCTGGCTTTTCTATAGCGCTTTTATTATCTATATTTCATTTGAATATGCAGATATGACTGATATCAACTGGTGTCCCATCATTTCCATTGTGACACCGTTGCGTTTTTCATGCTTATGTACAGGGGTGAATGGTCAGATATGTTTCTGTTGATAGGCGTTATGAGTAATAGTCTGTTGTGTCATGAGTGACATAAAATGTTTAACGCGGAAGTCAGCGGTATTCCAGCTCTATCACGGCAGTCTGTCGGACAATCTAGTGGTTGATATTATGCGCGGCTAAGTGAGATACACAAGCGAGGCATTTGGCCCTGTACTGTATATTTTGTTCGCCCTTTCGCGTGATAAATTTATTATTTATCTAATATATATCTGTAATTTGTTGCATGCAAATACACTCACCATTGTGGTATTCACTCGTACGATAGGGCATCTGTTTATTCAACTGTATTTCTTTTAAACATTTTTGTTCAACAGCCAATCCAGGATGTTCCCAAAGACCAATGTGTAGGATGTCCTGTCCGTTTGGGTTTGAGAAGGACGGGGAGGGTTGTGACGTCTGTCGATGTGCAGGTCAGTTCTACAGAAATACGTCACGTTTACACATCCCCGAATATACCCTGACTGAATCTGTGATATACAGAGAGTATTGGCCAAGTGTGCTCTACATCGTTAATATCACACCGTTAACGAAGACGATATATATGTTTAATATTGTATATTTAGAATACGGAAACACACGAGGGTAATGCTCTCGTTTTGTCATGTCTTTCGTAAAGATAAAGTGTGTGTTAAAATGGTTACTTTATTATTTTCTGTCTCCAGCAAATCCTGCTTGTGCAGAGAAACCCATCTGTAGGATGATGTGTGAATTTGGCTTTGAGAGAGACCAGGAGGGCTGTGATGTCTGCAAATGCGCAGGTATATAATTCACGACACTAAACATGTAGCCTACTACAAACTACGTTTATAACGAACTCGCTTTTAACGAAGTGACGGATATAACGAACTGCTTTTTGGTCGCTGTGACTTGCTGTATATTTTTGTCCAAATGCCTTAACGAACAAGGGTTATAACGAACTAGATATAGTGTGGAGCGTTCGAGTTCGTTATAACCTCAGTTTACAAGTCAACCCGACTCAAATGCAACTCACAGTACACTCTGCAGACTGTGATCCTATGGCCATCTTCGGGCTGCTGGGAATCCATACTCGAAGCAGAAGTAGCCAGATTTCTAGTTCACATGACTGCCACAGTTCAAAATAGTGTCATGAGACTTATATAGGTGTCTACCTAACTTCTGTGTCTGATTTTCTAATGACCTTTTCGAAAACCGAGTGATGTATTGTATGGGTATCAATACACGTAGAAGATCGGGCAGTACATGGGTTACACTAACATCACTTGCCACTGCAGTCCGAGGTATCACACCGGTGCATGTACCTAAACCTGGAACAGGGATGTTCCAGACTAACAGGCTCCAGACTGACGGGTTATCCAGTCTGACATGGGCTGTTTAGACGGGTCACCCGTGTATATTAAGACTCCCACTAACCATTGCCCTATATCAAAACTTTAAGTATAAAGCCTGAAACTTCTACGCTACTTATACACATATTTGTATGCGTATATTGCAGACAGCCCAGTGTGCGCCCAGAAGCCTATCTGTAGGATGATGTGTCCACACGGCTTCATGAAAGATGAGGAGGGCTGTGATGTCTGCAAGTGTGCACGTAAGTTACTAAACTCTAGTCTTAAGATTCAGTCTAAGATGGATAGAACTTGGGGAGACATTTATGTCTTAATATATCAATGTGTCCATTTAACTCTGCATGAGCGCCAACATGATATGGGTACAATGTGTGAAGCCATTTCTGGTGTCCCCCGCCGTGATATTGCTGGAATATTGCTTAAACAGCGTACAACTAAACTCACTCACTCACTGCATGAGCGCGCTTGTGTACGTTGTGTATCCCAGCGTTGTCAGTGCTAAATTTGCTCATATCACCAATGCCTGTGCTCGTTGGTTGAACAAAATTACTAATCTTAGAGATACGACTAAAATAATTTAAAGCGACGTTACATCCCACTCATTAACTGCAGAGTTTATGCTATATTTATTCAATACTTCCACAGCCAGCCCCAACTGCCTCAACAAACCCATGTGCATGATGTTCTGTCGAGATGGCTTCGAGAAGGATGATGAAGGATGTGACATTTGCAAGTGTGCAGGTGAGCTTCCGTGGATGTCCTCTGGTGAAAACACCGTAACTCGTAGCCTCGGTGACCTTCGAACAGACACCGTACCTGCGGGTTTCACCAGCGTGTCAAACGTCTGAGACGTTTTGGCTTTCACACAACAACAGGCTGCATTGTATATAGCTGAATACAGGGGCGTAGGAACAAGGTGTGTGTGTGTGTGTGTGTGTGTGTGTGTGTGCGTGCGCGTGCGTGCGTGCGTGTTAGCCCCCCACGTTTTTCAAGACGAAACCATATCTACCTTACCATAACTGCAATTTCGCTTTAATTTTCAATACTTTTCATAAATTAGCCCCCCCTCCCTCCTCTGAAAACCGTTCCTGCGCCCCTGGAATATATAGATGTTCTAAGCGACCTAATCGTTAGTCACCCGCTCACACAGTGGACTCACTCAATCAAACCGGAAGTATCCTAGGCTGTGTTCAACGTCTGTAACGTGATATCATTTTATTGCCTTCGTCATCCGCAGTGTTCGGGTAATGCTTTTGGGTAAAAGTGGCCGTCATTAATTTGATTCCATACACAGTGGTATATGAGTTTGATAACACGTATTCATGTGTTCCCATATGCTTGTATGACATGTCATTTCAGCCGCCAAGTGTCCACCTAAGGCAATGTGCATGATGAACTGCTCGAAAGGCTTCAGGAAGGACACCAATGGCTGTGACACCTGCAGCTGTGAAGGTATGTGTCCCGTGTCTGTACAAGTCACAGGACTGGAATATTGCTTTCTATGTTACCGTGTTGTCAGGTGTATACTATATATTAAAGCAATTCGATATAAATTGATATGACTATCCGGTAAATATGCAAACATTAGTCTTAATGAATCTTATTCAGTGCAAATTTAAAATGTCTTTCTTTCCCCAAGAAATGACACTTAAACTCGAAAGCTTACAATATGTTTCTTTTGCGTTCATGATGTTGCAACCCGTTATTCACTGAAACACTTGGTGAAAATTAGCTCAGTGACAAGAATACATATAAAGTATAAGGGACACCCCATATCTCCCGTTTATAGCGAAACACTAAAAGACAGCACAACATCTCAGTATGTGCCTCTGTTATAGATGATTCGTGCCCCCAGAAAGCAATGTGCCTGATGATGTGCCCAAATGGCTTCGAGAAGGACGACAACGGCTGTGAGACGTGCAAGTGTGCCGGTAGGTACAGCCTGGTGGTGGCTTCAGATCTGAGCTATTCCCGGACTATGTTCTATGTTCGTCAGCAGCACTGTATTGGTTGGTTCCATGGAGGTGTTAAACGTTTTGTCACGCCTACACGTCGTGGTGACGGAACGTATGCTCATAGCTCATGTTAAGACAAACACTATTGAAAACGTTTCGACTTTACGACATAGCCTTCATCAAAAGTGTGCTCATAAATGTGAAAAGATACAAATATACGTCCAAGGAAATGTTCCAGGCAATGAAATATTTGAGACACAGTAGTTCTTGAATGGAGTCTCTCTATCACGAGACGTTGCAGCTTGCTATGGAGAGATGTTTTTCTTAGCTGTGTCATGGGTTCAAATATTGGATTTGTTTAGTAATGATAGTTGATTTGGCAGAACCATTTGGTTTCCGACGAAATGGTAACCATTTACAATTTTGGCTTACCGAAAACAAATCGAACATGCGTGATCAACTACACTAAAGCCACTTCATTCAGTTCCCTCACTCACTCATTATCATCTGTTTTGGTTTTCTCCAGCTTCTTCCAGTTTAAGTGACAAGTGTTCCCCAATACAGTGCTACAAGAACTGCCCCTTCGGGTTCCGTAAGGACCGCAAGGGATGTGACAAATGCAAGTGCTACTGGCCAAGACCGAAGAGTAAGTGAAATACAACATGATACATTTGTACATAGACGATTAAAGAAACAAGTACTACTTAACGTGTTTCACGACCACTGCATGGCGGATAGTAAAAGCTGACCATTGCTAGGATTTCGGAGTTTTAAATCCGAGCTAATGTCACATAGTACGGCAGATAATGGAAAAATCGTTCCCTTTGTAATACAAGCAACAAAATTTGCATACATGTTCACTTTGGTACACTTACTGAAATAATAACGTTGGCCAATCCCAAATTCAAAGATAGCCACCATTTTTCAAAATGGACGCCATTTGTATTACACTATTTTTGTTTCTGTAACAAAGGTTCGCTGTGATTTTCAACGTATTTGTGTCTTAAACATTCTAGTTCACCCTTTAGCTGGTTCAGTCTCTACATTATTTGTCACAAAGTGGCTTCTTCTGTTTACAGAAATCTGCCGGAAAGTGAGATGCCGCATGGACTGTCCCAACGGTTACAGGAAGAATCGCCGAGGATGCGAGACCTGTAGATGTCGCTGGTGAAGACAACACTGTGCCATGGTTACCAAGGTGTGCTGTCTTTACATACGTCGTGTGTACGCTACTAGATCGTACTTGACCAAATATATAGGCCATTAGAAAACGGAAGTGACAAATTATTAAACAAATTGCGTAAAGTTTTCAGTCTGTTTTACATACATAATTACTGTTGTCGTTTATGCCATGTCTAAAATATTTTGTCTTATCTTAGTATTTTATGACTTTGTTTAATGCTGCGCAGCAACATTATAGCTATATGACGGGGTCTGTGAATAATCGGGTCTGGGCCAGACAATCCAGTGATCGATATCTTGAGCATCGATCTGTTGACTTGTATTATTATGGATCCATTCTGCTCCACAGCTTCATTTTCACTAGTTTATGCACAGACATTATCTCCCTCCTGACCCTTCAGATTCTGTGACACATATATATAGAGAGAGTCTGGTAATTCTGAACAGGCTAAAAACTATTTTGTCAATGCAGTTGTCTCAGAACAGCAGATTAACTCTCTGAAACACAGAATTTTCGGATGTAATTTATTCCGATAAATGTTATGTAAAACATAGAAATTCACAAAATACATAGTTCAATCTATGATGATCTTTTTCTTCAAAAATTTGTATATATAGGTTGGAATTTCAATACTTCATTTACAGAAAACACTGTTATCGTTGAAAGACACACAGTAAAATGGGACGGTGTACATGGTAAATGACAAGCGATGGAGAGTGGATATGGTTATTATGCCCCATTTAACAATATTCTAGTTTGGGATGGGTGGGGAATTACAACCAGATCTGAGATTAGTATCCGCTGCAACCAAGGCATAAATGGTTGAGTCTACGTACAATTTACATCCATACTAGCAGCCCCATACGCCTTGTTAGTAGTCCTCAGGTTAAAGTGTTCGCTTCTCAACACGAAGACCTAGGTTCGATTCCTCACATGGATGCAATATGTGAATCATATTTCTAATGTTCCCCTGTGTGATACTACTGGAATGTTACTAAAAGCGGCGTAAAACCATACTCACTCATTCACCCTGTTTCTTTATTCAGGTCGAACCCGCGATAGAAGCAAGACCTATGAGGCGACAGTTGCCGAGAGGTTCGTATGTCAGAACCGGGCCCATCGCGTGAAGTGCTACTCAACAGACAGCGTTAATCTTTTATACATGTTGTTACGAGAATAAATCACTTGATGTGGAATGTGTGCATTATGTTGTTCTTAGCATATGTATATATACATACATACATACATACATATATATATATATACATATATATATATATATACACACACACACACACACACACACACACACACATCGGACGGTTACACAGAGGAGGTAAACACATGTAAATACTGAGGTCAGGGTTTGGGTACGAGATACACATGTACTTTTAACTTTGATAAGGTTCTGTCTAAAGTCGTGAAACACGTCGTGCAGATCACATTCTGCTGTTACTGTCACGATAGTTTACTCTGTAAAACACTGTGAGTCGGAGTCCTGGGATCACCTCTTGTCGATATCCCCACTATAACAAAGAAAGTCTTAGACGATATATGTCGAAAGTCTTAAAATCATATGATGTGGATATAAGACGAGTTACATATTCCGATATATGTCGATCCGTTCTTAAAACGTCCTGGGATCCGTTCCACAAAGTTGTCGTAGCCAAAGTGATCATAACTCCATATTGTGTTACGACCCTTGTTCACTTCCGGTCGTGTTGTGCGACGGGCCCGGATGAACTAGAGCCCGACTAGAGGATCGTCGGTCATTATACAGATATAATGTAAACATGTAAACGTCCAAGCGATACTATTCCGGTAGCTGTGGTTCCGGATTCATGGCGTTCGGGTTAATGAAGTTTCGCAATCTTCTCAAACATGACATGAACGTAGCATAAACACACAACATGGCAGTTTACGGTTTGCCGTACATGTGATGGGGCTTCAGATCTAAATACATCATCTGAACGTGGACAACGCCAAGTGAGTGCCGGCATCAGAATACAATGTGAAGTTGGGCCTCCATGGCCCAGTGGACCGCCTCCGTGGTGTAGTGGTTAGAGCGTCCGCCCGGAGAGCGGAAGGTCGCGGGGTTCGATCCCCGACCGTGTCAAACCAAAGACGTTAAAATATGGTACTTGTTGGTCCCTGCCTGGCGCTCGGCATTAATGGGTACAACAAGGACTGGTCGGCTCGGAGTCAGTATAATGTGTCTGAGTGGGGTATTCATGCTTCACTGCGGCATGGTATCTCAGTAGGCTAGCACTGTAAAACCAGCTTAGGTTTGGGCTAGTACAAGCAGCCGCACATACACATACACACGCATGCACGTCGTCATATGAGCGAAATAGTCTCAAGCACGACGTTAAACCCAATTTCACCTCCTCACCTCCATGGCCGAGTGGATAGAGCCCGGCTGGCGGTGGTTCTATTCCAGCGACCTCCATACCAACACATATTGTAGGTGGTACTTGTTGCAGCTAACGACGACTGGTCAGCTAGGGGTCAGCTAGGGGTCCGTATACTGTGGCTATATGTTTCACTGATACCTCAGTGGACGAGAAGCAGCCAAACACACTACCACACGGCTAACTAAAATAGATAATTACGTCATTATACGTGTGAGTTAGTGTGTGAGTGAGTTGGGTTTTACGGCTAGCACATTTCCGGCAATATCACGCCGGTTGACACCAGAAACTGGCTTCACACATCGTAGCCATGTATGGAATCAAACCCCGGCTTCCGGCGTACCACAAGACTACCCCAGCGCCCCTATAAAACATGTACACACCAATCAATGACGACCTGAAGACTTTTCCTCTGTAACTAAAGCAACTGTGTGATAGTAGGAACATTTCACCATTTTTACATGTTGGTTCGGCTTGAAGAATTCCACTGGTTTGGGAACATCTGAGCGAAACAGGTACCTGTGACCTTTGCCCTCGGGGTGACCTAACCTACCATCACTGCCACACCCCCAGGTGAACACCCGCCCCGACACACTGACGGCTGAGCTGTGTATCCCACCCGACGACACATGCGCGATTGCCTCGTTCTGGAAAGACGACGGCAGGACCTTCGTTGGTTCAAACCGTGGTTCTTGGTCCCCCGTTCCCAGTTTACCCTTATACCCATCCCCCCACGAGAATACCTCCGCATCCCTGGTGACGGCAAGGGTGTGGCCGTGATGTTCCCCCACGCTGCAGCTTATTTCAACCACGTCCACACCAGAGAGGCTATTAACTACGGCAGGGACGAGTTTATTGTTGAGTGTTTTCTCCCCCAAGCCAAGAGCTCCATCTGCGCCTTTGCCAAACATGTAGACGGCACCGTCTTTGGTAACTGCGCCGCAATGAGCGTACCCTGCGTCCATGAAAACTACGTCTTTGACACTCAGAGCCTCTATTTCTTTCGGGGTTTGGGAGTCTTCCTCTGTGCCGTGCCCCAGCACGCCATGTCGGCCGCACCCCCAGGAGAATGCCCGACCAGTCTCGGTCCACGCTAAAGTATAGTTGTGACCGCAGGAGACACCAATGAGTCGATCTGGGGTAAAATTGGGCACGGGAATAGGGGATAGGATTCCCTGGGGGTCATGATTGATACCTGATACCCCACAAGCTCTCGGGTACCCCCAGCTAAACAGGTGACCGTCCTCCGAGACAGCTGCTCCATGCCACGACCCACAGGACACCTGAGTATAAATACAGAGAAAGTAAGTGAGTGAGTGAGTAACCATGTAATATACAAGGTTATATAATGCTGATAATTCCTGTCCCAGCAATGGCCTTAATAGCCGTGTTAGATATCGGAAAGACACCTGGTTGGAGTTGTCACTCGTAGTGAAGTAAGCGACATAAATAGATAAATTCCCTGTCCTGCCAAGTCTAACTGTTCAAATACTGATATCACCATATCATCAAATGAAAACATTGGAGAATGCCTGTCATTTATCTTTGTTGAAAACAACTCAACAATACAAATCACTGTATATAGGTGTGTGAGTCCAACCTGGAGCAACGGAGTGTTAAGGGGGTGTCATTGACTTTGTACATGACATGCAGGGCTGGGGAGGGGAGGGTCAATTACTTTACGATTTACGGGGTTCAACTTTGCACGTGGAACTTTTGACCATGCATCGTGCCCTTTTACTCATTTACAAAAATAACGTCTTTGTGCCTGTTGCTCCGAATTCCGATCTTATTCTTAAAAACAAATTCTAAGATTTTTAAGATAGCTGGTATACAGTACGTGCAGCGTTATTAAAACAACATACAAATAAATTATTTCAGATTGACCTGTTGACTTTTTAATTTGAATAGAAAGACAGAGAGGGCGTTATGTTAAAAAGTAACGTACCTGAATGACTCTAGTATTTTGTGGGAATTTCACAAGTGAAGGAGACAGCTGATCTCCATCACTTCCACAACCAAGGCGACCATGCTTTCCACATCCGAAACTGAGGACCTGGCCATCATCTTTCAAGCAGCTTGTGTACAAGCCACCGCTTGAAATTTGACTGAAGCTTACTTGGCCTGCGACATTTCTGTTCGTCAATCGTTGAGGAGTGTGACAGGTGTTTGTTGTACCGGTTCCAAGCTGCCCAGCTTTACCAAACCCCCACGTATACACCGCCATGGCAATTTCTAAACAAAGCGTTTACAAATGACCAGGTTGCATTCAATTTAACAACATTTACTACATGCAGGAGTAACTAATGTTTAATAATAACTGCTGGTTCATGGTCTTGCGAAAACAACAAAGGGGCATAACCGCTTTAGTAGATCAATAACCGGACGCTACCAGAATTTTTCACAGCTTCACGGCATTATGGGTATTACCAGTCGCAGATTCATTGATTACTTATATATTAATTATCTTAGTACGTACGATAATTTAGTACGTAATTTCCTGTACCAAGTGATTGAATGGTGCGTACCCCCTTGGTGAGAATTCATTCACTGGGTCACTTCTACAAGATAGCAAGATTATCCATTGCTATTTCGAGAAAGAAAAATCTACTTATAAAATATCAGTGTTCCAAAGCACCATCACTGAAGTCAACCTATTGTTCTGATAAAGTCATAAATAATGGATGACTTCACATCAAATTGTCAGAAAAATTATCAACGTACGTAACGCGTCGAGTGAACAAACAGCACCGAAATAGTTAAAGGAATATTTGTAAATATCGGAAACGTATATCTAGATAAGTGCGGGAAAAAAACACATTAATGTTCACAGATATCTTCTAGGAAAACAGAAAGAATGGTTTTAGTACTTTTGGATACATAAACCTGAAAGAGCATTGATGTGTTTCTAGTAGTCTGTCTCACAGTGTCTGAACCACATTATTTTCCCTACTGTCAAGCCCTCTCTGCAGTCGACCGCCTCCGTGGTGTAGTGGTTAGAGCGTCCGTCCGGAGAGCGGAAGGTCGCGGGTTCGATCCCCGACCGCGTCATACCAAAAGACGTTAAAATATGGTACTTGTTGGTCCCTGCCTGGCGCTTGGCATTAATGGGTACAACAAGGACTGGTCGGCTCGGAGTCAGTATAATGTGTCTGAGTGGGGTATTCATGCTTCACTGCGGCATGGTATCTCAGTAGGCTAGCACTATAAAACCAGCTTCAGTCTGGGCTAGTACAAGCAGCCGCACATACACATACACACGCATGCACGTCGTCATATGAGCGAAATAGTCTCAAGCACGACGTTAAACCCAATTTCACCTCACCTCACCTCTCTGCAGTGCTAAAGCCCTAAATAAAGCAAGTCTAGATTTCCTCAGGTATCTCTGGTCTCCCTAGGACTCCTTATCAATTTAAATGGGCTTCTTTTGCTACTATCAAAATTATATATATTAGAGACTAAACATTAGTCTATGTTTTTACTAGCGTGTGTGTGTGTGTGTGCGTGTGTGTGGACCTCTGCACCCCCTCTGGAACCGCCCCTGGCATTACCCTTTTGGACGAGTCAGACGCGCAGGTTTGTCAAAATGGAAGATAATCTTTCGAGACTGTCATATTGTCCATGATTAATACACCATAGAAAAACGTGATTTTTGTGTGCATGTGACAGTCTTTGTTATAAAAAATATACGTTATGTATTTCGAGTGAACTGTCGATTTCATTCTTTCACCCTAAAATACCTAAAATTTTGGTTACTTCACCGGAACGAAATCGTCAGTATGATGTTTCGTAGATGCCTAAGATAGATGAATTAGGATGTTAGACCGACAGAGTGTGAAAATAGTATTAATTATCACCAATCTGAAATCCTCTAAATTTCATTTGAAACCGAGCGCCTATTTCATTTTCGCAGTGAACCGGTCATAAAATTCAGACGTATTTTTTTTCAATTCAATATCTGCTTTTGTTGTAATTTTATTGATTGTCACATGAGATTCGAATATTTCGCGAATATTAATTAAACATGCATGCATTTCATATTTAAAATAGATCTAATGTGTAGCACGATAACACGACGAAGGATGAAAAGTAGAATTATGCCTATAAAATATTTACCACGATAACACGACGAAGGAGTCTCATCGTCTGGTATCATGTTATGTAGTTCATCAAGCTTATCAATAAGATGATCCATCGGAATTTTCTCAATAACTCCGAGTTTATCAGGCAACCTAGTCAAGTTCAGTCTTTTGGCTGTTTTCATAAAAGGTTTCCAGAGCAACATGTTCGCAACATTCATGGTCATCACTAACTCTAGAAAATTATCTCTTGATTGATATTGACTTTCATTATGATAATAATGGAGTAAAGTCAAATGACCATTAGATGCTGAACACGAGGCGTTCAGTTTAATTATCTCTAATGGTGGAGAGACCGTGATAGTATAGGAAAACCGGTTATTACTATCACATACCACTACAAAATCTAATTTCTTATGAGTCGTCACTATCCAACGTTCTGCAGCAAGGTATTCTGCCATAGGTAGAATTGCGTTTGGTCTGATTTCTCTACGACAGGTCTTTTGGACTTTCGTTTCATCTTTCATAAATAGAGCAACTACACGTAGATGGCTTAGATTGATTGGGTAGATGGGACTCTGGATATGGCAATAACCCGTAAGGGGTTTTGTGCATGCCTGTACCTCGGAGGGTTTCAATAATGCATATTTCGTACGCTGTGCATTGACTGCAACTACATCAGTTTCTAAACGATATTCTGCTACCATATGACCGATACCATCTGGTTTCGTGTCTATGCCATTCCCGATCAGTGGTATAGGTAAGTTATGTGCCTGGTATATCCCAAATTGTCCATTAGCATCTAGAAGCGGAATGGACGTAATTACCAAGATCATATTTTCGAATAGCACGGTGGTACATAGTAAGGACTTATAGAAACCCCATAAGTTGTCTTCGGGATCATTTGCTAATCGAAACCTATTAGGAAGATGGACTTGTATGTCCTTTAATAAACTTAGTAACTGTTTTGGCGTTATTGTACTGGGTGCAAGATGTCCTAAGGCCAACATATTAACTTGAAGTTGGAGGTGTTCTAGATAGGATAAAAAGGTTTGTAACATGCCTCGAATATTCTCAATGACAAGTTCTGCCTGTAAATAGGTCTTTGTGACCCATTCTAATTTTGCTATCTGATTTCCCAATGTCATGGATACATTAGCAATTTCACGTTCTACAAAATGTAAATCATCAATAACTTCTTTAATGGTCTGTCTATTCTCCGAGACTTGAATTCTAGTTGTATTTAGGATAGAGAGCCCCTCCTGTATTACGTGTGTCATATCTACTTGGTTTTCTGCAAGCCTCTTCACGTTTTGCTTTATAGTGTTTAGGTCAGCATCAGACACAGTGCCAAACAAGAAACTTAAAGCTTTACCAACAAATGGTAATAGTGAGCGCTTAGGTCGGGCGTGCAACCTGCTATATTCTGCAAAGTTTTCTTCTAGATTATTTAAGGTGGTACTCAAGCGTATTATTTCTTCGTCTAACTTTATATACATACTTAAAATTCCCTCTGATTTATCTGAGTAGAAACGGTTCATAAATTGCCTAACCATCAGTGCAACTTGATCAATGTCATACCTGCATTGCTCAATAAACTGGTTATATGGTTTTAGATCAATAACAAAAGTTACCAACCATTTTGACCTAGTGGTAGTGATATCATTTATCTTTTGGAAGATAACATTTTCATACATTACATTACCCTGAGCAAACCAAACAGGAAGAGGAGAACCGGAGGAAACATGTTCTCCCTGAAACATAAGGATATCGAATCATAGACGATGATCTGATAACCATTAATCTGGATAACCCTATAATAATCCAACCATTGCTCGAAGCAGCTGTTTAACTTGTTCTCCTTTGTTTGTATGTGTGTTTCTAGTAGAGATTCTAGATGATTTTCGTTCAATAGATTCTATTAACATGTCTTCTTCGTCGTTATTAGCTGCAGAATCATGGGGCTCTACCCGTTCGTCATGCTCCTCATTTTCAGAATCAGTTTCAAGTGGTTGATTCCTGGCTCTTAATCGTTTCTGTAATTCTGCCAATGGTATGTAGTCCTCTTCTTCTGAATCTGATCGCTCTTGACGATATCGTCTCGCGATCCGCGCCTTGGAATCAGTGATAATGACTGGATCTGACTCTTCACTACTGGACTCTTCTGGAGGAACAACATATTGGGCCTTCCTTCTGGGCCTACCTGTTGTATCCTTGGGAATTTCCCAATCATCTATTTTTGCTATCCGCAAATGTTCTGCATGTGCTTTTGTTACTGTCCCATCTAGTTGATTCCGAATGATGAATGTAACAGGTGATGTCCGCTCAATTACTCGGTAGTATGGCTTCCATTTGGATTGTAATTTGCTTTTTCGTTGGTGATGTCTGTAATACACAGGATCACCAACGTTTATCTCAATTGGCTTGCTGCATCTGTCAGCATATTTTGCTTGTCTTTTCTTTGCCTTTTTCATATGTAACACAAAAGATGTGTGTTGCTGTTGCAGGGAAATTTTATGTTCCTCCTCCCCCATGGTATTTCTTCCTCGGTTTTAAAAGGTTGTCCAATGGTAGGACAACATCCCGGTTGTATTAGAGGAAAACAATGCATCGTCCACAGGTTGGTTTGTTGAGTGTCCCAATTTCTCTGCAAGTATTACCAAGTTTTCCTCCGGTACCTTATCTTATCTTCCTAACACACACACCCTTCTTAACCTGAATGTTTTGTTTGTGGTGTTCACTATCATAATTGGGACATTCCTATCTTTGTTCATGTACGCTAATGAGTTAATTACTATGAGTCCAGGGCCTAGATTTTCGAACCTTTCTTAGCGCTAAGATAATCGTAAGTGTCATACATTAACATTAACTTACGACTGTCTTAGCGCTAAGAGAGCTTCGAAAATCTAGGCCCTGGTTCACAAGATAAATACCGGTATCTATTTCTGACACTTAGTAAAGTGTGTCATCGCGAAAATATGGCCCTTGTTTTACTTTTGCTCTGCACAGACTTCTACTTTGTGGTTTTAAAATAGTGTCCCCAGACAGACGCACAATGGAGGCAATGTGCAGATCATCTTCCAATGGTACATTGGTTTTTCCTATCCTTAAACTTCCAAGGTCGTAGTAAAGTCGGACGCCATGTTGTTTTAGCCAAGTCTCTTCCCAACATCATATTCCTATTCATGTTGCCTACCACATAAAATTGGTGCGTTAATGTCACTCCTCTCATTTGAAAAGTGATGTCTACACAACCATCTACTTCTAAACCATTCCCATTGACAGATTGTAGTGAAACCTTCTTTTTACTTAACTAATAGAGTCCTTGTAGTTTGTAAAATACCCTTCTGTGAATAATAGATACTTCTGCTCCAGAATCAATCAAGCATCTATAATGTTGTTTCCCTATCCTAACAGTACACGAACTTGGATTTCCTGCTAAATTTATAGTATATACTGTTCTCTCTTTCTCCTCCCCATCGGTGTCATCATGAGGAGTTTTTAGTTTAATGGTGTTCCATTTGGTGTTCTCTCTGTTTGGGCAATCCCTTTTAAAATGCCCCGGTTGGTTGCACGCCCAACACAACACTGCTCGCGGTCTACCAATGGGTTCTGCCTCTTTATTTGTCACTGCATTGACACTATTCCTATTGCCTGACCTACAGTCCCTCGCCTTGTGGCCTGATTGCTGACATTTATAGCACTTGGCTCTTGGGAGGTAATGGTCTACCTCCATGGGTTCTTCCCTACGTTGATCTTCAAGTCCTCTATTGCCCCTTCTTAGTCTCAGGTTAAATCGGGTGCGTAAATTCTGTTCATGCGTAAACACTCCAAAGAAAACAAAAATCAAAACAAATATATAGTTTCATGTCGAATACAACTGATCCCAGTTCATTTATGAAACAGAGGCCGGGATTAGTGAAATAAATAGCTTAAGTTATGTTAACAAGCTCTTGTGTAAAGACATCTCACCACCACCGTCCTTCCCGCACATCCCCTTCTCACAACTAAACAAACACATCTCTGATGGAGTTGCAACCAAAATAGGACATCAATTATTGAAAAGCAGAGGCAAATGGAAGTATGTACTCAGCTATGAACAGTTGTCACAACGTAAATAATTTTCATAACGACTTTTATTTAGCGTGCATTTACACTATCGATAAACATACGACCAAACCGGAAGCACACCAGTGGATAGTTTTCACACGCTCTGCGCATGCGCACAGCGAGTTGAAAAGTAATGTGAAACCAACGCTATTTGAGATTGGTTTCGTCCGGGTTTTTCATTACCTTACTGTCGCGTCCACCAGGTGGCGCTGAAAACGAAAATGGCCGCTACGAGAAAGGTATGTTGGTGGTTATATAGTAATTCATTGCGTACAGCGTTAGGAAGAGTCTTTATTTACTCAGTCAACAATGAACACGCAGTTAGTAATTTTACGTGAAAAACCCTGCACGAGCTCGCATTTCAGCGAATCTTGGATTGTAGGTGAGTGGTGAGCATACTGTACCTGGCTGGCACTCGAATGAACCCTTCAGATCACCTGTGGACTGACGCGCTCTGACAAAGCACGCCCACCCAACAACCGGACTGTTCGTATGCGATCCATAAGTAAAAATTAGCAAGAGTGCAGATTTCCTGGAGCAGTTTAATGTATCGCTGCTATTGTCTAAGATCGCCGACAATGGATCTCGCGCCGACTCGCGGTCCTCTTCGAACTTTAGATATCTAGCATGTTACGGGTCAGCCTAGTCTTGTGGTGTCATGGTTAGGCGAACTTAGGGTATCGTCATCGTTTGGATCCGCTTTCCAGTCAAGCACCCGTTTCTGATGATAAACCCCTTCATGATCCTTAGGGTTAGTTGTGATGTAGGGTGTGAGTTTGGAAAGATTTTCGCCCGAAACACCCGTTTTTTAAAGCATCATTCTGTGCCAGAGAATAGATGGGTTTTTTTAACATAAAAAGCCTTTAGGTTTAGGTTTATAGGGTTAGAACCTACCCCTACAGTCTAACCCGTGGAAATAAATAATAATCCTAATAGAATACATTTCAAGGGGAACAGGGCCAAAGGACAAAAGTGCCCAAACTGAAAAGTCAAAAGGGCCAAAGGAAAGTCTAAAGGGCCATACATAAAATTCAAATACTGAACATACAAACTAATATATCGTCCAAGTCACATAAGTTCGACCGCGTCATGTAACTTCGATCGCCCATTTTGAATGGTAATTGTCGCTAATACGACGTAACGATAACTACGATATCTGCAGCGTTGATATTCTGGTGACACCACTTTTATTCGTTTGGACCGAAAATGTTTCGCGTCAAGTTACCAAACGTAAGTTATAGCTCATATTCAGCAAACAACTACTTTTTAACCCTAGATCAATAATGTAACTTTATCAGCTCCAATAAAATGTAAACAGTATTTATTTCACATGTTGTAAATTGACAGCACACCTGTCTTCTGTTTGTTTACGTTGCTGGTCTAATTGTGACATGTCCAGACACGTGATATCCTTGTCAAAATTTAAAACTTTGGAAACAAGTAAGGGCCATTTCTTATAGAAAACTTAATGCTTTTTGAGAATTTCCGTCAATTTGTACCTGATGATGTTCGAGCTATTGCCTCATTGATAAATACAACCTGGGCACAATGTACCCACCCTGTAGAACACAACACATTTACGATTTTGCAAGCCAGTTAAGTGGTGTTTGTCGACATTCTGAGGTTTGATGCCCGTCACGATGAGCCTGAAGAATAATTTCCTGCATAATACTTCTATATAAGCTGAATATTTGTGACTTTTCATCGTTTTTAGAAGTATTGAAACATAAAATGAACGTTTCATGGACATAAATATCATAAAATTACTTGGGACTGCTCTAGCTCTGAATTTGACACAAGAGATCGTCCTTACAAGTCATCCTGTTTACGCGACAAGCCAGCCAATCATATGATCGAACTTATGTGACGTAGATTTCTGGGTCACTTGTGTTGACAGTGAGAGGGCGGCCATGCCGCGATTGGGAAAAGCAGTAAAAATACCTGGATTTTGGAAATGTTTGACATAAATAAACAAGTTTAGAGGTAAGAGATTTGAAAATAAGATTATATGAATATAACTTTGAAAATTCAGCGACATTTCTTAAGTGATCGAACTTACATGACACAAGAATATATATTTTATACGTTTTATTATATGTGGTATCGATTCCCATAACAGATATTAACAGTTTCAGCAATCTCCATTGCACTGTCATTATATTTGTATCAATATGTAGTAGTAATAGGTGATAATAATTAATAGATATTGTGTCACTCATTCTCAGTCAGCGTGCACATTTGTGATCATGGAAATCGGAAGACATTTTTTTTTTCTTAACACAATTTCTTTGATATGACAACAAGAAGTATTATTTACTTGACCTATATACAGAATGATAGGATACAATGTCTTATGGTTTGTTAATAAACAACAGTTACAAGCAGTGGGGGTATATTTTAGTGTATATATGTCACACAAAATAATTTAATGTTAGATATATGTAAAACTATAGTACAACTTGTTGAGTTGCCATCAATTGCTCCCAGTGTCACCATGCACAGATTTCCCCTGTACCCTGCAGTTCGCGCTAAATGTTTTTTGTTTTTAGTGCGGCTTAGCGCTGTGGAAGCCTAGAATGATATCTTACTTGTGTTCAGGGTGCCGCTCCACTAACCGATCTTAACTAAGATCAATCTTAGCAAGTTACGCCAATTTTACAATCGTCTTAGCTAAAAGTTACACCCGCTCCACTAACCGATCTTAGGCCGATCGTAGCCGTCCCGATCTTACGATCCGATCCAAGCTTAGATCGAGACTCTTTCGTCGAGAGAAAGAGAAATGCGAGGCACAAGTTATCTCCCTTTGCATAGTCTAGCAAATGATGGAAGTAGTTTACTGAACCAACTGAGTGAGTGAGTGAGTTTAGATTTACGCTGCCCTCAGCAATAGTCCAGCTATATGGCGGGCGGTCTGTAAATAATCTAGCTAAGATGCATAGCGTTCACTAGCATGGCGTTCATGTTAGTGAACGCTATGTATCTTAGCTATAAATAATCGAAGTCTAAACCAGACAATCCAGTGATCAACAGCATGCTCCGATCTGCGCAGTTGGGAACCCGATGACATGTGTCAACCAAGTCAGCGAGCCTGACCACCCGATCCCGTTAGTGGCCTCTTACGACAGGCATGGGTTATTGAAGTTCAATATTCTAACCCGGGCCTTCATGGGTATTTTTCCAACCAAGTGTAAAAGCGTGGAGAAAAACCTAGAGCAAAATATTAGGGTTTCAGGTGCAGGTGCAAGTCGAGAACGCTGGGTATCAAGCATAATATAATAATAATAAATGCATATTTATAGTGCGCCTATTCCACATCCTTGGGCATGCTCAAAGCTGTGTACAGATAATTTACACGAGAATATTTACAGCCGAGATTATAAGTAATATACTGAGAACAGGTTTTAAGTCTGGACTTTAAAATGTCAATTGTGTCAGAGCTTTTAATATGTGCCTGAACCTTGTCAATCAGAATAAACAAAGCGGATTGTGAGGCTATATATAACATATGTAGAATCTGTCAGTGGTCCTGAATAACAGCAGCCTGTCTTTAGAATCCCACACTTAATATGGGCAGTGAAATCAAACATATTTGTATCTTTTGCTTCAGAACATTGTTCACTTCATGGCTGTCCCTATTCTTAACCATGACATTGCAATATTGTTGTACAAATGTGTTACACTGACTCGCTGGGTTGTGTTCCCATGACGACAGTGGTCAGACTGGCCTGACATTTGTAAGGCTTCAGTGCAGTGTTTGTTTACATCACAGAAATATAAAAAATTCATTTCATGGGGACTTTAGGGGACGCTTTACGGTGAAATGCTTTTCGCTCTTATTTTTCACAAAGAATAGGAAAGTCACCATTTTGGTTTCTCTGATTGATTTTAGCTATCCTAAGTTGGTCATGAGCAACTTAGACTTTGAATCTTAACTTTACGATTGACTTAGGTAAGATTGGTTAGTGGAACGGTATGCCGATCGTAACGCCACGCTAAGATTGGGATTTTAGGGGTTTACGCTTGCCATAGGGCTAAGATCGGTTAGTGGAACGGCACCCAGATCACTTCGCGGAAGTTAAAAATCAAAACTACTTACTATTGTAGTAAAATATGTATATGATTGATGACCAAAAGGATTTTGCATGACACAACTTGTAACATAACAATTTCTTCCTCGGAAGTGAGGTTGTGGTCGAAGTGACAATAATATTGTAAGTAGTATTATATATTGACACCCACCTCGCTTCCAAGAGAGAAATTGTAATTTTATAAGTTACGTCATGCTAAATCCTATTGGTCATCAATCAAAAACATATTTTACTACCAGTAGCAGAGCTACAGATAACTTTTTGGTCATTGAGTTACGTACTCGCTTGTGTTCATCTCAATTGGGTATATTAATTTTCCTTTGAGTAACCAAATAAATTGTACTCACCTCACTCAAACTCAATTGGGTATTTTGCTGTTTTCCATTAATTTTATAAATATAAAAAAGTTTAAATGTTAGTGTTTGTTATTTATATTTGATCTGTAATATGATAAACGATAAGAAAGACTGCAAGTTGTCAAGTTCATGTCCTGAAATAGAACCTCTGAATATACCTCAGTTATGTTATCTATCCACCGGTATGCAAGCGAAGATTTGACATTTTTGTGTGTGTACGCATGTAAGATCACATTTATTGTGTTTTTACCAAAATTCAAGTGCACTTGTAAGCAATAGATGGGTACAATGTGTGAAGCCCATTTCTGGTGTCCCCCGCCGTGATGTTGCTGGAATATTGCTTAAAGCGACGTAAAACCAAACTCAGTCAGTCAGTAAGCAATAGACTTAATGAGAATTGAGTTTTCACATAAATATTTGTGTAATTTACGCAGATACGCATCTCATCTGTACCTCTGAGTAGAAAGTAGTGGTGGTCCGAATAATTGAAATATTCGAAGATTGGTTGCAGTGACTAAACGACCAAGCAATCGAACATGTTTTCTCATAATCTCAAACAATTCTGGAACACTTGTTTTCGTAAACAATATTTTCCACAAGGTTGGTTTTGTCTGTTACATTTCATAAGAACTACAAGCTCGTTTCAAGTCATGAATGAATTTATCGTAAAGACTCCAAGAAATTTATGTTCCTGACATACTAGTCATCCTTTAAAGATGTGAAATTTTGCCAAAAAAAAAACCCCAAAGAACTACATGTTTTTTCCATATTTTTATGTGCATTAACAAATTTCATTAATGACGCTAACCAATTTTTTCCGATGATTGATCGGTTGTAATAAACCAATCATCAATTATGAGATTTTAATCAATTCCCAACACTGGTAGAAAGTAGTTTTGATTTTGTAACTCGGTTAAAACAAACCTAAATAGCATTTATTCTCAGACTGGCAGATGTTCGCGACTGGGCGTCGCCATTTTTAAAAATCGTGACTAAAGTGTTCAAGAAGCAATGAGATTATGGTTTGTTTTCATGAAGTTAGGGGGGCGGTGGGGTAGCCTAGTGGTTAAAGCGTTCGCTCGTCACGCCGAAGACCCGGGTTCGATTCCCCACGTTGGTACAATGTGTTAAGCCCATTTCTGGTGTCCCCCGTTGTGATATTGCTGGAATATTGCTAACAGCGGCGTAAAACTAAACTCACTCACTCACTGTAGACATGTAACTTTTAACTTAAATGTGATGTTTTACACATTGTAAGAATATATTTTTTATGTATTATGGAACTGATAATAGTAAACTAACACAGAAACTGTAAGCAACAACAAACAACAACATAAAATTTTACAATCCCACAAATACAATAGAAAAACAGACACTGTCATGGTTTGGTTAAGACACATGCAACACATATGTTTTTCACTACTTATATTTGTTAGGTGTTACTAGATAGGTGCCTGTGACAAATGATGGCTGGGCAAATGTTCAGTGTTCATCAGCGTAGACACAGCTCAGTAAGCAGTCAATTTGGACAGTGTCAGATAAAATGCCTTCTTGCACACATTTATCTGTTCATTGTACTACCTTCAGCCATCCGAGGATGCAGATGACTACTGGGGTGATTCCTCAGCAAGGAAAGGACCAAGTAGGAAAAACATCTTTGATGATGATGTAAGTAGATTTTTCTGTCTTATTCACTTATACTGCACTTGTTTCATTCAATTGTTTGTGCTGTAAATCTCACATCAAGTTGCTTTTGTTCTCCTATGGTACTAGACATTGTTATGACAAACTGACCCAGATAAGTGAAGTGCTATGAATTGATGTGTAGCAGGACATGGAGTCATCCCACAGATGACATCCTGATGTTCTCAGATTTCTTACAAAGTTAAAATGTCTTGGTCATGTGGAGAAAACGTCCGACTTTAGATTCAGAATGTCCTTGGTTACGACCCTTCATGGGACTAGAAAAATAGGACGTTTGACATCCATTCACCTATATAGTTGAACAGAATTCCTCAGATGGTGACATGGCATCACTGTGTCCTAATGGTGTGAGGTGTTGCTCTTGATATCTGTCACTGGTTTGATAGCAGCTGGATGATCCAATGGCTGCTGTGAAACAGTTGGGACATTTCTGAAATAGGTTTTATTAACTTGCTTTTGATTCAATGTTGACTAAGTCAGCCTTTATTCCTGGAATGTTTAGGTTAGTTTTGAGACTGCCAAAAAGATTCTGACAACATCGGAAACTCTTGATGATGAAGAGGAGGAGGAATTTGACTTGGTCAACTGGCAGGGAGACCCTGTGGTTAGATATAGTAGGTAGCCTTCATTCTTTATGTAACCATGGTAACAGGTGTGATAAGCATGATGAATTGCATTAGTAGACATGATGAGATGACAGAGTAATTATGGACATGGACTCGTCATGCTGGTTCACTTCAGGAAAGAAATCATTCGAATTTCGTGTGTAGAAAACAGATATGGCAAGGGGATTATGTTACCATGTTCACAAAGGAAAGGTATATATTTCTTGATTGACATGTGTTTAACACTAACTTGATTAATTATTACGTTTCATCTATATATGGTACTGTTATAAAATGAGAAGTTGTTGTATGGTATATGTGGTGTTTGACAGAAGATTATCGTATGAAAATATATGTTGTTCATTCTTCGAATACTAAGGTAACACAGAGAGAGGCACCATGATAAATGTCTCAGTGGCCGCATCAGCCTCCAGGGAGAGTAAGTCTTTGATACTATTTCCTTAAAGAATTGTAACAATACGTGGTGGAGCAGTGCAGTGCATTTAACATGACAATATCATTGTAGGGTTTGAAACTGCTTGAGTCCCCGTAGTATGATTAGAACATTGACACAGTTAAAGACAAATTACATTTAAAAGTTGTGTTATGTTTTATTACATTGTGAATTATATTAATTAAGGGACCATTCAAAATTTATGTCCAGGGGGTGATGATGATTTTTATGGAGAAGCATGTACAATGTGAATGACCCCACCACAAAAAGTTATGTACAAAGTTAGTGAACCCCTCTGCATGCCATGTACAAAATCAGTGACCTTCAACCATATTTTCTAAGCATATTTTTATGTACAAATTTGCTGACCCCCCAGTACATTTGTACAAAATTGATGACCCCGCTACCTTCCCAAAACTGATTAAGAGGACAAAACCCCACACACACACACACACACAAAAATCATTATCACTCCCTCTAGCCAAATTACAAAATATGGTCCCTAATATAATATGAAACCATTATAGAATGCAGATTCCATTGACATTTTGTGGAATATTAATCTTGTAGAATATTGACAGTATTATTACATAATTGGGTTTTCTACAGTTTTTATGTGACAATAATCTTCTAGTTGCTGTCATGATGGTTTATTATGTCTTGCAGCCTGGTGATATGAAATAAAGCATTACAGTAAAAACTACTATGAAACCAAGGATAATGGAAGTGGTATTGTTTTGACTATATTATTATGTTAATGCCACTGCATTATGTCACCATGGATTGTTACACTGTGATGTAATACTGAACATGCTGAAAGAGTGGCTTGTTGTTTGCTTCGGACAGATAACCACAAATCCAATGCTCCTGATCTCTCAAACCTGGCTGTTCCAATTACCTCCCATGCTGCTCGAACCACCACACTCCCTCCCTCTGCACCATCAGCTTCATATGGAAAATATGAGAAATCATCCAGCATGACTCACAACCGATCTCAGAGCCTTGGTGGTAAATAATTAATGGCCTTTGCTGCATGTTGTGAATTAAGCAAAGACATTTCTCTACTCATGTTGCATGATCTACCATAATTAACCTGATAAGCTTCAGTGATCATGGTGATTATATACTGCATAACATGGACACCTGATTCTTTCTTAAAGAAGGTAATGTTTGCTGGAAAAACAGTTGCTATATTTTGGTGAATATTTTTGTATGTGTTAATGATATCTGCGGGGGCGCGGTGGGCGAGCTGGCTAAGGCGCCAGGCTACTGATCCAGTGATGTTGAGGTGCCGGGATCGAGCCCACCTGTGACCGGGTGTAAAAACCTTGGAGTCAACTTTGTGTGCAGACTCTTTCCGTGTTGTCACAACCCCTAGTGTACAGTACACAACCCTGTCCACTTAAAAAGAACCCACGAATTCGTTGGTATATGACCAGATGGTGGCCACATGAATACGTGCAAACACCTAGTTGTGGGTACAGCAACGTGCAGTGAAGTTGGACAAAGTGCTGTGACTATGTGTCCCAGTCCACCCAGCTGCGAATGGGTACCTCGTTAGGATGAGAAAGCTACAATAACTCGGTGCGCCTAGTGGCAGCAAGAGTTGTAAACTCCCCAGGGAGTTTAGATTGCTAATACGATGTGCAGTTGATATTGACATCCAATGATCGAGGGAAAAAAACAAAATACCACAGCCTTGAGCATGCACTAGTGCGTGGATATGTGCGTTATATAAATATCCTATAATAATAAATATAAAAACATGTGTAAGTTGTAACAATAGGGATTGAATATTATACTGTGTAAGTCAATGCCGAATGGTTTGTTTGTTTCTTGTATGATGTTTGGTTCTTCTGCCAATATTGCAGGAAATGTTGGTCAGTTTGGGGTGAACAAAGCAAACATGAGTCGAGGAGTCAGTGACCCAAGTATAGAGGATGGTAAGTCAGATGCTGAGTGCATGAAGAGTATCCCACGTCACCTCATCCATTAGTGACACTAACCACACTGACTGGCTGGGCATCAGCTGGGTCGTCTGTGAAGAGACAGATGAAAAATACCACTTCACTATCTCTGCCAGTAAAGTGTATTTCCTTTTCAACTGAATGTTTGATGGTATTCCATGCGGTCAATTCCATCCGAATTGAAGTGAGATCAGCGAATGGTCTACAGGTTAATGTTAGAGATCTCTGTTAGTGGTAGAATGTCCAGAATTTTGTCACTGTTAATGTTCTGAAAGAGGCGTGATCAGTTCTTAAATCCAGAACAGTCAAGGTATGGAATCCTATGATTCTTGGTCTCTCGCAGCCCTTCCTGGTATTCTTGGTGTATCAGAAGTTTTAAAACATCTATTACCTGCTACATGTTGTGCTTTCCATCCACAACAAGCTGACCTGCTGTTTAGAGCAGTGTTAGACAACTCAACCTCAGGACTCTATAACCCGAATGTCTACGTTGCAGTTGTTCGAGATACTTCAACTCCAGGGAGAAAGCAGCCAACTTCAGCTGATCTTGATAAACTCCAAAAGGAAATCATCTTCTTAAGGAAGGAACTACAGGTGAGTGATGTCTTATACCTCGCTCACAATCTGGGTGAAAATCTAAAAAAACCCACTGCTCTTGAAAGTCACCTTTTTATTCTCAAGGTTTGAAAACCCCCAGAATGTAGTGTCTGTCTGTCTGCCCAACTATGTGCTCTCCATTTTCCATTTCAGAAGAAGTACCTCTAAACTGTTGCATATTTCTTATTTTTCCTTATCCTGACTCATATGTTATTGCTTATCTCCCCTTCCTACCGAGGTGTAATGGAAACCTCTGTCCTAATGTTCCCTAATGAACAGTCTTAAAATAGCTCACCCCAACTGGACCTCTTCCGTTTCCTGCACCAGTGTCCCATGTGACTATATATAGGCTGTCTGTCACTCTCTCCATTTTCGCTCTACCCTATGGTTGAGTGGATGCCTCCTGTCCATTTTTGTCTCCATTTTCCAATTCAGAAACAGTACCTCTAATTAGTTGACTGTTTCTTGTTGAAACTTGCTATACAGATCAACTGGTTGATTTAGCATTAGTAGTTTCTTTTTGTATTTTCATTTGTTTTCATGACAAAAAGTTGGACTTAAACTGAGAAGGTCCATGTTAAATTTTCCTCATGGTCTCAAATGATATAAGTGATTCATCAATGTTTTCATACTTGGGTGAAATTCGTAGTAAGTCTTCATTGTCATAAACACCCTTACTGAAAGGTCCATGTGTACACGCTGCTTCAGATTGCCAAGAGGGAGAGGTGGAAGAAGCAGCCAGTGGGGGATACAATCAGGAACATGGTGCTTGGACAGGTATGCATTCAGGACTCTCCATATATGTTAGATTTTGATATAAGAACTCGGATGTATGTTTCTGAATGCTTCCCACACATTAGGGGTAGCCTAGTGGTTAAAGTGTTTGCTTGTCATGCTACACACTTACATACCAAATTTAGAAGCCTCAATACTTATATTGTTGTTGGATGCTACTTCCTATGGAGATTTCCTCAGAATTGTCCATGGCATTTCTTTGGTTATATAAGGCAACCACTTTTGTGTATTCGTATGAGATGTATTTATATTTTTATTAGTATATATTATTACTAATGAAGCCCTACCCTGTTCCCATACTCAGGCCTACACATTTGAGCTGTACAAGTCCAAAGAAGACAAACTGGCACTGCTGGACAAGGCCATAGAGTCTCATGATGGGAATGCCATTATCGCCGTGAGTTACCCGAGATTCTTGTGTCACAAAACAAGTTCTGTTCAGTTTGCACTTTTTGAGTAAACAACAAACAACCCTTTTTAAGACAACTGAAGTGGAAAGAGACTCATACAGTCCATTTGGTTAATCGTCACTTCTGCACATGCTCAAGCTTATGGCTTCTTCAGTATGTTAAAATTTGTATGATTGTTGTCCCCTGCCACAACGCGAAATGGGGGACTATGTATTCAGCGGCGCCTGTCCATCCGTCCATACGTGATTCCGATTCTTGTTAACGCGATATCTCATGAACTGTTGTACCCAATGTCTTCAAATTTTGTGACAGCCTACACTGGGGATTACGCAGACACCAGTTTATTTGGGTGACCTTGACCTTTTTTCAAGGTCGCCTTGACCACTTTTCAAACTTTTCATATCTCATGAACTGTCTACCCAATGTTTTCAAATTTGACAGCCACTTGGTGGATTCAAACTTTTGTTAACCTTATCATCTCACCATGAACTGTTTTCAAACTCTTGTTACCTCATGGACTTTGTACAAATTTCAAATTTGGTGACAGCCTACATTGGGGATTAGGCTACATTGGGAGACACTTTTTGCACTTTTTAACAGACACCATGTTTTGTACCCAATGTCTTAAAATATGGTGACAGCCTACATTGGGGCATTATGCAGACACCAGTTTATTTGGGTGATCTTAACCTTATCTTCAAGGTCACCACGACACTTTGACAAACTTATTTAAACTTATTTAATAAAACGCATATCTCATAAAATTATTTGCAGCCTACATTGGGTGATTATGCAATGTTTTCAGGCATCTTGTGTTGACAGGGCGGTGGTAGCTTAGTGGTTGGGTGATTATGCAGACAATGTGTGAAGCCAGTCATTTTGCAGGAATATTGCATCTTGTCATTGTGACCAAAAAAATAAAAGTAGTAAATATAGATATTCCATTCTTTAGCAGCAGGGGACATTGCCATATCAGTGGCAAACACTTGTTGTGCTTGTATCAACCCATACTCAAACATACACATCTTATTCCCTATGTTATTCAGGTGATTCTGTTTTTGAAGAAAACCATTAAGGCGTCTCTGTTCAACCTGGAAATGATGAGGCGCCCGGTTGCTATCAACCATTATCTGTCTTATCTGAAGCATCACTATGACTACGCCCAGATGGTCGACTTTCTTGGGTAGGTACTATGTTACAGTGAAGTTGAAATATTAGAGTGTTTTATTACTTTATTGTGTAGACAATTTACCAAATTTCATGACCTATATTGTTAAAGGATGATTTCCAAATTGAAATTCATAGCTGTACCAGCACAAAGCTAAACTGTGAAATCATTGTCACGACGGACAACATCAGTGCAACACTCTTTAAACAGTTTTTGGTTTACACCTTAATGGGTGTTAGTTCACACATGAATATTAAGAATCTTTTGCATTGTTGAATGTCTTAAAACAGGTCTGTCTTGAATCCAAATTACTGTGGGAAGTTGGTTATCAAAACTGCACTCGTCAAGTAGAGAAGAAAACAGTGAGGTCAACACCTTTACTCACCCTAATGTTACACATATGTAGATACAGCCAGCCTTCTACAAACTGTACCTCCCTGAAAATTCACAAATGATTGGTTTGCTTTGTTCATGTCCATAACAAGGGTAGATAACTCTAACTTTCACACATAACCCGTCTGGAAAATCAATCAATCAATCAATCGACCGGCCAACCAACCAACAAATCAATCGGTGTATATGTACAGCAATTTCAATAGCTAGTATTATTAGTTACACATAACAATCAAATTTTCATTGAATTCTTTAGGAAACTGATGATTTCTATGTGGAATCTGTACAATCCTAAACAAAGATATCATTTGATATTATAGCTATCTGTAATCATTGTAAGTATTATATCCATGACATGATGTCTTCAGTTATTGACTGATGGTTTTTATCCCCTGGCATGTAATGCGGGGGATATAGTCTACACCTTGTCCGTCCATACATCTGTCCGTTCGTAATCATTTTGTTTCCAGAGCATAACTCAAAAACTGTTAAATATTTTTCAACAAGAAATTGGTAGATATATCTAACAGAACCAAAAGTGGTACCTTTTGCTATTAACTGATTTTTGTCATTTTTATTTTTCTTGGTTTCCATGGAAATGTTTGGGACTTAGTCTCAAAAGGGAGGGATGGGCTTTGTTTCCAGAGCATAACTAAAAAACTGTTCAATATTTTTCAACTAAAATTGGTAGATATATCAAACATCTTGAAGTGGTGCTTTTTGCTATCTACAGATTTTTGGCATTTATATTTTTCATGATTTCCATGGAAACAATCTGGACTTAGTCTAAAAAAACAAATTGGACTTTAAGTATCTGTCAGGTGATTTGTTCTTTCATGTATGTGGGAGCTGGGGGGATTTGTCATCTTCTGATGACTCTTGTTTGATTTTAGGATGCTTGGTAGATCCGAAGAAGCCTCGGTGAGTTGAAACATTTGAAAAATAATAGACATGATGTTGTTTAAAAAAGCATGTTTTTGCCAGAAGCAAACTGTTGTATCTTATAAACACACAAATTAAGAAAAGTAGCAAATGATATATACCATAAATCCCATTGGATGACATGGAATATGAAGATTGAAATTAGTTAAACTGGAGCATGCAAGTAAATTTCTTGTGATATTTCTGTTCGGATGTGAAACACAATCCATATCAGATCTTCTTTAATCAACCGGTTAGTTTAAGATTTAATCAAGTTTCAATGTCAAAATGATTGTAAATGTTGGCTAAGGAATATTCACAATGTAGGACCTGAGTGAGTGTCAGTGTGCTCATGACTGACCTCTAGATAGCATGACCTGATTGAATGATGATATACCAATAGCTGGAATATTGCTGACTTCAATCTTTGGGATACAACAACATTCACACATTTTTTCACTAGTAATACAGAAAGGAGAGAGAGAGAGAGTTATATCTTCAACATGTGTGGAGATGTTTTTTCAAATTGCTTATTATGCTTATTATGCTTAATTAGGGGACAACAAATTCTGTTATCACGTTTATTGTAATGCACAAGTAATTATCTATTTGGGCATGTCTGTTTCAGATGTTTAAATACAAAATAGCCTGCCAGTCTAAAGATCCAACTATAAAAGTTGCAACCTTAAAGACATGCTACAGGTAAGCAGGAGAAAGAGGAGGAAAATATCTGTGACCCATAAAGATACGCTGTTTGTGGATTTAAATGCCAGATTTCTCACCTTACCATTACTCTGAGCATAGAAAACTGATATCACCAGCAAAATAGTGTTTATAAGACTTCCTCAGTCACTGGATGTGAAGGGGTAGCCTAGTGGTCAAATCTCATGCCGAAGACCTGGGTTCGATTCTCCACATGGTTACAATGTGTGAAGCCCATTTCTGATGTCCCCCACCATAATATTGCTAGAATATTGCTAAAAGCGGCTTAAACCATACTCACTCACTCTACTACAGTTACAGACAGTGTCATTGTTTAGTCAGTAGAGATGAAGCCCCATTCCCAATCCTGAACTGTTTGCACGTGAACACAAGCCCCCATGTAATATCAGACCTTGTGTCTTGTCTGTGACTTGGCTGAGTGTCTGTCAGTGGTGGATGCACTCCTGCACTAGTTTGACGGTTAACCCTCGATTATATACAGGCTGTCTCGATAGTGCCGGGATATGGTTGCTTGATTGGCATTTTAGAAGATTCTGTTTGATGAACATAGACATTTCTCTGGGTTACATCTTCTTTTTATTTTCACCTGTTTTACCTGATGATGGGGCCAGAACAAGCCCTGAAATGTTGTACTCAAGAATAAAAAGAAGATGTAACCCAGAAAAATCTCTATGTTCATGGGATGTGGTTGTTTTACATTCACATATATGAGTAAACAATCATACTATGGAATATTTGTCTTGTCCAGTAACTGTCCATACAGTTGCAACTATAACGCCTTGTGTGAAGACCAATGAGTGAGTGTATATGGTTTTATGCCTTGATTAGTAATATTCCAGCAATATCACAACACCACATATGGGCTTCACACATTGTACCCATAAGGGGATTCGAACCTGGGTCTTCAGCATGACAAGCGTACACTTCAACCTTTAGTCCCACTGCCTTTGTGAAGCCCAAACAGCAGTAGCGATGGAGTGAGCAGTAGCGATGAGAGACATGTGTTATTGTGGTTGCAGGGCTCACTTCCAGCCTGAAGTTCAGTTGAGTCGCCAAGCAACACTGCTTCAGGAGCAGATTGACCTGTTGGAGAGACAGAGGCCAGTTGAGGTACTGGCTGCTTCTGGAGTCTACACTGTAGTCAGCAGGCCTTATAAAACCTATATACAGAAAACTGCATTTGTAACAAACATGTAACAAACATATTAACAAATATTAGTGGTCCCATTGAGGTTGTTACAACCATAGTTTATTGTACTGTTCTATAAGGACCCATGAAGATCCAGGTTAGAATTGATCTTCAGCAAGCCATCAGATCTAAACACAGATCATTATCTTCTAACTCTACCTGAAGATCTTATTCCCTGCTGATCTCCAACAGCATATTTTCCAAGATAGTTCTGGTAGTTCCTGCCCTGGCTCGACTGGCACTTTAAGGGGAAATTAAGGACTGGCAGATTGGAGCCTGTAAATTGTGTCTCAGTGAGGTATTGAACTGTGATGTATGTTTGTAGGACTATCATGTTCCGTAATGCCCATAAAGTCGAAGCATCTTTACAAGTCACATTTCTGATGAAATATGGTATAATAAGTCTAGTTTTCATTCCTGTGCAGGAAAATGATTCCAAAGCAGAAGCATCAGGTCAGGTGCAGATTTTCCGTGACTTTCCCCGCCGAGCCAGTCTGTTTGGCCAGCCAGTGACAACAACCCTGTACTACTTCTGTCTTTACCACTACGATCTGGGAGAGGTGGGTTCACTGCGTTCACTGCGTTGAGTTCTCTCTGTGTCTTGTGCTTGGTAGCCTGCATATACTTTTGTCTGCAAAGGAAATTGGGATCCCATATTGAAGACAATGGCATCTTTGGGTTTAAACCTAGGCACAAATTGGTGTGTTTGTTTATTTTACGTTAGGATGAAGTGGTCATTGAAGGACTAGTAGACATCACAATGTCATATGGGTAGCTGGTTTATAATAATAGTTCCTTAATAGTAATAAAATATTGTTAATTCTTTAGAATTACTTTTGGCATGTTTATTGTAAATGTGGGAAATGTTTGTTGTTTCAGAATTCTTTAGCCAGTCCCCAAGCTTTGAAAGCCAGGCACAATGTAAGTGCAAAGTCACCTGTTTATATTTTACTTAGCAGTTACATGTGTGCTTAAGCATTACATGAAGATATAGTGTTAAGTTTATCACAGAGGAGTAGTTTGATGCTCATAAAATCAGTCGCTGTATTTGTTTGGTTCAATTGTTGTGTATTGTATCGCAGAGGTTTAGTTACAATACTCTACTGTTACTCTGAACTGTTTTACAGATCTCTGACAAACAGTATCTCCACTGTGCACTGGGAGCCAGGGCTAAGATGAGGCGATGGAAAGACATAGAGGCACTGCTTACTTCCAAAGTAGGTGCTTCAGTCTTCAGATTTATTTAAGTATTGGACAAGTATTTGTCTGAGAATTATTGACACACTTGATTGTGAAGATATAAGAATTCCATGTTTATTCTGCAGGGATGGTTTGGAGGGACGAAATTAAAGGCTGTGATAGGCTTCGACAAAGTTTCAGAAATCCTACACAAGACCAAGGCTCCGCATGATGTATGTATATACACACAAGATATTGACCATGTGCACTGCAGTTAGTTGAGCCCAGGAGCCTTAGTTTGCCAAACAAGGTTGCTTACTGCATCTGAACTCATAGGGAGTAGAAGAACACTTGATTATTTCTTACGACTATTGTTAATTTCTCATGTCAAAACACATTTACTATAGTCACATGAAAAACATCAGGGTTTCTTTACTACTTTTGAGTTGTATATATCATGACATGACAGATGGAACTATCAACTGTATTTGGCTGCAGTTCTGCTGATGCAGCATTGCTAGCTAACTCTTGTCATTTAATCTGTGATGTATATCTCTGAAATGTGCAGTCAAGTAATGTGGATGTATTTGGGGTTTTCAGGTTTTAGCCAAGTATGTTGCCTTGATAGAAGATTTAGACCAAAGACTGAATATTGCACGGAAAGTGGAATGTCCTAAAGCTGTGATAGATGTAAGTATATGTGTGTATGGTTGATGATCACCCATTATGGCTGTCATCTCAGCCAGTGCCTGTGCTGTTGTTCAGTTGGTCATAAGTTATCAAATGGCAATACATGTGCATTCAAGTGATTATGGTTACAACTACAATACTGTTTCAAGTGATACTACTCACTCACTCTTACTCACTCAATCACCCACCCAAGAGTTGCCACTCACTCACTCACTCAACCAGCCACCCAAGAGTTGCCACTTTGCCACTCACTCAACCACCCACTCACTCAAACTCTCTACCCCTCACTCAACCACTCTACCACTCACTCAACCTCTCTACCACTCACCCAACCTTTCTACCACTCACTCAATCACTCACTCACTCTACCACTCACTCAACCTCTCTACCACTCACTCAACCACTCACCCAACCTCTCTACCACTCATTCAACCTCTCTACCACTCACTCAACTTCTCTACCACTCACCCAACCACTCACCCAACCTCTCTACCACTCACTCACTCTACCACTCACCAAACCTCTCTACCACTCACTCAACCACTCACCCAACCTCTCTACCACTCACTCAGTCACTCTACCACTCACTCAACCAATCACTCTACCACTCACTCAACTTCTCTACCACTCACTCAACCTCTCTACCACTCACCCAACATCTCTAGCACTCACTCAACTTCTCTACCACTCACCCAACCTCTATACCGCTCACTCAACCACTCTCCACCACTCACTGAACCTCTCTACCACTCACTCAACCACTCACTCACTCTACCACTCACTCACTCTACCACTCACTCAACTTCTCTACCACTCACTCTGACCGCCTCCGTGGTGTAGTGGTTAGAGCGTCCGCCCAGAGAGCGGAAGGTCGTGGGTTCGATCCCCGACCGCGTCATACCTAAAGACATTAAAATATGGTCATTGGTACTTGTTGGTCCCTGCCTGGCGCTCGGCATTAATGGGTACAACAAGGACTGGTCGGCTCGGAGTCAGTATAATGTGTCTGAGTGGGGTATTCATGCTTCACTGCGGCATGGTATCTCAGTGGGCTAGCACTATAAAACCAGCTTCAGTCTGGGCTAGCACAAGCAGCCGCACATACACATACACACGCATGCCCGTCATCATATGAGTGAAATATTCTCAAGCATGACGTTAACCCAATTTCACTTCACCTCACCTCACCACTCACTCAACCTCTCTACCACTCACTCTACCACTCACTCTACCACTCACTCAATCATCCACTCACTCACTCTACCACTCACCCAACCTCTCTACCACTCACTCACTCTACCACTCACTCAACCACCTACCCAAGAGTTGCCACTCGTACACTCAACCACCAACACACTCACACAACCATTCACTCAACCTCACTACTACTCACTCATCCAACCACTGACTCACTCAAACGCCCACTGACTCACTCTACCAACCTCTCACTCACTCACTCAACAGCCCACTCATTCGCTCAACCTCTCTACCATTCACTCAACCACCCAACCAAGTGTTGCCACTCACTACCTCACTTTACCACTCACTCACTCAACTGCCCACTCACTCACTCTACCAACCTCTCACTCACTCACTCACTCAACTGCCCACTCATTCAACCTCTCTACCACTCACTCAACAACCCACTCACTCACTCAATGACTCAGCTGCCCACTCACTCTCTCCACGCACTCACTCTCTCCACGCACTCACTCTACCACTCACTCACTCTCTCTACCACTCACTCAACTGCCCACTCACTCACTCTACCAACTGCCCACTCACTCAACCACCCTATCACTCTATCCCTCACTCGACCACCCACCAAAGTGTTGCCACTCACTCCCTCTCTCTACCACTCACTCACTCACTCAACCGCCGACTCACTCACTCTACCCCTCACCCAACCACCTACCCAAGTGTTGCCACTCACTCATCACTCAACTGCCCACTCACTCACTCTACCACACACACATTCACTCATGTATCACCTAGGCTCTGCATCTTTAAACGTTTTCTGTCTTTCTTCCTGGTTTGCTCACATGCCCCTTCAGTCTTCCTTCTCCTTTCAGGCTCTGGTTGCCCTGAAGGACCGGGCCCAGTTAGAGAAGTACACTGCGACACTGAGATCCCACGAAGCCCTGTATGCCCAGGATGTTCTGCGCAGCTCGGTAAGTCAATGACAATCATCACATGCCAGACTCATGTTAGAGAATATCAGAGGGGCATCCAGGGATATAAGGCTATAGGACACTGTGATAATATCTGTGAAAATAACAGAATGAATCCTTGCCTTGCAGTCAATAAAATGGAAGTGATGCTGCCCCTAGTGCGACTAGTCTACAACCAAATACACTCTCCAGAAGTCTTTCCAGCAGAATGCAATACAGATCAACTATTGTGCAAGAAGGCACACAACAAATGGCTCACCCTGTGAAGACAAGGCTCAAGGGATGGATACTGAAGTATTAGGTTGTGTTGTATGTCATAGAATATGTGACTGTGATCAGATAGTTATTTTGAAATTCATACCAAGATCAAATAATGCGATCTCTCAGAAAGGAAATATATGTTGTTTGAGTCCATCCCTAAACATGCTCACCGAAACAAATGGCATAATCAGCAGAGAAATCAAACAGTTATTATTGAATATATATGAATATAACCACAATGATATATGCTAGAATGAAGAATAATGTTTTTATAAGGTCTATCAAAGACGTAAATACATGTATATCTGTGGTTTATCAATGAACAAGGAAAGTCTTATGCTGCCGTAGTCATAACCTTTTGAATATTTCCATATAAGATTAATTTCTTCCTCAACTCCTTTGTACTTTTGACTAGAATTTAGCCTACCTAATGTTGTTTTTTTATTTTAATCTACTCTAAAGAAACAACTTTTCTACACAGCATGCCACTCATGGTGTATGCCGATGATGTTGATAGGGAAACGTAGCTGTGGTCGCCATGGTCTCAGGCCAGCTTCGTCAACAACAAATGAATTACAATTCTGCCTACAATTCTGTGAGCTTTTGAAAACAGAAATCCCAGTTTCTATTCTTGAGGTTATGATAATTCTTAGGTAGTCTCTGCCCATTAATACTCATAAGATAAAATGACTTCATTTTCTTTATAAGGAAATATGGTTACTTAACGTATGAGAAAGATGTATCTGAAGTTTCTTTGTACTGTTTGTTGTTCTGTTTCATTTTGAAATTTATTCTTGTTATATTATGTTTGTCCATGGTTGCCATGGTGACTTAAATGGGAATCAGTGGTCGCAATAGCTGCTGCTCATGAATGTGTCAACAGGAAGTTTTACTGAGGGAGATAATTTGTGGTATTTACTATGCAACCAACCATTAACAGTTATGTTGTGATATGGACCATGTGCAATTATATAGAGAGCATTGTATGCTATGTATAGATGAAATATATATTATTTATATAAAAGCTGTGTTTGGCATCTTGAGAGGATGTGATACGATAGTTTGAAATGGTTATAATGCTATGTGCATTCACCTACATTCCAAGATTTTCATTTGCATTATCTGTATGTCAAAAGAATTTATGAACAATCTTGCTATCAACCATATCCAACAAGTAAATGGTTGAAAAGGTGAACAAAGGCCATCTTGACTTCGACTCATCGCTGATGAAAGGGATAAGTTCAAGTCAAGCTCAATTCTGGGTTTTACAGGAACCACAGGTTTGGGGGGTTCCTTGACTCAAATTGCTTGAAAGGCATGTCTCAAACCAGATGGGAAATGCAGCTGTGTCCATCAACATGAAATGTTGTTAAGTCATGTTTAAAGATATTTCTTCTGTATCCAAATCTAATTTAGGGCTAATCATGTGAGAATGATGTGTACTGTTGCATTCCATTGTCTTTCTCAAGTTAGATCAGCCCTGGATTGAAACTGTAAATGGTAATTGATGATCTTTTGTTCCCTTTTATTTATCAAACAGCATGATTGGTTAGTACCCAGGTATGCAGCCAGGCTGTTACCTCTAATGTCATTTAAACTGTCTATTTGTATTGATCAGATCTTGTATTAATATATGTATGTTTACAGTAAGAACATAGCTCTTGACACAGATACTCAGATCTTAATGCACATCCTTGACCGCAAGTGAGATGGTGGACTCAACCTTTTTGTACTCTCTCATCCTGTCTCTTATCACCAGTTGTAAAATTATTGATGTTTGGAAAATCTTACCATATCAAATGATATGTCTATAACTACTACACATCATCTATGGTTGTTGTTAAAATGAGTTTTACATAATAGTAAGTTTTGAAGCTCTGACTATTGTTTATGACTGTGTTGGACTACCTTCCTTGAACTTACTGCCCGGAAATTTAAGTGCTTAGTTAGTGGGCAGTGTTACTACCTAAAATATAAAAAGATCAATGCAAAATCCTGAGAGAAGGATGAACAAAAAATACTATGATATGGAATAATTACCGGCTTGTTTCCATGGTGACTGACCTGGCCTGTCCCTGCCACTGCTTAATCTGCAGAGAGGGTTTGAGCTTCAGTGATGTCCTTGATATGATACCCAAGGTCATCCCCGAAAAGCTGGTCAGTGCGGGATTGTGCACAGAGGAGCTGTTTGTAAGCTCCTTTAACCTCAGGCTTTAATGTGTCCTTCCTGTGATGTGTTAGTTCCACGAACACAGCTGACAAAAGGTGTAGTGAATCACAAGTTTTAAATTAATCTGTTGCTTCTTTCTTTAGAAGCATTCATTACTTCATCTCTCGGTTCCAGAAAAAGACAAAAAGCCTTAGCCAAGAGATTTTGAATATTTTGTAGTTTGGAATCTGTGGACCTGGTTTGAGGTTTGATTTGATTCCACACTTGACTTATCCACATTAGGACAATTTTCTGGCTTCTAATACTTTTCCTTAGTCTGATTTAGTGCTTCGAGATTCATTTGCGATCTCAGACCTTCATTAATTGTCCTTCCAAGAACTTAGTTCGCTTTAGGACCACATTTGTCATTGCTGACGTAAGCATTCAGTTGGAAGATGACTGCATCAACTTCATTTTCACTTTCTCATTCATCATCACTTTGCAAAGTGTCAACTATATCATCAAAAGGATCATTGTCCTCTACGTCTGACTTATCTTTATCAGCAGTAACCCGACTTCGCTTCTGCGAGTTGCTGGACCTTATGCTTCAGTGAGCTGCCCTGTCCTAAACCGCTTGGCCCAGTTACTTGTTGATCACTGACCTCTATGACGGGAAGGAACCTGTGTTCTTTTCACCCCAATTTAAATTTTATATTAAGATGAATTTGTTACAGAAAATAAAACTTCATTTTAAATATTAAATAATATAAAATTATATATAGCATACATATTAAAATAACAGTATTACATTGAATACCATGATGAAAAAGAAATCTAGTGTCTTTTTAATGCTGTTTCTGATTCTTAGCAACTTCTATTTCGTGAATCTGCCCCAGATTCTAAGCTAGCATTGCTAAGCTGTTGGTCCCATTGAGGCATTACTTGTGGCAACTGTTGATTCCATTGGGCATTGCTTGTGGCAACTGTTGGTCCCATTGTGGCATTGCTTGTTGCAACTGTTGGTCCCATTGTGGCATTGCTTGTGGCAACTGTTGGTCCCATTGGGACATTGTTTGTGGCAGCTGTTGATTCCATTGGGCATTGCTTGTGGCAGCTGTTGATTCCATTTGCTTGTGGCAAGGTTGATCATGCTTTGGTGGCATTGGTCCCATTGGGGCATTGCTTGTGGCAACTGTTGGTCCCATTGGGGCATTGCTTGTGGCAACTGTTGGTCCCATTGGGGCATTGCTTGTGGCAACTGTTGATCCCATTGGGACATTGCTTGTGGCAACTGTTGGTCCCATTGGGCATTGCTTGTGGCAGCTGTTGATTCCATTGGGCATTGCTTGTGGCAACTGTTGATTCCATTGGGGCATTGCTTGTGGCAACTGTTGATCCCATTGGGGCATTGCTTGTGGCAACTGTTGATCCTATTGGGGCATTGCTTGTGGCAACTGTTGATCCTATTGGGACATTGCTTGTGGCAGTGCCAAAAGTGATGCTGAGTGTAATGCCTCTAGCACTCTTCAAAATCCCCACCCCATACAGTGTAGCATGTCATTGTTTTATAGAAGTTCCATAAATCTTCCTCCAGTTTTCCAGAAAGCTTGAATGTTCCTGGTATGTAGACTTTTACCTCCTTTAGAAGGGCCAGTGAATGTCTAAGAGTAATAGTGTTGGGCATAGATGTCCTAATACTAGCATATTCAGTTTTAACTGGAGGTATTCCACAAATGAAATCATTCGTAACTGAAGAAATTAGACAAATGTTACAAATTCATTTTGCAAGTATGATTTTGTTGCTCATTCTAATCTCCAGATTTGTTTATCCATTTCTTTTGTAACAGTAGAAATGGTTTAATCAATTCTACCCAGGTTATCAATGACGTCATTAATGGCATCTCTGTTTGCTGAAATTTGTACTCTGGATGTGTTAAGAATCAAGAACTCTTCCTGTACTCTGTGAGTTAATCCCATCTGATTGTCTGCTAATTTCTTAATATTTTGTTTGATCGTATTCAATCTGCATCAGATACTACTCCAAACAGGAAACTTTGCGACTTCCCAACAAATAATGATCACTTCTGCCATGTGTGCAATCAGCTAAATTCTACAACGTTTATATTGACCCAGTTAAATGTTGAATATGACTTGTTTAATGTCAGTTTGCCACCTGGTTGTAAACTGCATGTAAGGGACAAATTCTCTGATGAACATGACTAACCACTTTCACTTGGTCGTTGTAAAATCATTTAGCCTTTGAAAAACATTTTCAAATTACACAGCACATCTGGCTAACCCAAAAAAGGAAAAGTAACATTGGCAGGTACATGTTTCTCTGAAATAAATCATAATCACCATTTTCTTCACCACTTTGTACAACTATATTCAATATTCATGAGAAGCCTTACAATAAGCCAGCTGCTACTGCTTCCTCACTTTGTTGCCTTTGTCGACTTGATCGTGTTTGGTGGGTCTCCTTATCATAGGTTACAGACCTTACAAAAGGTCACGAATGAACATGGTGTCTCCACACATTCCCAACAGTCCTTATGAGGATCACAAGGGGACATGCGTTTCCCACAATCAGAGCATTATTAGTTCTCAGTGGGAGGCCCATGCAATCATATTCATAAGAACTGTATATTGGCCAGCAGCACTGTGACCTAATGATAAACAAGAGTAGAAGATCAATGCAAAAGATCACCTTATGGAAGACATAAAAAGAGAATACTTTCTCTGGAAAAAGTGCTAACGAGAATATGTCCACTTAAATTGAACACTTGAGCTCTTTGGTCAAAGACCAATCAGCAGTCTTATTAGATAAAGGCAAAATATAACACCATTTTTTAAATTTTAAGTGATTAAAATGTGTAGAAATGTATTAAAAATACTATAAAATTTATAGAATGGAATATAGTTAATTCAAACGTTTGTTCTTGTGTCGTTTTGCACCTGTTTCTGCTTCTTAGCAACTTTGATTTTGTGGTATTGCAGCCATGATCTGGGGCAACACCAGCAACCCATGCAGCTGTCCTGACAATAGTAGGACATGTTTCCCTCATTGCCCATTTCTACACTACTGGCGATGTCCGCTACAGGCGAACAGTTATGGTTAGCGTGAGTGTGGAATGTAGCCTCCTGCCTATGCTGTCAAAACATGCTTAGTGATTCAAACAGGTTACCGTGATTTAACAAAACAAGACATGTTTCCTCATTACTTTATTCAGATCATAACAGTGGTAATATCTTCATAAGCACAATATATAACATACTGATAGGCATCAGGATATTTTTTAATGTACAAACATGTGATTAAGTATATTAATGGCTAAGACACAATCATATTACTGCAGATGAAGGAGCTTGCTCCTGAGGTGTTGTAACACAACAGCGTGGAACGAACAGGTTCCCACCATTTTAGACTCGTAACATTAAATACATTGACAGCATCAAAGAATGATTCTTCGATTTGGAATTGACTTTGCTTGCGGAGGTAAGGTTATGTAATCATTTGATCTCTGGGTCCTGGATTCATATCTTGCCTCCTATCGGGGCATTGGGATTTAAAGTGTCCTGCCTATCCTGTCAAGCCGTTCATGGGTTCCTAATCTTAAATCAAACCTTTTTCTCAAGTTTTGTTCCTTCATTGCTATGGTAACAGCCTCAGCCCACATGTTTGGTATATTCCAACTAACTCAGGTGGTTGTTCAGGAGCTGAATCTTGAGGGATGCAATACGAGCATCAATTTCTCCGTATTTCCTTCTTCATGAGGATGCTGTCCACTGGTGAGATAGTCTCAGGACTGCAACCTGCCGTGGACCTCTTTGAACATTTTAATACCCCACTCTGTCACCTGGCTTTCCACAACAGATAGAACTTTGAGGGCTCTGCATTTTATGTAGAAGGCTAGTTCATCAAGTAATTGTAAGATTTGCATACGGTGCATACAAGGCAGTCAGCTTTGTTGCAGACCCAATAATACAAGCAGGTCCATCTACATTAACATAAATACCATCTGTGTCAAGAATAAGTAGGGCTGGTGCATGGTCAACAAAGTCCAAGATATTCAAAACATGTAAATGACCGGATAGCTGTAACACAACATGTTTCGCTGATTCAGGAAGATGTTTTATTCAAGACTAGAGTATTGAAGACGAGAGTACAGCTAACTGGATTGGCCCTGGTTCTGGCTGTGGCTCTGGCTCGGTTCCCTTTCTGCTGTGTACAATCATAGATCTAATTATCAGTACAATACATATGCACCACAGTCAGTATCTTCGTATCAAGGTTATGGCGGTACACAGGTGTATCAGCAGTGCCGATCACCATACTGATTTTTATGTACCCTTGTTGACTATTATGTACACTTATGGAGAAATCTCTCTCCCAAGGATTGAGGCGTCAAAAAGGTCCTTTAACTTGAGTGGACCCACTCCACTTCTTAATTGGAATATCAGTCCCTCGATATTCCTCTGCAGAATGGGGATCCATGCCACACACTGGTTGCACTGTGGTGGCCCCCCAACTTATTTACACATACCTGTCCCTCATCACTCTCCAAGGAACACAGTTGCACCGTCAGATGAAACACTTCCTGGCCTTTTCCGGACACCTTGTCCCTTTTCACTCGAACGCTGGATAGAGGCGACGCACTGTATGGCTCACAGTTTCAGCTTCCTCGTCCTTGGATGGTGTAGAGGGAATTCCCCCTCTGTGGTCAATATCCTTGCCCTCCGGCTCTGCTGTCGCCACCCGGTGTCCCGTGACCACTCCTGTGTTTCTAGACGTAGAGGCGCAGAACCACCACCGTGTCTGAAGGTAGAAACTTCTCCTCCCGAATTAATTGGCACCATCTTGTAACTAGGGGTGCCCCTGGTATCTCTCCAACCTCTCAATCTCTGGGTTAACCATCTCTCAAACCTTTTGTATCCTAGGACTATCCCTATGGTACTAACCGTAATTACTATTGCCAATATGGCATACAGCCATTTTGATTTCCTATCTTCTATGACCTGATTCTGCATACCCCTGAGTTCATTTACTAACTGGTCCATTGATATCGTTTGGAGGTCTTTCAGCTGATGAGGCAATTTCGTTGCATTCGTCTTACTAAGGGCGGAATGAACAGGTTCCCAAAATTTTAAACTTGTAACATTAAATACCTTTACAGCATCAAAGAAGGATTCTTCGATGTTGAACTGACTCTGCTTCTGGTAATGTGGAGGTAAGGTTATGTGATCATTCGAGGCGTAACAACCCATATTAAGCCTGACTATGTCTAATAGCGGTTCAACAATGACCGTCGAGGCTACCGCTGCATTATCATGGCAGATCACAGAGAAGATTAGTTTTATCATTGTCGTTACCACCCATATGCCATCCGACAGATATTCTGCTAAGGGTAAGATGGAATTTAACCTGATAATGGCCTTGCATTTGTCTTCAAAGTCAACCTTTCTGTTCACGAATAAAGTAGTTACACACAGCTTACTTAGGTTTATAGGATAAACAGGACTTTTAATAGAACAGTAACCAGTTACCGGCTTAGTGCATACTTCTAATTCCTCTGAGGTAAGTAATACGAGTTTGGTTCGCTCAACATTTACCGCAAGCGATTATAGCCACTAATTCCAATGGCCCACATTTGAATCTTCCTGTTCTACATTGGAGATTCTAGCAGATACTTGAGTGGTTTGTGGTCAGTTCTAATGATGAATTCTGTATTGTGTAAGTAGTGGTCTAGCTTCTGTAATGCAAAATGAATAGCATAAGCTTCCTTTTCTATTGTGGACCACTTAGCCTGGGAATCACTTAGTTTATGGGACAAAAAGTAGATTGGTTTTTCATTGCGAATACCTGGGAGGAAATCTGTATCCTCGTCGCAGGTCTGAGTCAGACACGCTCTAACACGTGTCACTAGCATCTGTGTATAACACATATGGCTTGTTAGTGTCAGGGTATGCCAACAATCAGACAACCGTCAGGCTGTCTTTCAAGAAGTCAAACGCTTCTTGACACTCTGTCAACCATTTGAACTTGGCATACGCTATTATGAATTCAGCTACTTTCGAAAAATTTGGTATGAACCTCCTGTAATAGCTGCACATTCCCATCAAGCTCCTGACCTCCCTAACCGTGGAAGGAGGGGGCATTGACCTTATGGCCTCCACCTTTCTCATGTCTGGTTTCACTCCGTCCTTACTGACAATGAATACCAGATAATTTGTCTCTTCCTTCATAAAACTGCACTTACTCAGTTTTAGTTTGAGACTGTGTTCTCGCAGTTTGTCCAACACTATGTCAATGTGCTTTATGTGCTCATTCTTGCTTGATGAGAATATCAGAATGTCATCCAGATACGCGATAGCAAAAGCTTCGCAGTCCTGGAGTTCAATATTCATGAGCTCCATGAATGTAGAAGGTGCATTGCTCAAACCAAATGGCATAACTGAGAACTCAAAAAGACCTTGTGGCATGAAAAAAACGTCTTTTCACTGTCATTCTCGTCCATTAACACCTGCCAATAGCCTGATTTTAAATCCAGCGAACTGAAATATGTTGCATTGCCTAACAATGCCAAAATATCATCAATAATCAGCAGAGGATGCGATATCTGTTTTGTGATTTGGTTCAATGATCTAAAGTCCATGCAAAAGCGTTTACTTCTGTCTTGTTTATCTACTACCACAATGGGGAAACTCCATCGTGATCTAGATCTCTTGATAACCCCTGCCGCTAACGTGTCATCTACCACTTTATCCACTATCTTTCTTTTGTTCAAGGGAGTCCTGTAGGGTTTCAGTTTAATTGGGGCATGGTCGCCTGTGTCTAATTTCATCTTAACTGTGTTGACCCGTGAAGATCCGGGTAGAATAGGTCTTCATGGCTTGCCATAAAAGCGACTATCTTGTGTCTAAACGGGATCGGTGGTCAGTTTCTGACTTGGTTGACACTTGTCATCGTCCCAATTGCGCAGATCGATGCTCATGCTGTTGATCACTGGATTGTCTGGTCAGACTGATCAGACCGCGCCCATATAGCCTGAGTGCAAACAAACTCACTCACTCACTCACTCTTAACTGTGTCCGTATGACTCAAGTCCATGTCAGTCCGTGCAAACAAGTCCTTGTTCCACTTGAGCAGTTTGCTGACAGCTTCCCTGTGTTCGCCAGGTACATTAGTCTCTGCCTCAGCTATCTCATTATCTAGTCCTGTCACTCTGGGGTTCATCCCATCTGCCATATCTTTCAAACCTACAGTATTTGCCTCAGGCACGGCTTCTATTTTTCCCATGATACATCCCTTCTTTGGCCGAAAGGTGTTATTGGTGTTATTCACTATCATTACTGGTATTTCTCCTTTCTTATTCAGTTTACCGACAGAGTTCCCTAGCATTAAACCTGGCTCGGGAATTGATATAGTCTTCTCCTTTTCCCTGAATTTCATATGAAGTGGTTGTATCGAAATATGTCTTTTTCATAGCACGAGCCTTGACTACGTTAATTGTTTGGGGCTTGATGACCGACTTGGTTGTGAGTCTGATTACTGACGCTACTTGTATATCCTCCTCTAAAGGAACATAGGCTTCACCTACTTTTAGCCGCCCCACGTCGAAATAGAGCCTTACTCCATTTTCTTTTAGCCACTCATGACCTAGAATTACATTGCGATTAGCTCGGTAATGGTCAACCTCCAAAGGCTCATGTGCAGTCCTGTCTATCCCATTAAACCTGTCACTTGTTCCTAGCCTTAGATCAAATCGTTTCCTCAAATTCTGCTCTTTCATTGCAGTAGTAAAAAAAGCTATTCGGGTTATCCCTCATAATTTTCATCTTTAAATAGTTGTGTCTCAAGCCTTCAACCAAAAATCCTATCAGTTGGCATTCAACTGCACTATTACTAGTATGCCCCTGTTCCACATAAGCCTCTTCTGCCAAGGCTAATAGCCTTTCGGCGAACACCTGGACACTCTCATCTTGGTTTTGCCTTAATTTCTGTAGTAGCGAGAATGCATACTGAGGGTCAGTCACCTCGGCGAAACGTGACGCCGGCTCTTTCTTAACCACTGCCCATGTACTCTCTGGGTTATCTTGTATATATCTCTGTAGGAAATCGCTTACTGGATCCCGACTACTCTGAAAAGCCACTAATCTTATCCTATCCTCTGGAATGCCCCCTAAGCTAACATACTTATCAAGGGATGTTATCCATTCTTTAAATTTCTTAGGATCCCCCTCAAATGGCTTGACATATTGCGATAAACTCTGCGAAGTTATCGCCTGTGCCGATTGTCCTATTTGTGATTCTACCGTCACGGATAGTGGCCTCATACCAGCCATAATGGGTTCCAGTAGATTTCCTAATTGCACTGCGATATGGCCAAATGGTGCTTCTACACTTTCTGCCATTTTTCGTACGACCTTTTAAACGTCCTAAACAATAATCCTCAGTCTGCCCTTTCTTACTGTAACAGCAACGTATTTCCTCAACCTTATTATTAGTAATACTTATCAACAGTAATGCACCTACTGTAACAGATACCTAACAACTACCAGCAATGATGCACACAGTCAGAAATGGTCCCCAAGGAGAGAGATGGTAAGAGAGAGAAAACCAAGAGTCACTCACTTAGTACTTGATGTCTTTTCCTGAACCCGGGTCACGGCACCAAAAGAAGAAGTCCCTTACGTGTAACACAACACGTTTCGCTGATTCAGGAAGGTGTTTTATTGAAGACTAGAGTACAGCTAACTGGATTTGCTCTGGTTCTGGCTCTGGCTCTGGCTCGGTTCCTTTTCTGCTGTGTGCTGATGGAGAAGTTGCTTGTTGTGCGTCGATCGTCCGTCTGCTGTCTTTGAGAAAACCTTCGTTTTTTATAGGCAGTGAATTGACCTCCTGTCACGCCTGTGACTTCTTTAGACCCCCTGTCACGCATTCTTGATTATTTACTTCCGGGAAGTGAGTGATGCCTATTATCGTTTGACACGATTGCCCTCAGCGACCAGTGTGGAGACACTTCACTCACAGCCTCTGGCTATTACACCTGGTGTCATCCATCATCTACTGTCTCTGGACATTGCACTGTGACCCACAATTTGCTATGTTAACTACATTTTTCTGTGACGGGTCATAGATCATATCTGTCCGCAGTAAACAAAATAATCACAGTTTCTTGTTCCAGCAAACCCCTTGAGGTATGCGTGGTTATCGTCATTGTACTTTGACCCTTTTACAGTATAGCTGTGTTACACTCGCCCCCATCTACTAAGAAATATCCGAGCCAATTACAGTACACTCATATACATATTATCAGGACAATCATTTGCATATTGTCAGTACAATCATATGCAACTAGTAAATCTATGTCATTGCGAGACAAATCTGCATTCCTCTCATTTGGTCTCCCACAGGCATCTACTGAGATTGCATTTGACCTACATACCCGGTGGGTGCTGCCTGCATATTGCTCACTTGACTTTCAGATGGGGAAGGTGAACTTACCACGTGGGGTACTGCCGTGGGCGTTTGAGTACAATTGCAATTACAAATACAAGCATTTGAATTCCCGCTCGCTTCGTTTCTTGCCCTTTCATTGATATTGTCTGCCTTTTTTGCCTTAGATTTCACTTTACCTTTACACCCTCTAATCCGCCGTTGTATCGATACTGGTACTTGTCCCTTGATGTTCATTCGCTGCTGGCTCTGAGTCTGACTGCTCGATCCGCCGCCTTTTCACGCCTGCTTTCTTTGTTCTGATATTCCTTGTTTGGTGTCCTCTAACTGGCATGATCTGATGATAGCAATATTTGCCTTGTTAATATTTCACTGCCTCTCACCTTAACAATCCCGCTGGCACCATGTGCTGAGTGAAAGAATTTCAGAGTTACCTGCCCTTGCCCATTACACCGACAAGATGGTAACACCCTGCCGCGAGTTTCTACTGATTACCTAGAGCTAAAAGAGTTATCTCCCCTTAATCATACAGATCAAATATTTGACAGCTCAAAGTCGATAAGAGAATTTATGCCTTAATTGGATAAATTTTATTATCAGTACAATCATATACATCCCAAGTAACATGTCAGCATTGGGCCACTGCTGTAAAAAAAATTGGGCCAATGCTGATTATCAATGTTGGCCTATCATTGTCCCAATGATGGCAGGCCAATCCATAGCCAGTAGTGGCCTAGCATTGGCCCAATGATGGCAAGCCAATCCATAGCCAGTATTGGCCCAGCATTGGCCCAATGATGGCGTGCCAGTCTGTAGCCAATACTGTGCCTTCGTTTTGCCAATCATATCATCCTGGCTTTTTAATCTACATATGTGATTCTTCATTAATTAATGCCAAGAAATTGTATCTTGTGTTTGTAACAAACAGCACTTGTAAAGATACTGTAACAACATGATGCAATTCTGAACAAGAATGAAATAAAAAAGTTATAAGAAACGGGACATATGTTCACATATCATATAACTTACAAAAAATAGAACTTTAACAAATACCTTAGAATTGTGTTGAGATATGAAATTCAATAGTGCTGAAATGTGTATATATCTTAAATAGTTGAAGATACGCGGTTGAAAACAGAAAGCAAAAAATTAAATGCATTTTAACAACTTTAATTCTCTCTTTTATAATAAAATGTAATGAAATAAAGATTTGAATGAATGAATATGACGATTAGACAATAGGATAGCAAATAAGTAAGATGCAGTTTATTCTGTGTTTGTCTCTGCTGCAGCAGCAGCAGCAAAGCTCTTCCTCTGCTTGGCAAGCAGGGTCCTCTCCCTCCTCCCACCATCCTGGTCCTGAGCATAGCGAAACCACAATATAATGTGGCTTTCCAGTTCGCAGTTGGACGCCTTTGAGCATACCGGGTTCTTCCGTGCTGCCTCTGAAATGGATAATGAATTTGAAAGTAAAAATAAATAAAGCTGCTGTATCAATAATTCTCCAATTTCATTTAACATTTTAATATATATTATTATTATTATTATGCCAACCGAATACAATGTTCATAAACCTCATGAACAGTGCTGTAGGAAATGAGGACACTTGTACCATCACATGCTAATGTACCCTCCTCATTCCTAGAATGTGAATCAAAAACAAAGTATGAGCCTTGTCTTTGTACAATGGCAAATACTGCCTCACAAAAATTGACAAAACATGAGCTATGATCTAATAACCCCCTTTCCAATGCAACTTCAAGACCAACAAAACCTCCAAATCGCCCATGCCTTCTGCAGGCCATAACAACCCAGATATTGGTTCATGCTTGATTAGTCTGAAAGTCGTATCAAAAGCAGAGATATATTCCGGCAGTTCATTGATTAACAGATATGTTGCCGATATGGTAGAAGATCTTTGAATGTGCCCATACAGCTCATTCCTGTCAACAAGGACTTTGTCTAGATCATTCACTGTCCAGTTGTATAATGCTTTACTCTGTGCATTATACAGAAACATCAGTGCACAGCACATGCACTGACGACCAGAGTTTGGCATAAAGCGCTCTTCTGCTTTGTATTTCTCTTTTGCCATTTCACTTCCTCGTTCCATGGTCGTTTGAGCTAAACACAGCTTATCCATGTACTTGCACGTTTTGTAGCTTCTCTGAACTGCTCATTTTGTCGATATTTCACAGTACTTGCAAGTACTTGCATCTTTCACAGATTCCCTGAAATCCTTCTTGGTTCTGTACTTTTTGACACTGAAATCTTTTACACGCTCCCTGAATTTCTCATTCTGAGCATACTCTTCCATACTTTTCCTTTTCAATTTAAAGCGATATTCTTCATTTGCTTTGTATTTCTCTTTTGCCATTTCACTTCTTCGTTCCATAGTCGTTTGAGATGCATTTTGTGTCTGATTTTGGGATTTCTTTCTCATTTCTCTTCTGAAATTACGCTTCGGATTTTCTTGACATATTTCAGTAATACTTTCTATGTCTGATGTTTCACACTTTTATGTCTGTTTCACCGTTTTCATTGTCTGAGAAAAGCATTTCAGCACATTCACTCTTATTTGCATTTTGAGAGTTTGACTGGTTGTCAATCCTTATTGGTATTGGACTTTCCTTTTCATAATCAAGAGGAATGGACACCGGAGTTACTTCAAACATGGTATTTACATTAGCATTCATGGACGATGCCAACCGAATACAATGTTCATAAACCTCATGAACAGTGCTGTAGGAAATGAGGACACTTGTACCATCACATGCTAATGTACCCTCCTCATTCCTAGAATGTGAATCAAAAACAAAGTATGAGCTTTGTCTTTGTACAATGGCAAATACTGCCTCACAAAAATTGACAAAACATGAGCTATGATCTAATAACCAGAAAATATTCAAATATAAGAAAGATGTTAGGTATTAGTAAATGATAAACATGTGTACTATTTATATTTATGTGGCAATTTTGTACAATGATAAAATTTGCAATTCATCAGTCCGTTTCTGACTCAAACGGACTGTAGCATATACTGAGCTGCCAAAGGAGTGCAGCAAGACAGTCAAGTGCCAGTCCAAAGATCAATCCACTTCAACAAATTGATCATTGCAGTATATTTTGCCTGGATCGAAGTTTTGCACTATCAAACCTTCTAATGAGGTTACACGGCTGAGAGCAACATATGCCTGTCCAGGAGTTGTGATTCCATCGAAGGATACTGAAATCTGATCAAACATCAGACCCTGTGTTTTGTGTACAGTACATGCCCATGCAAGTTTTAATGGAAATTGCCGTCTAACGCCAGCACCATTTCTTGCTGTCTCTTCCTGCATCTCAATTGGCGTACTATGGACTGAAACATCCATTGGGAAATGTGTTTTTTTTCCTCAATTCTGCACCAACCTTACAATTATCAAATTCAATGAAAAATTTGATTGGTTGTTCTTCATTTACTCTCATTAGCAGATGGGAAACAGTACCAAACGCCATTGACTAGACCATCAGCTGTGTCAATATTTCTTCTTGTCAGCATTGCTCTTGCACCAATACCAATCTTGATTTTTGGGGGGCAAGGCAAATGAACCACACATTTTCTTTGTCAGCCTACTATTTGTCTGATGTTGTTTCAAAACATCTTCAGCGTCAATGGTAATAACGTTGGGACATTTGGCGTTCAGCATTCCTTCATTGAACTCATCAACTTGGTTATTTCTGGGAAAGATGTGTATACAATCCATATGTTCTCCAGTTTCTCGACCTTTTAGAGTATCAATGTCTCCTGGTTGTAATGGACTTTCACGATCACGAACTCGAAGTCTGTTCAACATTTCGGCAAACATTTGGTTTCTTTGACGCATGATTTGTGTCAGCTCAGCTTTAACAAAAATGTCATTCCAATGATCAACTCCAACGTTTTCTGCAAATAGTGGTCTATGTTTAACAGGTGGTAGCTGGTAGAAATCACCAACAGCAAGTATGGACACATTGCCAAATGGCACGTCATTTGGAGTCTGCTCTATTTTCTTGAGTCGGCCATGTATATATGACAACAATTTGTGGTCCACCATTGATATTTCATCACTAATCAACAATTGAATGCTCTGATACTTGTGACGAAGGGTATTGATCTTCTCTTCACTGAGAGGAATATATGGCAAGTGTGCATCAATACCAATTGAAAATGCACTGTGGATTGTCTGAGCGTCAATGTTGAATGCAGCTACCCCAGTTGGTTTGATTTGATTTAAACATATTTTATTCAGTGGAGAAAGGGATGAGAAACAAGTTATCCAACTTAGGTAACCATCTCCCGAGTATTTACAACATGATAAATATACAACATACATGTAATATAGAAAGAAATATAGTACAGAAATGGTAGAGACCTATGTACAGATATATTTATTAAGACATATGAAAATATTTACAGCATTAAGAAAAAAGATTTAAATATTGCATGATTTTGAGTATATGATAAGTTCTTATTTACAACATGATAAATATACAACATACATGTAATATAGAAAGAAATATAGTACAGAAATGGTAGAGACCTATGTACAGATATAGTTATTAAGACATATGAAAATATTTACAGCATTAAGAAAAAAGATTCAAATATTGCATGATTTTGAGTATATGATAAGTTCTTACTGCCATTTAATAATAAATCTAAATTTAAAGCATCATCATGTACTTGTAATTTTAAAAGGTTAAACATTTAAACAGTTGTGATTCCATCGAAGGATACTGAAATCTGATCAAACGTCAGACCCTGTGTTTTGTGTACAGTACATGCCCATGCAAGTTTTAATGGAAATTGCCATCTAACGCCAGCACCATTTCTTGCTGTCTCTTCCTGCATCTCAATTGGCGTACTATGGACTGAAACATCCATTGGGAAATGTGTTTTTTTCCTCAATTCTGCACCAACCTTACAATTATCAAATTCAATGAAAAATTTGATTGGTTGTTCTTCATTTCCTCTCATTAGCAGATGGGAAACAGTACCAAACACCCCATTGACTAGACCTTCAGCTGTGTCAATATTTCTTCTTGTCAGCATTGCTCTTGCACCAATACCAATCTTGATTTTTGGGGGGCAAGGCAAATGAACCACACATTTTCTTTGTCAGCCTACTATTTGTCTGATGTTGTTTCAAAACATCTTCAGCGTCAATGGTAATAACGTTGGGACATTTGGCGTTCAGCATTTCTTCATTGAACTTCGTCAACGTGGTTATTTCTGGGAAAGATGTGTATACAATCCATATGTTCTCCAGTTTCTCGACCTTTTAGAGTATCAATGTCTCCTGGTTGTAATGGACTTTCACGATCACGAACTCGAAGTCTGTTCAATATTTCGGCAAACATTTGGTTTCTTTGACGCATGATTTGTGTCAGCTCAGCTTTAACAAAAATGTCATTCCAATGATCAACTCCAACGTTTTCTGCAAATAGTGGTCTATGTTTAACAGGTGGTAGCTGGTAGAAATCACCAACAGCAAGTATGGACACATTGCCAAATGGCACGTCATTTGGAGTCTGCTCTATTTTCTTGAGTCGGCCATGTATATATGACAACAATTTGTGGTCCACCATTGATATTTCATCACTAATCAACAATTGAATGCTCTGATACTTGTGACAAAGGGTATTGATCTTCTCTTCACTGAGAGGAATATATGGCAAGTGTGCATCAATACCAATTGAAAATGCACTGTGGATTGTCTGAGCGTCAATGTTGAATGCAGCTACCCCAGTTGGTTTGATTTGATTTAAACATATTTTATTCAGTGAAGAAAGGGATGAGGAACAAGTTATCCAACTTAGGTAACCATCTCCTGAGTATTTACAACATGATAAATATACAACAACATACATGTAATATAGAAAGAAATATAGTACAGAAATGGTAGAGACCTATGTACAGATATAGTTATTAAGACATATGAAAATATTTACAGCATTAAGAAAAAAGATTTAAATATTGCATGATTTTGAGTATATGATAAGTTCTTACTGCCATTTAATAATAAATCTAAATTTAAAGCATCATCATGTACTTGTAATTTTAAAAGGTTAAACATTTAAACAGTTGTGATTCCATCGAAGGATACTGAAATCTGATCAAACGTCAGACCCTGTGTTTTGTGTACAGTACATGCCCATGCAAGTTTTAATGGAAATTGCCATCTAACGCCAGCACCATTTCTTGCTGTCTCTTCCTGCATCTCAATTGGCGTACTATGGACTGAAACATCCATTGGGAAATGTGTTTTTTTCCTCAATTCTGCACCAACCTTACAATTATCAAATTCAATGAAAAATTTGATTGGTTGTTCTTCATTTCCTCTCATTAGCAGATGGGAAACAGTACCAAACACCCCATTGACTAGACCTTCAGCTGTGTCAATATTTCTTCTTGTCAGCATTGCTCTTGCACCAATACCAATCTTGATTTTTGGGGGCAAGGCAAATGAACCCACATTTTCTTTGTCAGCCTACTATTTGTCTGATGTTGTTTCAAAACATCTTCAGCGTCAATGGTAATAACGTTGGGACATTTGGCGTTCAGCATTTCTTCATTGAACTCGTCAACGTGGTTATTTCTGGGAAAGATGTGTATACAATCCATATGTTCTCCAGTTTCTCGACCTTTTAGAGTATCAATGTCTCCTGGTTGTAATGGACTTTCACGATCACGAACTCGAAGTCTGTTCAATATTTCGGCAAACATTTGGTTTCTTTGACGCATGATTTGTGTCAGCTCAGCTTTAACAAAAATGTCATTCCAATGATCAACTCCAACGTTTTCTGCAAATAGTGGTCTATGTTTAACAGGTGGTAGCTGGTAGAAATCACCAACAGCAAGTATGGACACATTGCCAAATGGCACGTCATTTGGAGTCTGCTCTATGTTGAATGCAGCTACCCCAGTTGGTTTGATTTGATTTAAACATATTTTATTCAGTGAAGAAAGGGATGAGGAACAAGTTATCCAACTTAGGTAACCATCTCCCCGAGTATTTACAACATGATGAATATACAACAACATACATGTAATATAGAAAGAAATATAGTACAGAAATGGTAGAGACCTATGTACAGAGATAGTTATTAAGACATATGAAAATATTCACAGCATTCAAGAAAAACACTTGCTATTTGATATGTAAAGCTGAACTGCTTTAAATATTGCATGATTTTGAGTAGATGATAAGTTCTTGCTGCCATTTAATAATAAATCTAAATTTAAAGCATCATCATGTACTTGTAATTTTAAAAGGTTAAACATTTAAACTGCAGTTGGTGCAGTAAGTAACACAGAAATGTCATCTGGATTACCTCTGAATTTAGCCAGAAGTCTGTTGCATTCATAGTTTATGCCTCTGATAAGTAGAGACTTAACTGTACCACCAGGTCCATGAACACACAGATAGAAAGGCTTAGGTTCCAGACCATTTCTTTATCCAAGAGCCCATTGACGTACCATATAGAAGATGGCACTTTGCTCTGAATTGAGCGACTGTAGTATATTTGGAGCCTCGGTTCTGGACAGTGAAGATGAAACAGTAGTACTTTCATGGTCTCTGTGGTCATGACCCAGTAAGTCTGGGATAGAGCAGTCATGATCTTCTTGGTCATCAATCTTTTGCCGTAGGCCTTCACACTCTTGTCTTTCCATCAGTTTCAGGACAAATTTGGGACCATGCATCTTCTAAAAAACCAACACTCCCTAGAATTTCTTCAGCTCTATCTATTTCATCTGCGTCTTTTTCAAACAGCTTCTTGTTTTCATCAACAGTAGTCTTCACCAACTGTATGGTAGTGCCGATTTTCACACAGCCCTCATCATAGAAACAGGCTGTGATAATACTTCTCTGAATCCTTCATTTGGGAGAATCTAGGATAACGGATAACTGCTGGTTTGCTGTTAGATGTTTTATTGCATAAACCCCAGGCCTTTTTTGAAGGGTTAGTACAGGAGTTCTGCGTTTGTCATTGCTGACACCAGACATTTCTGATTGTGTTACTACTCTGTACTGGGAGCAAAATTGAGCTAAACACAGCTTATCCATGTACTTGCACGTTTTGTAGCTTCTCTGAACTGCTGATTTTGTCGATATTTCGCAGTACTTGCACATTTCACTGCTTCTCTGAACTGTTTATTTTGCTCATATTTTGAAGTACTTGCACCTTTCACAGATTCCCTGAAATCCTCCTTGGTTCTGTACTTTTTGACACAGAAATCTTTTACACGCTCCCTGAATTTCTCATTCTGAGCATACTCTTCCATACTTTTCCTTTTCAATTTAAAGCGATATTCTTCATTTGCTTTGTATTTCTCTTTTGCCATTTCACTTCTTCATTCCATGGTCGTTTGAGGTGCATTTTGTGTCTGACTTTGGGTTTTCTTTCTCATTTCTCTTCTGAAATAACACTTCAGATTTTCTTGACATATTTTTTACTTTGTGTTTGTTTCAGACTGAACACATTTTCATCAGTAATACTTTCTATGTCTGATGTTTCACAGTTTTCATTGTCTGAGAAAAGCATTTCAGCACATTCACTCTTATTTGCATTTTGAGAGTTTGACTGGTTGTCAATCATTATTGGTATTGGACTTTCCATTTCATAATCAAGAGGAATGGACACCGGAGTTACTTCATACATGGTACTTACATTAGCATTCATGGACAGTGCCAACTGAATACAATGTTCATAAACCTCATGAACGCTGCTGTAGGAAATGAGGACACTTGTACCATCACATGCTAATGTACCCTCCTCATTCCTAGAATGTGAATCAAAAACAAAGTATGAGCCTTGTCTTTGTACAATGGCAAATACTGCCTCACAAAACTTGACAAAACATGAGCTATGATCTAATAACCCCCTTTCCAATGCAACTTCAAGACCAACAAAACCTCCAAATCCCCCATGCCTTCTGCAGGCCATAACAACCCAGATATTGGTTCATGCTTGATTAGTCTGAAAGTTGTATCAAAAGCAGAGATATTTTCCGGCAGTTCATTGATTAACAGATATGTTGCCGATATGGTAGAAGATCTTTGAATGTGCCCATACAGCTCATTCCTGTCAACAAGGACTTTGTCTAGATCATTCACTGTCCAGTTGTATAATGCTTTACTCTGTGCATTATACAGAAACATCACTGCACAGCACGTGCACTGACGACCAGAGTTTGGCATAAAGCGCTCATCCCCTTGATGAACACGACCTCTCAATTTGAACTGATGGAAACTCTGATTTTCTCCAGTATTATCAGTATCCATGGCTGTAACATAACAGTCACCATCTACAGAACTGTTCATGTCACTAAGATCTTCTATTACTACTTCATCTGAAGTAGAATTTACTTGATCTTTCACTGAAGCCTTTGTCGCTTTAGCAGCCTGAGACTTCTTCCAGGATTTCTTCCATGGCATTGTTAATGGTTGTTAATCACACAGATCAACACAATGGAAATTGAAAACTAAATGTGTCAAGTCAATGAATTTGACTACCAACAATTCACACAATTGTGGTATTCACCAAGCTACTCTATCACATTTTATCAACAAACTATTGCTACATCACTACAACATATTCAACAAGTATTCATTGTTAGACATTAATGACACAACTGTAGCATGCCACACTATGTATAGAAAATCGCCTAACCTATATTTCCTTCAAACTGAATTTGAAGTGAATTCAATCTTCACATTGGCGTGTTACCAATTTGGGTTAAATTTTGCTGAACGCACTGTGGTGGTTAATAAAATAAACTTCTTACTAAACCACGCCTCAGTACTATTTGACAAATCACTTAGAGTAATTCTTTCAATATCAATCTGTGCAAATATTTCAGCAACCTTACGTATGATGTGTGATGGCCAACAAATCAAGCTATCTCAAGAATTAAACAAAATAATTCACCCAATCCTTTCTTTGCTAACACTGTTAACAAGTTCAAATTAATACATCATTCAATATGAATGCGATCAATAAAGATGCACTCACAATTCCTTCACTATCACAATGTGAAAATATTTCAGAAACCTTTAAAATGATGTCTCTGGGCCAGGAAATGAAGCTTGCTTCAAGAAATTCAAATATTAATTCACCTGATTCTTTCTTTGCTAACGCTCTGTGAAAATATTTCAGTAACTTTGAGAATGACGGCTCAAGGACACCGAATTAAATTTGTCTTAACAAATTAAAGAATAATTTACCAGTCCTGGTTAAGATTAAGAGTCACATCTCAATCCGACACTTACAGCAAGTACTCAGTTAGTTATGCACAAGATACGTAAACCAACTTGATGGTAAAATCATTATCTATGTTCGCCTGCACGAGGCAGAGAAACAAAATGACTAATATGGTATGTTCAGATGACCACCGCAATCTAACCTGGTTATAAATTCTAAGACTTGGGATTGATACTACAAACCCAAACCACGGCAGTGCACAGTTGAACAGTAAGCAATAGCTGATGAGTGCAACACCGCGAGAATGAACTAACCTAATTACATGCTTCCGGTTTGGATCAGAAATCACATCTCAGTCCAACACTCACAACAAGTACTCACTAAGTTGTTATTCAATTAAGTACATCAACCTGATATAATACTTTTAGCCGGACTTGGGCCACACAAGTGTTTTAGCCTCCATACATTGCCTGTTGTGTTCATAGTTTTCCATATTAATACGTACCATATTCTCCCATTTTGGAGTTGCTCTCATTCCTATTATATCCTTTTTTCTTTAAAAAACCCAACACCTTTTAGTATCTTTTTCTTTCTTGTCATCTATCCCTTATATTCCACCATAAATTTAGGTATACCTCGGTATAGGCTCGAACACAACGGTGACTATTTTTACTTAACATGATCTAATACTGCCTTAAATCATGCCATATTTATCAGTGAGGTCCCCCTCAAATGTTTCAATAATGTGAGCTATACCCTGTGAGCCTAAAGTCGTGGACAGGTTAACTAATCCTGAAATCTGCCCTGCCAGTCCTGTCAAAACGTCACTTAACTCTTTGCCAGCCATCAGGAAGAATGAATAGAGAGGTCTGAGCTACTACCAAGCTGGTCTGGACTCCAGTCATTGTGTTTCTTGCTGTTCCTTGTCAAGGGGGAGATCCTGGTCACGACACCAAAGAAGAACCCAAACTTGCTCTCTATGTAGCATGATAACAAAACGATGAAAGGTTTACAGCAATGTCTTTAATTACTACAGTATTACTCTCTTGCTCCACAAGCAGAGCATTATTATCCCAATGGGGAGGCCTATGCAATCATATTCATAAGAACTGCTTATTGGCCATCAGCACTGTATCTGGAAAAAATGCTAATCATACTGAATGTTTATTGAGAATATGTCAACTTAAATTGAATACTTGAGCTGTTTGGTCAAAGACCAATCAGCAGTCTTATTAGATACAGGCAAAGTATAACTCCATATTAAATTTTAAGTGATAAAAATGTATTAAAAAATACTATAACATTTATGGATGACATGGAATATAGTTAATTCAAACATTTGTCCTTGTGTCGTTTTGCACCTGTTTCTACTTCTTAGCAACTTTGATTCTGTGGTATTGCAGCCATGATCTGGGGCAACACCAGCAACCCATGCAGCTGTCCTGCAGATAGCAGGAAATGTTTCACAAATTGCCCATTTCTACACTACTGGCAGCCGCTGAAGGTCCACGTTGGGCGTTGGTGGTGACAGTTTATGGTGCCAGTGGGGCATAGCTGGTGCCAGTTGATGTTCCAGTGGGGCATAGCTGGTGCCAGTTGATGTTCCAGTGGGGCATTGCTGGTGCCAGTTGATGTTCCCAGTGGGGCACTGCTGGTGCCAGTTGATGTTCCCAGTGGGGCATTGCTGGTGCCAGTTGATGTTCCCAGTGAGGCATTGCTGGTGCCAGTTGATGTTCCCAGTGGGGCATTGCTGGTGCCAGTTGATGGTGCCATTGGGGCATTGGTGGTGCCAGTTGATGTTCCCAGTGGGGCATTGCTGGTGCCAGTTGATGTTCCCAGTGGGGCATTGCTGGTGCCAGTTGATGTTCCCAGTTGGGCATTGCTTGTGCCAGTTGATGTTCCCAGTGGGGCATTGCTGGTGCCAGTTGATGTTCCCAGTGGGGCATTGCTGGTGCCAGTTGATGTTCCCAGTGGGGCATTGCTGGTGCCAGTTGATGTTCCCAGTTGGGCATTGCTGGTGCCAGTTGATGTTCCCAGTGGGGCATTGCTGGTGCCAGTTGATGTTCCCAGTGAGGCATTGCTGGTGCCAGTTGATGTTCCCAGTGAGGCATTGCTGGTGCCAGTTGATGTTCCCAGTGAGGCATTGCTGGTGCCAGTTGATGTTCCCAGTGAGGCATTGCTGGTGCCAGTTGATGTTCCCAGTGGGGCATTGCTGGTGCCAGTTGATGTTCCCAGTGAGGCATTGCTTGTGCCAGTTTATGTCCCCAGTGAGGCATTGCTGGTGCCAGTTGATGTTCCCAGTGGGGCATTGCTGGTGCCAGTTGATGTTCCCAGTGGGGCATTGCTGGTGCCAGTTGATGTTCCCAGTGAGGCATTGCTGGTGCCAGTTGATGTTCCCAGTGAGGCATTGCTGGTGCCAGTTGATGTTCCCAGTTGGGCATTGCTGGTGACAGTTGATGGTGCCAGTGGGGCATTGCTGGTGCCAGTTGATGTTCCCAGTTGGGCATTGCTGGTGCCAGTTGATGTTCCCAGTGGGGCATTGCTGGTGCCAGTTGATGTTCCCAGTGGGGCATTGCTGGTGCCAGTTGCTATTGCTAGTTGATGGTGCCAGTGGGGCATTGCTGGTGCCAGTTGATGGTGCCATTGGGGCATTGCTTGTGCCAGTTGATGTTCCCAGTGAGGCATTGCTGGTGCCAGTTGATTTTCCCAGTGAGGCATTGCTGGTGCCAGTTGATGTTCCCAGTGAGGCATTGCTGGTGCCAGTTGATGTTCCCAGTGGGGCATTGCTGGTGCCAGTTGATGTTCCCAGTGAGGCATTGCTGGTGCCAGTTGATGTTCCCAGTGAGGCATTGCTGGTGCCAGTTGATGTTCCCAGTGGGGCATTGCTGGTGCCAGTTGATGTTCCCAGTGGGGCATTGCTGGTGCCAGTTGATGTTCCCAGTGAGGCATTGCTGGTGCCAGTTGATGTTCCCAGTTGGGCATTGCTGGTGCCAGTTGATGTTCCAGTGAGGCATTGCTGGTGCCAGTTGATGTTCCCAGTGGGGCATTGCTGGTGCCAGTTGATGTTCCCAGTGGGGCATTGCTGGTGCCAGTTGATGTTCCCAGTGAGGCATTGCTGGTGCCAGTTGATGTTCCCAGTGAGGCATTGCTGGTGCCAGTTGATGTTCCCAGTTGGGCATTGCTGGTGACAGTTGATGGTGCCAGTGGGGCATTGCTGGTGCCAGTTGATGTTCCCAGTTGGGCATTGCTGGTGCCAGTTGATGTTCCCAGTGGGGCATTGCTGGTGCCAGTTGATGTTCCCAGTGGGGCATTGCTGGTGCCAGTTGCTATTGCTAGTTGATGGTGCCAGTGGGGCATTGCTGGTGCCAGTTGATGGTGCCATTGGGGCATTGTTGTGCCAGTTGATGTTCCCAGTGAGGCATTGCTGGTGCCAGTTGATTTTCCCAGTGAGGCATTGCTGGTGCCAGTTGATGTTCCCAGTGAGGCATTGCTGGTGCCAGTTGATGTTCCCAGTGGGGCATTGCTGGTGCCAGTTGATGTTCCCAGTGAGGCATTGCTGGTGCCAGTTGATGTTCCCAGTGAGGCATTGCTGGTGCCAGTTGATGTTCCCAGTGGGGCATTGCTGGTGCCAGTTGATGTTCCCAGTGGGGCATTGCTGGTGCCAGTTGATGTTCCCAGTGAGGCATTGCTGGTGCCAGTTGATGTTCCCAGTTGGGCATTGCTGGTGCCAGTTGATGTTCCAGTGAGGCATTGCTGGTGCCAGTTGATGTTCCCAGTTGGGCATTGCTGGTGACAGTTGATGGTGCCAGTGGGGCATTGGTGGTGCCAGTTGATGTTCCCAGTTGGGCATTGCTGGTGCCAGTTGATGTTCCCAGTGGGGCATTGCTGGTGCCAGTTGATGTTCCCAGTGGGGCATTGCTGGTGCCAGTTGCTATTGCTAGTTGATGGTGCTAGTGGGGCATTGCTGGTGCCAGTTGATGGTGCCATTGGGGCATTGCTGGTGCCAGTTGATGTTCCCAGTGGGGCATTGCTGGTGCCAGTTGATGGTGCCAGTTGATGTTCCCAGTGGGGCATTGCTGGTGCCAGTTGATGGTGCCAGTTGGGCATTGCTTGTGCCAGTTGATGTTCCCAGTGGGGCATTGCTGGTGCCAGTTGATGGTGCCATTGGGGCATTGCTGGTGCCAGTTGATGGTGCCAGTGGGGCATTGGTGGTGCCAGTTGATGTTCCAGTGGGGCATTGGTGGTGCCAGTTGATGTTCCAGTGGGTCACTGCTGGTGCCAGTTGATGTTCCAAGTGGGGCATTGCTGGTGCCAGTTGATGTTCCCAGTGGGGCATTGCTGGTGCCAGTTGATGTTCCCAGTGAGGCATTGCTGGTGCCAGTTGATGTTCCCAGTGGGGCATTGCTGGTGCCAGTTGATGTTCCCAGTGAGGCATTGCTGGTGCCAGTTGATGTTCCCAGTGAGGCATTGCTGGTGCCAGTTGATGTTCCCAGTTGGGCATTGCTGGTGCCAGTTGATGTTCCCAGTTGGGCATTGCTGGTGCCAGTTGATGTTCCCAGTGAGGCATTGCTTGTGCCAGTTGATGTTCCCAGTGAGGCATTGCTGGTGCCAGTTGATGTTCCCAGTGGGGCATTGCTGGTGCCAGTTGATGTTCCCAGTGGGGCATTGCTGGTGCCAGTTGATGTTCCCAGTGAGGCATTGCTGGTGCCAGTTGATGTTCCAGTGAGGCATTGCTGGTGCCAGTTGATGTTCCCAGTGGGGCATTGCTGGTGACAGTTGATGGTGCCAGTGGGGCATTGGTGGTGCCAGTTGATGTTCCCAGTTGGGCATTGCTGGTGCCAGTTGATGTTCCCAGTGGGGCATTGCTGGTGCCAGTTGATGTTCCCAGTGGGGCATTGCTGGTGCCAGTTGCTATTGCTAGTTGATGGTGCCAGTGGGGCAATGCTGGTGCCAGTTGATGGTGCCATTGGGGCATTGCTGGTGCCAGTTGATGTTCCCAGTGAGGCATTGCTGGTGCCAGTTGATGTTCTCAGTGAGGCATTGCTGGTGCCAGTTGATGTTCCCAGTGGGGCATTGCTGGTACCAGTTGATGTTCCCAGTGAGGCATTGCTGGTGCCAGTTGATGTTCCCAGTGGGGCATTGGTGGTGCCAGTTGATGTTCCCAGTGGGGCATTGCTGGTGCCAGTTGATGTTCCCAGTGAGGCATTGCTGGTGCCAGTTGATGTTCCCAGTTGGGCATTGCTGGTGCCAGTTGATGTTCCCAGTGAGGCATTGCTTGTGCCAGTTTATGTCCCCAGTGAGGCATTGCTGGTGCCAGTTGATGTTCCCAGTGGGGCATTGCTGGTGCCAGTTGATGTTCCCAGTGGGGCATTGCTGGTGCCAGTTGATGTTCCCAGTGAGGCATTGCTGGTGCCAGTTGATGTTCCAGTGAGGCATTGCTGGTGCCAGTTGATGTTCCCAGTTGGGCATTGCTGGTGACAGTTGATGGTGCCAGTGGGGCATTGCTGGTGCCAGTTGATGTTCCCAGTTGGGCATTGCTGGTGCCAGTTGATGTTCCCAGTGGGGCATTGCTGGTGCCAGTTGATGTTCCCAGTGGGGCATTGCTGGTGCCAGTTGCTATTGCTAGTTGATGGTGCCAGTGGGGCATTGCTGGTGCCAGTTGATGGTGCCATTGGGGCATTGCTTGTGCCAGTTGATGGTGCCATTGGGGCATTGCTTGTGCCAGTTGATGTTCCCAGTGAGGCATTGCTGGTGCCAGTTGATGTTCCCAGTGAGGCATTGCTGGTGCCAGTTGATGTTCCCAGTGAGGCATTGCTGGTGCCAGTTGATGTTCCCAGTGGGGCATTGCTGGTGCCAGTTGATGTTCCCAGTGAGGCATTGCTTGTGCCAGTTTATGTTCCCAGTGAGGCATTGCTGGTGCCAGTTGATGTTCCCAGTGGGGCATTGCTGGTGCCAGTTGATGGTGCCAGTGCGGCATTGCTGGTGCCAGTTGATGTTCCCAGTGGGGCATTGCTGGTGCCAGTTGCTATTGCTAGTTGATGGTGCCAATGGGGCATTGCTGGTGCCAGTTGATGGTGCCATTGGGGCATTGCTGGTGCCAGTTGATGTTCCCAGTGAGGCATTGCTGGTGCCAGTTGATGTTCCCAGTGGGGCATTGCTGGTGCCAGTTGATGTTCCCAGTTGGGCATTGCTGGTGATAGTTGATGTTCCCAGTGGGGCATTGGTGGTGCCAGTTGATGGTGCCAGTTGGGCATTGGTGGTGCCAGTTGATGTTCCCAGTGGGGCATTGCTGGTGACAGTTCATGGTCCCTGTGTGGTATTGTTTGCAGCAGTTGCAGGTCTCAGATCTTCTCCTGTCTTGCCTGACTTTTACACAACACAGGTTCCCAGGATACCAGGAAGAACAATCAACAATACCAAACAGAACATTATAATTTTGATGGGGTGATATTTCCCATATTGCCCATTTCTTGTGTCTTTCAGACGTTTTCTTTTCCAACACCTCTCCTTTGTCTAACTATTACCTCAAGGTATCCGGGTGTAATACCCTTCCCTTAGGCACTCAGACTGACTCTTCCAGTTTCTGGCCTTCTTCCTTCCTGTCTGGGTGTTATACCCTTCTTCTAGGCATTCAGTCTGACTCTTCTTCCAGCCTTCTTCCTTGTCTCTGCTGTTCCAGAAAATTATATCAAATTATTTCCAGCTTCAGTATCATTTAGATTCAAATAACCTTGACCTTGATAAAGTCATTTCTTTGAAGAATATTTATCATACTGAAAGGGAATTATTGTAAAACTAAATATGTATGTCTTCAATATTGGGATATTTTTAGGTTTTCACAAAGATATTTTTTTAAGAAATAGAATGATCCTGTTGGGGTAACCGGACAAAATCCCCCCCAAGAGTGCATCGTAGCACAAATTTCCTGAGTTATGTGTCAGGGGGAAGACAAACTGATGAGCTTCATAATGAGGAACTCAGTTAGACCTAGAATTGTCATATGCTTCAGGAAGTCTTCACAGAGAAGATGCTGATGATGAGCTCGAAGTGATCGTACATTGAGAAGACCAATCACAATAGTTCCAGGAGTGATACTCAAGAGAGGATGTGACCATGTAAAGAGTGCATCTCTCTGTAGTCTTTCCATCCCTGCTAAAAGCACTTTTATTCACCTTAAATTTTCTTGCTTCAAAGCCAGTAAGGTGAAGTCTATCCCGTGAGGCGTTGTGTAGACTAAGCCTTGCATGATTGGTGTGTGTTTGCCTTTAGTCAAGTCACCAACCATTGAAGCATATGTACTTCCTTGAGCCTTGTGTACAGTCACAGCCCAAGCTGGAACCTTCGATCTTCGATCTTGAGATGAGAAACCTAACTGTCACCTAGCATGTTGCAGGTGACAAGGATTTCGTCTTCTTGCTTTTGTTGCCGTGGTTCTCTTGGTTCAGCTCTGGGCTGCTTTGGTCAAGATGATGACAGAAGGCAACTCGAAGCCAAGAATAAACTGACAAGATATGAACTAAATCACAGAGCTTACCAACAATGTGAAGTGTCGATAAGAGTCAAATGTAAACAAGAAATTAACATCAGAGAAAGAATAAGGTGCAATAAATTAACCTTTACGCTGTTAAATTAATATTGAATTACTGTAATTGATAATTATTTACTGAAATTATTGATTGCTGGAAATGTGATATCAAATTGTTAACTTTTACTATTATCGATAGTTTATTTACTTGATTAGAAAAAAATCTGTGAAAGTTAATGAATATTACAGTTACACAAATACATTTGTTAAAATATAAATAGATATGTAGGCAATGTAGAAATAGAAATCTATTCAAAGCTGTAGAAATCGAAATATGGTGAAAATAATATTTTTGGTTATATATACAATTGTAAAGTGAGATATGAATGAATGAATGAATTTTTTCTTTTCTATTTTTTTAGGATGACATGAAATAACACATGATCATGGCATGAAAATCAACATTTCAATCAAAACAGTTCAATCAGCATATAAAATTGCATCAGAAGAGTTCATGGGGCACATAATATGGATGTGAATAAAAAACAGTACTTCATGGATTAACAGTTCTGTCTGTAAGTGAAAATATCAGCTAGCCGCTGAGCAGTGTGTGTCAATCATATAGTGATGGCTCTCTCTGAGTCTCTAAGCAACACATTACTTACAGTTTATATAGGAATCCATGAAATCACATCCATGAAAAACATGTCCATGAATAACCGTTATGAAAATGTCAATTATGTGCCCCAGAATGTTCAACATATCAAGGTCATCCCAACACAGAGTTCATCCATATAGGTAGATATGTGTACTCCAGATGAAGATGGAGAATATCGTTTGACCCACGTAGGGTGGTACCCATAGCCCCATTCACCAACATATCAGAAATATCAAGATTTTTTGTGAGCATAAACCTTGCTTGAAGTGTGCCAGTTAATTCTGGCAGATTTCCTGTTTCATGGAGGTGATATGGATAATGAAAGTCTCTGGAAATCTATCAATCATTGATGCATTTCCAAAACAGACATTGATGCCAAGCATCAAGAACAAGCTTGACATCAGGTGTAAAAGTTCATGGGATATCGTGTTAACACGATTTTGTAAAGTGTCATGTGACTTTGAAAATAAGGTCAAGGTCACCCTGAAATGACTGGTGTCAGTGTAATCACCCAATGTAGGCTGTCAACATAATGGAAGACATTGGGTGCAACATTTTATGAGTTCATAGTAGAATCCACCATAGGCTAAATTTGTGACTGATTCAGTTCGTTTTTCCATGTATGGGGAAAATACTCGTACATGACAGTGTTTGAGTTTTGCATTGATAAAGATTGTTGTGATAAGTACATTACAGTTTTTTTCCCCGTAATGAGACACGCATTACATTTGCGGGGGATTCCTGTGATCACAACAAAGAAAAAATCTACTCAAGGGAGTCAACTCTAAATATGCTATGCAAATTACGGAACTAAATGGAATGTTTAAGGTTGGGTCCATCATGAACACGATCTGAGTATCTATTACATTTAACAGAATTACATTCTTCTTGTACACATCAAAATTCAGGATGAATTCATTTTTTTCAGGTTACACATCATTCTTTTGTCTGACTTTGACAATCTGAAGTTTAGCTGAATGCTGTCACCATCATGTTGCAATTTGTAATGAAATTATGCCATTTCTTGTTTTATGGATTTTTGTCCTCAGAAAACCTAAAGGCAGTCACAAGTCAAAGTAATATTCCTTTTATATACTAAAAGTATTTTACTTTTGGCAATTTATGAAGTGTATGTGGGTAAAAAAAACAATCTAAAACATTTTTCTTGTAAGTTAACATTTTTGGCCAATAAAAACATTCGGATTTTATTTTTTGAACGGGGACAATTCATTTTTTTTTTCTTATTCTTGAAAAATATATGACTGGCAGATCCGTAAAACAAGAAATGTCATCTTTCTTAGCATAATTGGTCGGGCCCAAAACCTTTAAAAAAAAACTGAGCCTGAGTATGTTAATACCTTATTCCTGAAATGTAGAAATTAATTTGTCTCAAATACAGAAAACTGATGACTTATGATTGCATAATATTTTTTGTTGGGTTCAAATGTGAGAAAAATAAGCATACTTGTATGCAGTAATATTAACTAATTATACAATTTTGTGTTGTGATTTTCATATTCACCTTCCAAAAGGTAATTATGGCATTATTTTGGATATCATTTTCTTATATTGCCTTAACTTGATATTTAATAATCTTCAGTTGCTTTGCTTATATTTCATGTCAAGTTCCTTGTTTCAATTTCTAACTAAGGTCATAGTTATTTCCCACCAGTTATGATGTAGCAGATATGCCATTCCAAATAAATTCATTCATATTAATATTGAAGTGTTTTTTCCATTTTTTGGGGCAGCCTGTGTATGCTGTCTGTGTATATTTAACACTGAACGCAAATTGTCTGAGGACACCTTAATAGATAACAAAGTGAAGTGTGTCGTCAGCCTATCAACGTGAAGGTTTCTAAATTATCAATATTATTGAGAGGAGTGAGCTTGGTTTTACACCACTTTTAGCAATATTCCAGCAACATCACGGTGGGGGACACCAGAAATGGGCTTCACACATTGTACCCATGTGGGGAATCAAACCCAGGTCTTCAGCGTGACGAGCGAACACTTCAACCACTATAGTTTGGCATGAAATGCATGTGGCCCTGGTTTTTTGTAAATATCTCTTCATCCAATGACCCAATCGATCTCAAACTGTGCAAGTGGATGTTTTGTCAGACAACCTAATCTCATTGTAAATCACCGATTTTATGCATTTGTATTAAAGAATCTGTCTATGTAACTGTCAACAAAATAAACAGCAGAACGCAGACTGCTTGCAGAGGGAGGGAGCCAATGACCTGTAACAGCGGCAGTGTTGGGTCTTAAAGGTCAATGCACGTGCAGTTCATGATAGTTACCTGTGCACTGCACAGTGATAGACCGTTTGGATCATTCACATTGACTACTTCTAGCCGTCATCATGAAAGCTTATTCAGATGATGCTAAACGTTTAATTAGAAATGTGTTGATTTTTTTTTTAAAAGAGAGAAAATGTAGCAAACCGATTTATAAGGTGTCGGATTACATGAAACTACAACTTTTGCTCTTGACATGGAAAGAACATCATGCTAAAAATTGTGAAAAATAAACCAACAACCAATAAACAGAACTTTGTACAAAAAGGTAGGCATCCAAAGTTTGATTCTTTTAACATCAGGGTCATCAGAGATGTCATTTGCCCGGCTATTTGCAAAATTTAAAGATTTTAACCTACAGAAAAATTCTCACTAATGGGTTTTGTGGTTAATGTTGAACAACTCAGAGAAACAAACTCCGTATGATGGTTAACAGTTGGCACCCACCTTACCCTATTCACGACCTGTGACACCTCTTCATACCTGTCACGTGCATAGCTGACCTACATTGACGAATGTTGACCTTTATGAGCCAGCACTGACGCTGTTACAGGTCATTGGCTCCCTCCCTCTGCAAGCAGTCTGCGTTCTGCTGTTTATTTTGTTGACAGTTACATAGACAAATTCTTTAATACAAATGCATAAAATCGGTGATTTACAATGTAATTAGGTTGTCTGACAAAACATCCACTTGCACAGTTTGAGATCGACTGGGTCATTGGATGAAGAGATATTTACAAAAAAACGGGTCCACATGCATTTCATGCCAAACTATAGGCTACCCCACCAACCAGCTTCCTTCATTAAGTTTCAGTGGTCAGTGTTTGCACGTGGTTCACCTGACCTTCCAGTTGACCTCAGAACTTCATGCAGAAAGGGCTCATATCAGACTAGACTCTCAGAGATGTTAATGAAACCTCAGTTTCATCAGCTATGAAACATTAAAATATGAGACATTAAAGACATTAAAGACATTAAGACATTAAAATATGGTACTCGTTGGTACCTGTCTGGTGCTCAACATCAATGAATACAACAAGGACTGGTTGGCTCGGAGTCAGCAGAATATGTCTGAGTGGGGTATTCATGTTTAACTGTGGCATGGTATCTCAGTGGGCTAGCACTATAAAACCAGCTTAGGTCTGGGTTAGCACAAGCAGCCACACATGCACATGCATGCACGTCGTCATATGAGTGAAATAAATTAAGTGCGACGTTAAACCCCATTTCACTTCATCTCTATATACATTAACTTTCTGGGCAACTGTTGTGACTTCTTTGTGATACCAGAATGATATGCTTTCGTCATAACTGAACACACCTAGTTGAGAAGAATGTGGAAAAAAATCTTTTCATAACATTGCCCAAACTTATTTTATTAGTTAGGTATAAATTTTACTGCAGAATGGTATGCTGTTTTCAAATTTAATATTGAGAGGAAATAAAAGATCCAGTCCCATTTACGTTTTCCTTACTCCAGTTGGACTGCAGCACACACTCCCATGCAGTTTACAATGGTCGATAGCATGTGCAGCAAAGTCCCACCGTATAAGTTAAACCCTTGGAAGAACCAAGGATCATTGACTGTACCTCTATTGTGTGTTGCTCATGTGTTCAAAACCCAGGCTAGCTGTGATTGTTTATAAATCACACTGGTTTCATGCATGTCATGTGGTTAATGCCTGATATATGCATCTCTTTAAACTTTGGGGAAGCAACTGAAATATTGTTCAAACTCATGTTTATAAAGCTGGCTGCAACATACATTAGTGAGTGAGTTTAGTTTTACGCCACATTCAGCAATATTCCAGCTATATGGCAGCGGTCTGTAAATAATCGAATCTGGACCAGACAATCTAGTGATCAACAGCATGATTGTCGATCTACACATCTGGAATGCGATGACATGGGTGAACCAAGTCAGCGAGCCTGACCACCCAATCCCGTTAATCGCCTCTTACGACAAGCATGGGTTACTGAACATAAATTCTTACCCGGAACTTCACGGGTTCAACATACATTAAGCACCAAATTTAGACAAAGACTAATTAGAAGATACAGTGTTGTTTATTTCATTTACATAATAAATACATACCACACACTGTATCATACAGAAAAGTTTGTGCACAAATATCTCCAATAAGCTGAACAAAATTTAAATATCTTCAATACAAAATGCCCAAATTTGAACATAGAAACATTGGTAATTTCATGATCAGCATGCTCTATAGGAAGGTTCATGCCAAGTAAGGCGACATTTCATGACAACTATTCTTTTTCAGAAGAGATTTTCCTTGGGTTAGATATATGTATTTTCTGCTGCTGAAAATTTCTTGTGACAGTTGTAACAATGTTTTAATAAAATTATTATACAAATACAAGAATCTTTTTTAATCTGTTCCCCCATTTGGCGTTACCTCCCCTACCACCTCCTCTGCTTGGGTACCGAGGGGTTCCCTGCCCCAAACATCCTTCCTTCTGCTGTGACACACGTGTTCACAAGCACTTGTTATCTGCATGGAAAGTCTGAGACCTCGGATACTATGTGTACATTGTCCTTATTCCACACAATGTTCTAAACACAAAATAGTTACTCATTTCTTAACACTGTCACTTATAGTTGTAATTTACACTTGTTTCCATGTGGGGCTTAGATCACTTTCACTTTGCTGCCATTGGAACATTTTTTTGCATAAAGTTAGTTGAAACAACTGTTTCATTTAAGCAGGCCTGCCTATCCTCGTACTGATAGGTCTTCGAATCCCGCCTTGATGCCAGAATTGTCTGTAACTGCTACAGGAATTCTGGACGTTAGACCTGACAGAAGATAAGCCACCCACTGAATCTTAGGATTCGGGTGTACTGCACCGTTCTGCAGCCGTACTGCACCATTCTGCAGGCGCAAAGGAAGCAGAAGTTAAAACAGGAGGCTGATCAAGAAACCTGGCTACCCGGATATGAGGTAATGCTGGGTGATAGAGGGAGCTATAACAGAAAAAACCCCACAATGTTCTTAATTGCATAACCTTTTGTTAGGACATTATTACAAGTGTCGCAGGACATTTTCAACAGCAGAGAATGCACATATGTACCCCAAGGAAAACTGGAAACCCCTATGTGTTCTGGTAAGTTTATTGAGCCTGAATTGATCAGGGTAACTCAGTCTCACAGCGAGTCTCTAACAGTAAGAGAAACTTTACAGTATTCCACGGAGTGCTTAACCTTATCAGATGACCACTACTGAGTGCCACTCTTGAGTCTCCACTGTCTGTCTCACTGAGAGGTCGACCTCACAAGAGAGTGGCTGTATGTTAAATGACTACCGGATAGCACCACTCATGAGTGCCTCTGTGTCATCGTAGGTCATGTGCTTCACCTCCATCAGGATTCGAATCATCATCTCCGGCAGCAGCACCTTCAGGATGTAGTCCATGTACTGGGAACAGGAGACATGCAGTGTGTGAAGCTCTCACACCATCACAATTATCATACATAATAATAGCCAAACATTGTGAGGAGCTCTTCCTGAGACTTTCTAATGTAATGCAAATACACCATGATTATTATTTACAATTGTATTGTATAAAATTCAAATAAGCTCGCAAATTTTCATCTACAAACTTCATATTGTTTCTGCATCATAATGTGTAAATATAACATTTAGATCTGGGTAAAGTATTTGGATGAGTGTACAGAAAAGATCATAAGCTAATAAAACATTTGAAGCAGGTCCCAGTTCCACAAGACTGTAGCTCCCATACTTTAACCCAGACTACTGGGAAGATATGATCACTTTGTGGAACAGGCCCCAGGTAACTTAAATCGGATCATTCACTGTAATACTATACCCCTTTCTCATTGGCTCATAAGGAAGATTATCGGATGTGACCCATGGAGTGTCCTCCGATCTTATTTCACTGTGAGTGTGCCAGTGTCTATATGGGACCAAGGGACCCGCTGATTATGATCAGAGCCTGGTATTTTTGACTGGATTGTTTTCATATGGCTGTACCACTCATTGCAGCCTACATACCTTGTGATGGCGTTTACAGAATATCCCCATCAGGGTTTCCATGACAGCATCCTGCTGAGGCTCAGTGAACATCGCGAGGTTCACCTGATAGTTGAGGTTCACTGTGACAAAATATTATGTCAAAATAAATGATAACTGCAACACTGCCTCGACATGTGAGCTGTTCTAAGACATGCAAGAGTTTGGTTGATGTCCCATCCTGTCAGGAAAGAGTATCATTCATGCAGAAAGCACATTCACTGGGTGGCTGAAAGTGCTGCTTTGAACATCCACCCCAACCCCCACTATATATGTATATAACAGTGTACCAGTTTATTGTGGGAGAAAAGCCTGATCAAGGTTCAATGTTTTCACTTTAATGAACCTATGAGCACAAGTTTTCAGCTGATAGATGAAGGTTTACAGAAACAAATCTGGGATTCAAACAAACCAACAACAGATCCTGGTGCAGGTAAGGGATACAACTCTGACCAACAAATCGTCTACCTGACTGACTGACTGAGCAATATTCCAGCAACATCACGGCTGGGGACACCAGAAATGGGCTTCACACATTGTACCCATGTGGGGATTCGAACCCGGGTCTTCGGCGTGACGAGCCAACGCTTTAACCATTAGGCTACCCCAACGCCCCTCGTCTACCTGAAGGGTATAGTTACATCTGGCTACATGTCTGATGTACTGGGATAAAACTATGACCAACAAATCGTCTACCTGAAGGTGGCTACATGTCCGATGTACTTACATCTAGCCTTTCCACCTTTCTTGTAGTCTTCATGTCTTTGACACTGATGCTGAAAGCAAAAGCCAAGATGTCAATGCACAAACAATGTCAATGTAAAAATTCCAGTCAAAGATAAGCAGAGACAGGAATGCATTTTCATTAAATGAGCCACAGGGCACTTACAAACATAGGTGTGCCAAAGAGTGACCACATCTGGAAATATTTTTGAGTGATACTTATTGAATTTCATTTTCAGCATGAATTAGAGAGAAAGCCAATACAATGCAGATTGACTGATAATACCCTTTTATGGGGATGTATATTGCCCTGGGCAACTCACAGAAAACTAGTATCACCTTTCCAGTGAAGATGGATCGGAGGTACCCCTCGCTGCCCAACACCATCATCTGGATGTGGGATTCTGTGAGCTCCGCCTCTGAGCTGGAACAAACAGTTGGAACATGTTAAAATATAGATTGAGAAGAACACAGGTGTCTGTACTCAGAAACAGGACAGATTGCTAAGAATTGGTATTGGTATGTGGGACCCGTGAAGATCCGGGTTAGAATTGGTCTTCAGTAACCCATGCTTGTTGTAAGAGGTGACTAACGGGATCGGGGGGTCAGGCACGCTGACTTGGTTGACACATGTCATCGTATCCCAATTGCGTAGAATGATGCACATAATGTTGATCACTGGATAGTCTGGTCCAGACTTGATTATTTACAGACTGCCGTCATATAGCTGTAATATTGCTGAGTGCGGCATAAAAATAAACTCACTCACTCACTATTGGTATGTGGAACATATAGAACAGACGGTTGGACACACAGTTCCTACCTGACTTGACTCAGTTCATGTCTCAGGTCCTCTGTCAGGATCATAGGATGCTTGGGAAGTTCTTCCAGCTCTTCGATCAGATCACAGTCGATTGTATCACAGTCGATCACCTCTTGAACCAAATGGGGAGCATCCTTCTCTTTCATCAGCAGCGCCAAGGACCTCCTCCAGCTTCGATCTCTTTTCTTCAAAGAAATCTGTGGCAGGTCTTCACAACTTGTTTTATCGGACCCAGTGCTCTCCGTTTCTACGTGTCTGTTCCTCTTAGGATCAGTTGCATCACCATGCCCTTCATCCAGCACTCTCCCCGTCTTCACATTGGGAGTATTTGGATCAAATTCATGTATAAAACTTGCTGATGGTAAAGTCTCATTTGAACCTACAGTAAGCCTTCTTTGAATTAAATCTACACTCAATTGTTTAAACTCTGTATCTTTCAAAGCAGGTTTAGATCTTGAATGAGGAATCTGATCTGTAACAGACACCTGTTCACTGTGAAAAGAAGTCTCTGGCATTATACAACAGTCACTACCATCTGTGTCAGTTGTTATGTCATACCGTGGAGGTGTTTGAATACAAACAGGCCTACAGATTGCCGAGTCCATCCTCTCCTTCGCTGGAAGATGTTCAGACTCAGTTTTCCTCAGTTCAATAATGTTGACTTCATCCTCTGTAACTTCATCACAGTTCTCCATAAATATGTCCTCTGAGCCATAGGACCTGTCACCATAGTTACCTGAATTGATCTGAACATTGTCGCACTTATCATTCATTGACTTCATTTTGCATATTTTATGGGATTTTTCTGGAGAAAAATCCAGCATTTTGCAACTTTCTGATCTTGAGCACAGCTTTGGTTCTGAGCAGTGTTTTGGTTCTGTAGGATTTTCTGCAACTTTTTCATTCATTTCACCTGTTGGATCTTGTTTAGTAATAATATCATTATCAACAGGTGCACAATCTTGTTCAGGTAAATCCCCAAAGAATGACATTCTGGTGAATTCAGTATCACTTGCTATGTCCTCTACATGACCTCCAGCACACTGGACAGGGTTTCTAGGAGCCATGACTTCTTTCACACTCTTCACTTTCTTAGCTTTCTTCGACAATTTTGGTCCACTTCGTTTGATTCTGGACAGAGTAAAACACAACATATATATATATATATCACACAGATATCAACCAAAGCATAACGTATAAAAACGGCCATTATTGCTGAATTGAAACTGTATGATTTACAGAAAGAGGAAAACCTGTAGAAAAAGTTGTGAAAGTATCAGTTATGTTCATATACAAGAGAATTTGACACTGGTTACATGATAAGTTGACACTGGTCATGAAAGCGCTTCCATCACAATTATTAACAATAAAACTAAGTGTAGATTAAAATCTAAAATGTAAAAATGTGTCAAACAAGGTCTATTAAAAATAAGAGGAAGATCAAGGGCAGACAACTCTGTCTTGAAAGGACAGTAACAATACACTCATTTTCAAATATGTTTGTGTTTTTTAAAATGTTAGTACAGTTATTCCTCTGCCATATTTGTTTTTCAATAATGCCAGATGTCCAAAAGTTTCATTATTCAATAACCATAAGTTAATGTCTACAAATATGAGCAGATCTGGAATCCTGCCTCCATTCCTCATTCCTGTCAGCTCAGAATCTGGATGTCAGGGTGAGAATCATTCTCTTCCCACAGAGGTTACTTGTCATATCTTCCTACAAACCTCTGTTCTAATACGGCCTTTTCATGGTGCAACTGTTCAGGATTCGTGATTGGTTGCAATCAGATTTAGTTGTGCAATCAGCGACGTTGTTTCAAAAGTGATCATTCGCAAGGCCTCGGTTATTTCCGTATGCTTCGGTAAAACTAGAACCTCTTTCCCTGCGTTTCTTATAGACAGAAATCAGTCATGTAAAATGGCGGATCAATGGCGTCTCCATCGCCCTTGTTGACAATGGCTAAGCTAGCCATTAAATGTCTTGTGTGGCACATCAACACAAGTTCCTGGCAAGGGATATTTGTGACCCAACATTTGCTTGTATTAGTCAAGTTGATGTAACACTTGTTCTGATTGGACAGAAAGAAGGGAGATAATTCGTGTTGCGATTTTTTGCTGCTAGGGGATTTTACGAGAACCGGGAAATATGACCGTGTTAGAACAGAGGTTCGTAGGAAGAAATGACAAGTAACCTATCAGTCACTGGTTTGTCTGGTCATGGATCAATTATTTTCATGTTCACATTTTGCTGAGTGGTATAAACAACTTTCATGACCAGCATGTGGTACTGGGAACCTAGTCACACAATTAACATGTATCAGTCAAAGCCTTTCAACCCAATTTTACAAAGATAACCCATAACCTTGACTGATTGTATCTAACATGCAGTAGCATACATGCTTTTTAGTTTTCTCTTGCGTGTGTCGGAGGGTGGGACTGTGGCCTCTTCATCTTGGCCTGTGGTGGTTGTTACATGTGATCTAGCACCACCTGGTGTCGAAGTGCTGGGTTGTGATGACTTGGCGGGAGAGCCACCAGGGGGGACAACTCTGTGGAAATAACTGCTGATGCTGACTTTCTGTGGCTGTTGACTGCTGCTGCACTCCGTGGACATGGCTGACATGATCTGAACAAAAGTATATCTCACTAGATCAGGGGGTCTTACGTCACAACTGAACATATGTAAATACATATAGTTTGTTCAGGTATTGACTCCCGAGATTATTCAGAAACGGAAGTGTCAATCAGTTTCTTGTTAATTAGTGAGTGGCACGTGTCACTTACATAGAGGCTAATCGCTTTGATGGCGGGTATCGCTCGAAAAGCTCTGAACATCAACAATATCAATGTACTCTTGCCGAGTATTTTCACATTTGTAAGAAGCGCATTTTATTGGATAAAGATTGGTTTCTAACGACGCTTTTCACTACACTCTGCTTATAAGGCTCGTGATTGGTCAAAATCAGACACGTGACCTAAGCAGCCAATCATATTATGGAAATGGATACCGTCCCTCATAAAACGAAAAATTATGGAACATATTGGACATATCGTGCTAGGGTTACGCCTATGACATAAAAGCTTCAAGCATATATTTTCACATTAAGCATCGTGGTCCGGGCGCCAAGACGGAGGGCGGTGAAAGCCGAGATGTAACTTGTCAGTGACTTGACTTACATTGCATGATCGCACAAAAGTATGGATAGATGAACCAATGTTAAGGAAAAGATCAAATCAAAGACATGCTGTAATTGACCTGAGCCATGCTGTAACTGACCTGAGCCATGCTGTAACTGACCTGAGCCATGCTGTAACTAAACTGAGCCATGCTGTAATTGACCTGAGCCATGCTGTAACTGACCTGAGCCATGCTGTAACCAAGCTTGGGCATGCTGTAACTGACCTGAGCCATGCTGTAACTGACCTGAGCCATGCTGTAACTGACCTGAGCCATGCTGTAATTGACCTGAGCCATGCTGTAATTGACCTGAGCCATTCTGTAACTGACCTGCACCATTCTGTAACTGACGTGAGCCATGCTGTAACCAAGCTTGGGCATGCTGTAACTGACCTGAGCCATGCTGTAACTGACCTGAGCCATGCTGTAACTGACCTGAGCCATGCTGTAATTGACCTGAGCCTTTCTGTAACTGACCTGCACCATTCTGTAACTGACCTGAGCCATGCTGTAACCGACTTTGGCCATGCTGTAACTGACCTGAGCCATGCTGTAACCGACTTTGGCCATGCTGTAACTGACTTTGGCCATGCTGTAACTGACCTGAGCCATGCTGTAACTGACCTGAGCCATGCTGTAACTGACCTGAGCCATGCTGTAACTGAACTGAGCCATGCTGTAACTGACCATGGCCATGCTGTAACTGACCTGAGCCATGCTGTAACCGACTTTGGCCATGCTGTAACCAACCTTGGCCATGCTGTAACCGACCTGAGCCATGCTGTAACTGACCTGAGCCATGCTGTAACCGACTTTGGCCATGCTGTAACTGACTTTGGCCATGCTGTAACTGACCTGAGCCATGCTGTAACCGACTTTGGCCATGCTGTAACTGACCATGGCCATGCTGTAACTGAACTGAGCCATGCTGTAACCGACCTTGGCCATGCTGTTTCTGACCTGAGCCATGCTGTAACTGACTTTGGCCATGCTGTAACCGACCTGGGCCATGCTGTAACTGACCTGAGCCATGCTGTAACCGACTTTGGCCATGCTGTAACTGACCTGAGCCATGCTGTAACCGACCTTGGCCATGCTGTAACCGACCTTGTCCATGCTGTAACCGACCTGAGCCATGCTGTAACTGACCTGAGCCATGCTGTAACTGACCTGAGCCATGCTGTAACCGACTTTGGCCATGCTGTAACTGACCTGGGCCATGCTGTAACCGACCTTGGCCATGCTGTAACCGACCTTGGCCATGCTGTAACCGACCTGAGCCATGCTGTAACTGACCTGAGCCATGCTGTAACTGACCTGAGCCATGCTGTAACCGACTTTGGCCATGCTGTAACTGACCTGGGCCATGCTGTAACCGACCTTGGCCATGCTGTAACCGACCTTGGCCATGCTGTAACCGACCTTGGCCATGCTGTAACCGACCTTGGCCATGCTGTAACTGACCTGGGCCATGCTGTAACTGACTTTGGCCATGCTGTAACTGACCTGGGCCATGCTGTAACCGACCTTGGCCATGCTGTAACCGACCTGGGCCATGCTGTAACTGACTTTGGCCATGCTGTAACTGACCATGGCCATGCTGTAACCGACCTTGGCCATGCTGTAACCGACCTTGGCCATGCTGTAACTGACCTGGGCCATGCTGTAACCGACTTTGGCCATGCTGTAACTGACCTGGGCCATGCTGTAACCGACCTTGGCCATGCTGTAACCGACCTGGGCCATGCTGTAACTGACTTTGGCCATGCTGTTACTGACCTGAGCCATGCTGTAACTGACCTGAGCCATGCTGTAACTGACTTTGGCCATGCTGTAACTGACTTTGGCCATGCTGTAACTGACTTTGGCCATGCTGTAACTGACTTTGGCCATGCTGTAACTGACCTGGGCCATGCTGCTGTGACTGGACTTCTCCTTCAGTAGACAGCTGTACACTACCAGCTTCTCATGGTGCAGACTCAGGCTTCGGTATCCACAAGTCCACGCTGCAGTCACAAGACACATGGCGGTGTATCACAGGGATGTGTCTGTATGACCAGTGTATGACAGTGGCTATTTGTTTTACTTCATTTAAGAATTAGAATGTTATTAATTGGTCTCTATCACAATAGGGAACAATACATTTCCATACTGACTGAACAACCGGAAACTGATAAAAAAAAAGTTTGATCAAATCACAATCCTGACATTGACTGAAAACACTGAATCATCCCATGATAATACTTGATTAGAAAACATCAGGCTTGTGAGTGGCAGCACACAGTTCTCTGATCTCTCTGAATATCTCATTCAAATGCTTGTGACAGCAGTAAACCCAGCTCTTGATGAATGAATTTCTGTTTTACAAACAACTGATTAATTTTGGCAAATTAGTATTGCGAAAACAATGACAGTATGAGAGCAGCATATGTCAGTTGTATGACAGCATGACTACAGTGTATGACTATGATTGGTGTATGACAGCAGTGTGTGAAGGGTGTTTAAAGGATGACTTATAAGTGTGTGACAAACATAATCAAGGTGTATGACGGGTTTATGACTGTAAAATGGGTGCATGACCGGTATATTATAGTGTATGATGGTAAAACAGGTGTATGAAGATTGTATGACAGGTGAATGACTTCCTAAAAGTAGAGTATGACAGGTGTATGACAGATGTATGACAGTAGCATAGGACAGGTAAATGACTGTATGACGGGTATGACAATGACATACTGACCCTGCTGATCCTCTTCACTGTCGCTGGTGTAAAGTGGCTGAGATATCGGCAGGAGACAGGTCTCATACTCTGGCTTAGCTCGAAAATCATATCCAAGACGAACTATAGGGCCTAGCAGCAGGAATATGTACAAATCACCAGCATTTTTATATGCAAGTGAAAGAGGACAGTTTACAAAGTCAGGTAACTCCCTCCCTTTACCTCTAGTTTGTCATATACAGGGATTTCTACTTTGAGATTCAACAAAGCAGGTGTACCTACCATGACATTCATTTAAGCTTTAGTCAATTGATAACTTATATAAACAGCAATAAAAGGGAGGACAGCATGTTGTGGTGTTTTACCTTATGGAACTAATAAACATTTGATGGTGACAAGAATTATTTTCTGATGAATCTTATGACCACACGCTTACCATAGGGTCAATATTTTGCAGTAAGCTTTGAGGAAAAGTCATTAACATTGAAAGGATACAGTGGTCATTACTTAATCTTTACCAATTCACAATTAACTCATCTGTTACAATGAATAAACATTCCCATTGCCATCAAACACCTAGAACCTGAACCGTCTCTTTTCTACCATTTCCTAAGACACTATACCACTAATCATCCATAATTATTTGGACTGTTCTCCTGACCTAAAACAAAATGTAAGAAAGATGGATGTGGCATGACAACAGACACCATAGCTCACCTGTCATGATGTCAGACTTGACCATGTCTTTGGTTATTTCATGTTTTTTCAACTTCACCCTTTCAAATATTGGTCCCCGCAATAACTGCAAAACTTCCTGAAACATGAAATTATGACATACAGACTCCTCTACCATACTGCACAAAACTGAAATCATTGCTTCAAAACACTGAAAGAAAAGCTGAATAATTAAATTAATTTTTTCACAATGCTGTTTACAAAGTATCCAGGAAGTCTGTGATCAGTTCTTTTAGTAATCGTCAGTACATTTTCCCCTGTTATATCAGGGAATGAAATATTGTCTTTCAAATTATGCAAGCCTGCCCCCACCCATGTTTAACTAATTTTGAAATGAAATTCTTATGCCACTGAAAATAATGAAATTGAATGGTCTTACTTGGAAATGTCGGTCTTCAAACTGCATGGACAAGTCGGAATTCTCAGAGGACATTGGGTGTACCTCCAGCTGTAGAGCTTTCCATTTCTGCACCTGTTTCCAAGAACATGCTTGTTAAATGTCATCAGGAAGGGTCATGGTTTGATTTTTCATGACATCTGCAGCTGACTCAGTGTTTGCCCTAGGCATAAAAATTTAGGAGTCATCATGACTTCCTGGTGTCATGAGAGGAAGTCATGGACATGTTTTGGGGAGTCAACTTCAGTTTGGAACTTTCATCAAGACATCAACTGTGATTGTTTAATAACGACAAAAAACAAGGTAAGGCAGTTCAGGTATTTAATCAGCACTGAGCAGTTAACTGACAAACATTTAGTTTTAGAAGTTTAGATTATCTGGACTAAGGGCCCAGTAGCATTTTGTCAACAATGACGCAAGCTTCTATATTCACTGCATATTTGAGATAATTTGTGCGTCAAATACGCAGGTTTTCGGCATCATGGCAAACACTGTGACTTGAATTGAATATGAGGCACTTGTGAAGGTCAAGACAACAGCTAGGACTGAACATTACGGTACACCTACAGAATACCAGACACCTACCAGCCATATTGTTTAGTGTCATGTGCACTTCCTATTATAGTGATTGGTTGCCATAACCCTCAAAATAATCCTTTAGAAGTGTCCAGTCTTTTCAAAGATGGCGGAAGGTATCCAGTATTCTTTAGTCTTTCCAACATAATTGTGTTATTATTTCACAGTGAACCGACAGAGTCTACGAAACAGCACAGCTCACAACTACTACAGGCATAATTCAAAATGTTATTCGAACAAATGCCATACATATTACAATTAATCAGCATGGAAAAATGTAATTTTTAGAGTAAAATTGATATTTTATACTTATCCTGACTCATGCTCTTTTTGCTTGTCCTCTTCTTCTTGCGAACATAGTGGAACACTTGTATCTCCCTAATTGAAGCTCCCTTCAATGTAAAATCACTAATTAGTACTCACCACGAGTTACCTCCCTTCCACAAGCTCGGGAACGAGGGCAGAGCGCCACCTCCACCCATGTGCCTCACTCTCTCCTCATATACTGAGCCCAACATTTGAATTTACAGGGAAATCCAAAGTGTTATGTGGGGAGGATGGGAGGGCTTACCTCATGAGTCAGGATAAGTATAAAATATCAATTTTACTCTAAAAATTACATATTTTTCCTTATCCTGACTCATGCTCTTTTTGCTTGTAGAATCCTACGGCAAAGGAGGTGGGAATATATAATACTTTGGATTTTAATAATTAGTGATTTGAACTGTGATGATTGTAATAACCCTATGGGAACTTCATAAAGGCACTGAACTGATGAATTCCTGCTGCTAACTTATCAGCTGCCATATAAAGGTTATTACAATGTACTTATTATGATAAAGTATATATAACATTAATACAATGCTTAAGACTAATAGACTTAAGCTTGTTAATATGCTAGTATAAACTCCTTAGAGTTTGTTAGCTAAAATACTTTAAGATATAAACATAGTACTAAGCTTAAGATATGATTAAACTTAAGCTAATTATATAATAGCAAAACTCTTTAGAGTTTGTTAGTTAATATACTTATATGATATAGATATAATGCTGAGCTTAAGATATGAATAAGCTTTAGCTACATATATAATAGCAAAACTCTGTAGAGTTTGTTAGCTAATATATTTTTACAATATGAGTATAGTACTGTGCTTAAGATATAATTAACTTAAGCTACATATACAATAGCCAAAAACTCTGTAGAGTTTATTAGCTAATAGATTTATAATGTAACCATAGTACTAAGCTTAAGATAAGATTAGACTTAAGCTAAATGTATATAGCAAAAACTCCTTAGAGTTTATTAACTAATATACTTTTATGTTATAAACATAGTACTGAGCTTAAGATATGATTAAACTTAAGCTATATATATAATAGCAAAACTCCGTAGAGTTTGTTAGCTAATACATTTTATAATGTAACCATACTGCTTAAGATATGATGAAACTTAAGCTAATTGTATAATAGCCAAAAAAACCTTTAGAGTTTGTTAGCTAAAATACTTATATGATATAAACCTAGTATTGAGCTTATGAAGGAAACCTTAAGCTACATATATAATAGCAAAAACTCCGTAGAGTTTGTTAGCTAATACATGTTATAATGTAACCATATTGCTTAAGATATGATGACACTTAAGCCAAATAGCAAAAAAACTCTTTAGAGTTTGTTAGCTAATATACTTATATGATATAAACATAGTACTGAGCTTAAGATATGAATAAGCTTAAGCTACCTATATAATAGCAAAACTCCGTAGAGTTTGTTAGCTAATATATTTTTACAATATGAGTATAGTACTATGCTTAAGATATAATTAACTTAAGCTACGTATATAATAGCCAAAAACTCTGTAGAGTTTGTTTAGCTAATGCATTTATCATGTAACCATAGTACTACTCTTAAGATATGATTAACTTAAGGTAAATATATAATAACAAACTCTGTAGAGTTGTTAACTTATATATTGTATGATGTAATAATCATAGTACTGTGATGATAAAAGGAACTTAAGCAAATTATATATAGCATGTAGCTATTTAGTACTGTTATAAGATAAGTAGAAATCTGTAAGATTGACTTATCTTCTCCGAGGAACTGTCAACTGTTGTGCGAGGACCATGGGATCGAATTGGTGGATACCTGAGGCGTCCTCGGTGGTGATATCTCTCAGATAATGGTTGGCAACCACCATATCGGATCTCAGAAATAAACCCTCCATTATTTCAAATAACATTTGTGTAGATCAATTGTAGAAGTTAGCTCTAATATCATGAGTATTAAAAGCTCATGGAGGGTCGGATTAGGTCCATCCGTCTTGTATGCACGTAGTATGACAGTTCTGATCAAAGCGGAGATATAGTGCGTGAGACTTCATTCTGCGTAAGTTGATGATAGAGGAAATAATCTTTTGCATTTTTTTCCTCCTGTTTGGTTCGGTGGAGATAAATTTACAGTGCTCTTGCTGGCCATCGTGATAGAATCATCGTATCATGGAGTCCAAGTATGTCATCCAAGCGTGTTCATAAACCTCACTTGTGAGGTGTTGGAACACTATATTCAGATCCCCAAGTTGGAGGGTGAAACTTCCGTTTTAATTCTCCAATCAGAAAGCTTAAGTAGGTTTACTAACCATCTAGTTGTGTTAGTAGCTTGATGATGAAATTCAGCTGTAGTCTGAGACGCTGTGGATTTAGATCCACTTGTATCCCGTCGTCTAGGTTATTAAGCTCGCGAAGTCCTTGACGATGTAGGTGCACAACCAGGTGTGTCTGTCCTCGTTGAACTTTATGTAAAATCGCCTGACTGCCGTGCCTCGTCCTAACTTGACAGGGGAGGTCTCTAACCTGAAGAAAGCAGCCCAATCATGAAGGTTCAGATTAACTGGACTGTAAGGAGGCTTGCTTTCGTTCACTGATATATAGTTGTCACTTGTAGCGTAAGTCTTGAACTGTGAACTAAGATCGACCTCTCGTGGTGTTTGTCCATGCGGTCCAATCAGAACAAGGCATTTTGATTCTGTAGAATACCAGCTGTGATGTCACCGGTGTAGCAGGAAAAAACCTTGTATAAAATCTTGCCGTCGTTGATATTAGCATAATCGTCGGTCTTCACCGTAGCTTCGAAGTTACCCGAGTGACCACGTGTTTGAGGGTTAAAGGTAAGCAGCGAAACCTCCGGTAGAAATACCTCGCTCTGTAATATTAATGCTGGGTAGGTTATTTTCCTGGCTGTCGTGAAAGTAACTTCAGTTTTGAATATAATTCCGACTTCCTTATATAAAGGTACAATAAACTTGCAAGTTGTCAGCTTGTAGACTGTATACATGAATGTATCGTCATAATTGTAGAATTAAAGCTGAACTTGTTGTACATATTTCTTCTCAGAAACTTTGGCGATTATGAGTTATACTGGCTGTAACAAGGCTGCTGTTCAATTTCGATATTGAATTGTCTGCAGATGTGCGTAATGGTCATGCATGTAGATAATCGTATCGTAGTCCGGGATTGCATATTCTAGCAATCTATACGGAAAGGTTGATTCCTGTGAAGATCTATGAAACGTCGTTGACTAATTAATACAGCGACGTTCTGTGTTGTAAATAGCCTGTGCAATTGTCTTCGCGTAGGCTTATAGACGGCATATGGCATACAGTTGATAGACAACTTATGCGATGTCTTGAAACGGACTGGCGAGTAGCTATATATGGCCGAGTGGCTAATATATGGAGACCTTGGAGGAGATTTCCTCGGTGGACGCCAGAGACTTCGCGAAGCTCTCGAAGTATCCATTCTAGATTTTCTGTGTGAAGTAGACTTGTAGCCACTTAGCCTTCGCGACCTTCGCGAAGGTATCGAGTCAGAGCCCGATCAGTATATATATATATGAGCTTGCCCATGAAGCGACCTCTGTGTTCAACAGGAGTGAGTGAGTGAGTGAGTTTAGTTTTCGCCGCACTCAGCAATATGTGGGGTCGGTGAAGCGCTACTCCTCCGCGACGTCCCTTGTAACTGGTGAGGCTCTAGCTCCTTCGCGGAGGTGGCCTGGGACTTCCTTAGCGAAGTGTCTAGAGTCCGATCAATATATGAGCGTTAGCTTCATACAGGGTGTGGTTCTTGCTGGTTCTGCATAAGTAGAGCCGAGTAGATCATCCTATCATCTTCAGAAGTTAGTGTCCGCGAAATCTGGTGATAAGAATCTCATTGATCATTCTAGATCTATTAAGGCCAAGAACATACGCCTCTGGCGTTTGAACTTTATGGCTTTATGGTAGGCTGTGTCCACATTCTGTGGCACCGCAGCAATCGAGTCGATCGGAGGTAAGGTGATGGCGTCTGCATCGTCTTCCTTTATCAGGTATGTCTGCGCCGAGTTGCCACTCTTGGAAGGTGAAGAGAGATCTAGGTTGTTTACCATCCAATATCGTATCTCAGCGTCTGAGAAAATGATGCCTCCATCATCTTCTATCCCAGCATCGCTGATGAGAGGTTGATGCTCTTCTGATGGTGGACTGTGTATTTCTATCTCTATGTCGGGTGACGCTCGGGGAGACCTGACTGTAGACTTGTGTGCAGACTTGTGTGGTGACCTGTGAGGCGATCGGCGTGGTGATGTCTGAGGAGATCGGTAGCGATGAGCGGCGAGGAGATCGTCTTGGTGATCTCGTCTATGGGTTGACCTTCGGAGACCTGTGAGGAGAATGTTGATAGCCCAGCGAAGCTCTTGTGTAGTCAGGTGTCCTTCGCGAAGGCCTTCGCGAAGCTTCCTCTGCGTCCGGTCCTGGGGAACGGCGACTTGACCTTCGCGAAGGCTTCCGTGAGGTCTGGTGGTCTGAGTCCGCATCTAAGGATGAAGCCGAGGAAGGTGATGATCTATCCCGCCTTCGCGAAGGCTGTACATCTGGGTCCTTCGTCGAGGTGGTCTGCGACTTCCTTCGCGAAGGTGGCTTCGTCGTGGCTGCTACGCTGACGGGGGTGCCTCTGGGGTGTCGTCTGCGTTGGAACCTTCGCGAAGGCTCAGGCCTTGGGCTGGCTGCTTCTCCAGTCTGTAGTGGCCCTCCATCATGATCATGATTTGCCGCAACAGTTCATCTGGGATGGTCTGCGACGAAGTAGTCGGTGCCCTCTCTGCGATGTTAGCGGCGGGGCCCTCAGGGAAGTCGTCTGACGTCAGTGTAGAGACATCAGGCTGCATGGCGATCTCTGCTGATGTCACTGTAGCTGTCTCCGGTAAACTTCTTGTGGCGTCGTCGGGGATGATGATCGGCTGATCATCGTAGAGGCCCAGTTCAGCGGCTGGAACAATCTCGGTTGAGAAAGTCCTAGTAGACTTCGTTGATTTCCCCTCAGAGGTCGACGCTGCCCTGGGGGTGCGAAGTCTGCGTTGAGTGTTGGTAGCGACGGGACCCTCAGGAAGATCATAGAATATCAGCGTTGGTACATCAGGCTGCATGTTGATCTCGCTGCTGACATCACTGTTGCCGACATCGGTCATTCTTTTGATGTACATCAGGTATGATGATTGGCTGATCATCATACAGGCCCAAATCTGCGACGGGGAACAATCTCGGCTGAGAAAGTTCAAGTAGACTTCGTTGATTTCCCCTCAGAGGTCGCGTTGAGATGCAGTAGAAACCCTCTAGTCTTGGCTGCGGCGATGGGATGTCTGGGGAAGCAGGGCGCTTCTTGGAGGCGGCGGACTCGTCCCACGCCTCTCCACCACTCTAGCGGAACACCAGGCGGGAGGGTCGACCAACAGCAGTAGACTGGCGAGGGTTCAGGTGTATCAGTCATGGCTAGACTCTGCATCGCAGCGACCTATCTGCTGCGCGTCTCAAACGCCAAAGTAATTATTTATTAAAGGCAGAATTGGATAAATTAGTACGCAACTGCAACGTGAATAAAATGAAACATGGCGCCAGTACAGCTAGGGCATATTAAATGCGGATCAGCAGCAGAATAAAAGCGTAATGTGCAACAGTACAGAATTTTTATCAACGTAATCCACTGAAACAACACGGCCCCGTGAATAAACAGTAGAAACACGACTAAATATGAATATATAATTGTTGAATGATACTAGCTAAACCTCTATAGATGTCTATACAAGGTAACTAACTAAATATAATCAAAGGATATAGTGTGTCGGGAGACACAGACGCTCTCACGTCCAGCTCACTGGGCGAAGAAGGAGAGAGTGAGGCACATAGGTGGAGGTGGCGCCCTCGTTCCCGCGCTTGTGGAAGGGAGGTAACTCGTGGTGAGTACTAATTAGTGATTTTACATTGAAGGGAGCTTCAATTAGGGAGATACAAGTGTTCCACTATGTTCGCAAGAAGAAGAAGACAAGCAAAAAGAGCATGAGTCAGGATAAGGAAAAATGGCCTACCTTTAGAATACAGCACCACAAACTTTAAAAATACGTCATAATACCCTTTTACGTATTGTAATGTGATTTTGTTCGAAAGCACGTTCTCGAAACAATGCCTTATGACGCCTGCATGGCAACACGGTTGTCTGGCTCAGCGAGGGCGTATAAGCTCCGCTCACTGGTGTTTCATCTCTACGAGCTATGTCATTGCATAAGCCCAACGATGTTGAGAGTTTCCAGTAGTTGTATACCGGCGGATGCTCAATATTTTGCAAGCACCAGTTTGAAATATTTTTCTTTTTTCACTAATACGCTCATATTTATTTGTATTACGGGCTGCTGAGGTGTTATGTTTTGTGTATTTTGTATTTTTTAATTTTTTAAATTTACATATATATATTTGTCATTCAGTAATTTGCACCATTACATAGAAAAGTGTTTTATTAGTATTTTATTTTTCGAAGCGGTAATAATGCATTACACTAGACACGTCAGTCGTGTTTGCGCCGGTTCGGTCAATGCATTCTATTTATTAGGATTAATTCAAGGGATTGGGGTTAGGGCTAGGGCTAGGGCTAGGGCTAGGGCTAGGGCTAGGACTAGGACTAGGACTAGGGTTAGGTTTAGGGTTTAGGGTTAGGGTTGGGGTTGGGGACCTAATGCAATATATAGTAGGTACATGTCCGGTGGTTCGGTCAATGCATTCTATTTATTAGGATTATTTCAAGTGGTTAGGGTTAGGGTTAGGGCTGAGGGTTTAGGGTTTAGGGTTAGGGTTAGGGTTAGGGTTAGGGACCTAATCCAATATAGCAGGTACATGACCGTGTAATAATGCGTGGAGTACCATTTGTTGTTTTTCCTTTTTGCATTTTAATACTTTTATTTCACACAAAAACGGGAAACCAAAAACGTCGAAAGTACATTATGAAATGGGTTAATGTAGACATTTTGGGCTAATGGAAATTGGTCTGGAATTTGCACTCAAGCCTCTTTCACACGCAACATAAATTTTGTAAAGTAATGATTCAAGGCTAACTCACCCTCGTGCGTCACTACACATGCTCATGTCTCCCTCGTTCCTTAGTGCGATCCACATTATCCTTACAGTGTTCCCTACATCACTTTTCTGTCACAAAATCACCGATTTATATAAAAGCGTCATTCATGCATGCACCGTGAAATCTACGTCTGGCGCCTGGCGTCAACAACCCTTTTCAGTTTGAGGCATATCGGCTCATTCCACGCCACACGTTAATTTGTAGATTACGGAATGGGACGAGTGTGCCAAATGGCATCGGATCCATTCGGCAATTGTCCGGAGAATAAAATCACGAGACACCAAGTCTACCCGTAGCATTCGTAATTGTCCGTGACCTATTCGACTCTTTCCGTTCATTTCCGTGACGTCACAGGAATGACTCGATAAATTTGCACATTGTGCAACAGTGTGGACGTAGCTCAGTCGGTTAGCTGTCGAGCTAACAATCCGAAGGTCGCGGGTTCGCGTCCGACGGGTTCTCACAAACTGGTTGCTTGTCTTAATGACACGTGACCTACGGCAGAGATCGTCCTCACGAGAAGTTGTGGTGCTGTATTCTAAAGGTGCTCCGGAAAAATAATCATTCTTGTGACATGCAAATTCAAGAATCACTATGAAACTTTGTGATGTTCATATCAGTGAGTGTGGATTAACACTGCTGTGAACAGTATCTCAGTTACTCCCAGTCAGCTTAATGTAAGTTTAACATAACACTGCTTTTGTAAGTATTAAACTTATATCTGTGTCCACTTGATGTCTGCAGAGACCCTATAATATATTATATGGTCTCTGATGTCTGTGAGGATATTCCATGTATCGAATGGCCTGTCAGTTTGATGTTGAAAAAAATCCTTAAGTGATGCTGGTCCCATGATACCACTCTTGTGAAACCCACCATCACGGGTATGGTGCTGACGAACCTAGAAACGTAATGAGTGGCAACCGGTAATAGAACCCATAAACGTGTTCCTGACATGCCCAAGGGAGGCAACTCAACAGCGCTAATGCCCACCGATTAATGGGCCATCCATGCCCCCAGTAGTCCCATGTAATGATGGTGCACAGTCAGCTTTTTCTGTGTTCAGACGTTGCCGTAATGGGGTTAGTGTTAAGCCTAAGGCTTAGAAGGTATTTGATACAGTATGAAATTGCCTTTTTTCCTGTTTTTTTATTCTCGGATTGTAAGCCTACCCTGACATAAGTTGTGAAATAGCGTTGTCGTCGCACAGACATTATTGTCTCTGTCTTGTCTCTTTCCTTGAGATCGTAGCCACTCTCCTGCCCAGCGTTCCACCCCAAGTCATCGCTGCGCCGGAGAGATTCGTAAACGTGACTTGCTCCCGCGAGAACAAGATCCGGAAGTAGACATCTCGGATGTGATAAACCGGACATAGACGTTAAGTTTTTAGACCGGTGTCAAGTTGATTTAACTACCTATTATACTTTGTCGTGGGGAGTGCTCTCGCAGATTGTTGTTTCCTATCGAGGGGCGGAGTCTTGAACAAATTTAATCGCCTCAGGCTACGAGTGTAGGTGTCTGGAACTTATCCTAAACCGGAATCCAAGGCTACTTACTTTCCTGTGTTAACGAGCCTAAGCTTATTATTTCAGCATATGCAACATGTTAATGACTTAAGCAAAGAAATATAAAGTAAAATTCATTTCAACTGTATATTTTTTGTTCTTGACACATAAGTTTACGTATCATTTAATCTTTAAACACTTTTTTGTTTTAGTCTTTAATCAGTAGCACAATTTTGCTGCGTGACGCTATATGGAACAAATATCACAAGGGATATATACGGATTACACCGGCGACAACGATATTGTCCGGATTTTTATCGATAGGATACGCATTGGAAGGGCAAACTCCATGCCTGAAATTGTATAAGAAATGGAAATGGTGTTCCCTGGTTAAATATATTTTGTTGTCACATAGCTTCAATTTCGTTAGTTGTGGTAAGTGTATAAATGAACAAAAGCAGGCGGGGGTTACGGGCGGAACTCTTACCGAACAACAAAGTCAGTATTAAGAGTCAAAATGAGGACTTTTGTAGCTTTATAATTATGATGAAACTTGCACTTGCAGGACAACTCAAGTCTGTTGTAAGCTTGCTTACATATTGCATGGATTGTTGTCTATGATGTCGGTTATTGGTTTGCCAATTTGATATAGCTATATGGTCTCTGGTAAAAGTAGTTTTTTGTTGTTTAGTACTTCTGATTGACCATAAGAGTGGAGCACTTTGAATATGACTTTCTGAATTCAGGTGTCAGCAGAGACCATATAATAGAGGGACGGCCCTCCCCAACAGCTTATCACTAACTATCAGCGCTATGGCCTATTATATGGTCTCTGGTGTCAGCAATATTCTAGTAATATTATGGAAACCTAAACATAATCAAAATATATATGTTTTCAATGTAGAGTTAGGTTACCATGATGTAACAACTCAATTTGAACCCAGATGTGTAAAAAAGATTTGGTTCCCCCATAGTAAAAGTTCCTTGGGAACTTTTCATTCCAACATTTGTTCCTGTAATAGTGCATGCGGAACAATTATTTCGTTCCGCATACACAGAATTTATTCCGGGTAAAGAGGAACTTCCACACACATCATAAAGTGTCTAAAAGAGGGTTTTGTTTGTCCGGGTGGTCTTAAAAGTTGGGTCGTGGGGGGAACGGAAAGGAAAAAAAAAGATTTTCCTACGGTATTTGTTCCATATGGAACAAATCATGTGGCTATCAAGAAGCAATTATCATGTGTGAAAGTTCCTTAAATTTTTTTTATGAAAATACATTGTAGATTCCCCAGAATCCGAACTGATGATTCTAAATGAATCTTGTGTTAAAAAGAGTTCAGTTATTATGTAACCAAGTTACCTTTATTAATCAGGTTACAGTCATTAGCCAGGTTACAGTCGAAATGTAACCAAGTTACAGTCAGTAGCCAGGTAACAGTCAACATGTAACCAAGTTACAGTCAGTCAGTAGCCAGGTTACAGTCATTTTGCGACCAAGTTACAGTTAGTCAGTAGCCAGGTTACAGTCAACGTGTAACCAAGTTACAGTCAGTCAGTAGCCAGGTTACAGTCAACATGTAACCAAGTTAGTCAGTCAGTAGCCAGGTTACAGTCTACATGTAACCAATTAACAGTCAGTCAGTAGCCAGGTTACAGTCAACATGTAACCAATTAACAATCAGTCAGTAGCCAGATTACAGTCAACATGTAACCAAGTTACAGTTAGTCGGTAGCCAGGTTACAGTCAATATGTAACCAAGTTAGTCAGTCAGTAGCCAGGTTTGTGAACATGTAACCAAGTTACTGTTAGTCTGTAGCCAGATTACAGTGAACATGTACTCAAGTTACAGTTAGTCAGTAGCCAGGTTACAGTCAACATGTAACCAAGTTGAAGATAGTCAGTAGCCAGGTTACAGTCAACATGTAACCAAGTTGAAGTTAGTAGACATCCCGGATGTTGACAAGTTGGATGAGTCCATTTTGCATTCAATAATCACTGGAATAGGTTAGGCCTACGGTATTTGTTCACGGCATTTATTCCGAACCAGAACATTTACTACTCGGAACTAAATACAGATTCACGCACTGCTTGAAGTTTCAAATGATACATTTTGTGTTCCAACAATATAATTTGCATTGTAAGTCATTATTCACAAAAATGTAATAGCTAACAAAGATTTTCTATAAACATAAACTTCAAATCGAATCTGCTGTGTCAGTAAGAGCAGAAACCATACAACAGATCTAATATAATATCTTTGTTGAATATTTGATGGTAGGCAAATAGTGAAACATAATTCTGTCTTTGTATTTCAGCTTTGCAATCATGAATGCCTTCACAGCCTTTTTGTGTCGTAATCGTGTTCTCGTTGTGATGTTGCCTGTTGTCATTGGAGCGCATCTGGGTTGGTATGCATTACAGTTCTCTGACATGTATGTGCCTAAAGAAAACAGGGAAGTAAAAGTCATGGGACTTGACCTCACAAGAGCAGAAGCGGCAACCAAGAAGTAGTTGTGTCAAGATCATGATTATTGTGAACATACAGCAGTGACAGTGTACAAAATCAATAGTTCTATTCTCAGTAGGAAGATACAGTTCTTCAGGGAATACCACCAGACTTGTGAATTTAATTATTAAAGAGGTAAGAAATTCCTGTAAATATTCTTTTCAGTGATTTTCACTTTACCACTGTAAGCCAGTTTTTTCTGGGGCTTGAGTCCTGCCCTTATTGAAGCACATGTTACTTGTAGTTACTGCTTAGACAAGAGACTTTGTATGCCATATGCCTCTTTCACCCAGCAGTGAATGGGTACCTGGTAGGATGGACCCGTGAAGGTCCCGGTTAGAATTGATCTTCAGTAACCCATGCTTGTCGTAAGAAGCGACTAACGGGATCGGGTGGCCAGGCTCACTGGCTTAGTTGACACATGTCATCGGTTCCCGATTACGCAGATCAATGCTGCTGACCACTGGAATGTCTGGTCCAGACTCAATTATTTACAGACCGCCGCCATATATACTACTCACACTTTGCTAAGGATCACAAAAATTCAGAACTTTACTTAAACATAGATTTATAAATTGAAATTGTATCCATATAAAACTAGATAAATAATGATATGGTAACCCCACTTTAGACAAACAGCCACTTTAATCTAGCCTTATGCACTTGTTACATGAGTAACCATAAACATGATTTTCATGGCACCAATCAACCATTTTGCAAATCATGGAACGAGTCATTGACAAGTCCACAACACCTGTGAATAGCAGGTATGGGATCCACAAGATGCAGTGACATACTGAAACCTAGGATCCATGCTTACAATAAGCTTAGATATTTAAACCAAATTAAACCCCACATCATAGTTTTCTTTTGAGTCAATGGTTTGATCCTTAGCACAGTGTGAATAGTATAGCTGGAATATTACTGAGTGCGGCGTAAAACCAAACTCACTCACTCACCTGGGAGGATGAAATGGTGACTGTTTAAGCTCCTAGTGTGACAAAGGATTCATTCTCCATGATAAATTCTTTCATTGGAATAATATACCTAGGTTATTGCATCCTTCCAGAAAATGTAATCTAGATTATCTATTCCACACCTGGCGGGTGAGTGCTGAGTGCTGGATATATCTAGTATATATTTGTCCAACCTGGAAACATTTGCAACAGGAATGAATCATCCTTTACTCAAGCACCTTGTTTACTCCCCAGAGGCAGCATGTATATTCGCCCAGCCGACTGGGAATGAAAACTCCCCAGTTAACTAGTAATGAAAGTACAGAAGCATCTTAAAATATAACTCCTATTACTGATGTTAAGAGCCAAGTTGGAGCTAGTAGACTTAAAAGTTTTGTGCATAGACTGATATTCCCTTTTCTTTCTTTCTTATGACAGAATACAGGCAAGATGAATTCTGAGAAAGTGGCATGGAAAGGGATGCTGGCCAATGCGTCCATGTGGGCTCAACGCAACAAGTTTGTGTCTCTGATTGGGTTGTCCCTCGTCATCTACTTGGGGACATACCCTTTCTGGGAGGTCAAGGCCTCCACCTCCTCTGAGAGGGCATCCTGGAAACCAAAGTCTCTGGAGCCTACAAAGTGAACTGAGACAGCACTGAAGGTATTTACTGTTGAAGCTTTTATGTAACTGGAATATTGCTGATCATGCTGACTGCAGCATCCAACTATTAATCACTGACTCCCAGATACAGTCCCTGATTTCTACACTTACGATCTTCAAAGCCTATTTTAATGAGTTAAATACCTCATGTGTTATCCAAAACAGGATTTTGTTGAAACTGAATAAATATTCGCTTCAATTTTCAATATCTTAGAACAAAAACTGTGCTATATCTGGACCTGCTCAGACTCTGATATTTAGCCCCAAGTAGGGCTGGCTGGAGATCATGGAGATTGGTAATCATTAAATAAATATATCAGGTAAGGTACTTTGAGCTTAAAGCATACTAGTCTGAGAGCCAACATGTTTCACATCACTGGTGAGTGGTGACATGTAATAATCATTACAAAACAGTGTCAAGAACATAATGTAGAAACAACACATGAAAAAAGACCTAACTTTGTGTATTGTGTGACTAAGATAAAACTTTACTTCATCGCAAAGTTTATTTACAATGTTATCAATGACACAAGTTTCATATCAATAATTATTACTAATTTTACAAATGAATGATATTTCCGATTATAGATCTTTCTAGCCAGACCTAGCCCCCCAGTCATTAATATATACCCAAATCTGGATTCTTGTGTATATGCCTACACTGTATAGTTATACAGGGCTCCAGATAATATTTCAACATCAGGAGTATGTACTCCATATTTTTTCACTACAGGAGTACTGGAAAACCTTAAGAGTACATTTAGAGTACTGAGTGGAATTTAATGGCGTATCAGTAACCTTGTGTTTCGTTTCATATATGCACCACAACATTGATAGTCTTGTGTAAACAGGTCAATAAACAATAAACCAATATTCTTTTCAGATAAGTACGTCTGCAAATGATTCTAAGACCATACACCATTGCTGTGGTGCTTACCTGCTATGTTTTCTAAATTATTTGCTTCCGTATCATGCATATTTTGTATCCGTACATACGCCGATACGGGCCCTTATCTGGAGCCCTGGTTATGACTAACATGAATGGTTTGTGGAGATGACCTGAATATGACCGATAACATGGCTGAAGAGACGTAGAAGCTTTCAAGTTAATGTTATGTTATTGCTTTGAACATGATTATAATATACAATGTTTGAAGACTTAAATTTAAGGGACCATTCATAACTTATGGCTAGGGGTATGATGATTTTAAGGGGGGATCACCCATTTTGTTCTTGGTAGGTAGGGGGTCTTCAATTTTGTACGCATGTATTCGGATGTATTTGTACATAAAAATATTTCAAAGTTATGCTTAAGAATTATTGAGGGGAAGGGAGGTAATTGTTCTTATACAATATGGGGGGATGGGGGGGAGAGAATCATTCACATTGTATGTGTTTCTCCATAAATCACCCCCCTCCTTGCCATAAATTATTAACAGTCCCTAAGTAACTCTTTTTAAATCCCAATTATTGTTTCCCAATTTGCTTGCCAAGGTCACTGAACTATGTAAGATTGTTTGACCCAGGATGACCCAGCCTGCAAGCAGACTTGAGAGGCCCTCCGCTGGGGCTCACCTCCAAGTGGACTGCCTCGAGGACCCAGCCATCAGGACCAGAATTCAGGTCTTCCGGGACCTCCTGGCCTCATGCCAGGGACCTCATGGCAAGGCCAAGGTCGTTCAGAACTCACTCGCGGGGGTCATGTCACATGGACAAAGTCATCCATTCGTTTGCTGTCAGCTATGTCAATTTCAACACCTGTTTTGAAGCTTATTGCCAGTGCTGTTCAAGGTCATTTACAGAGGTTTAAAGATGGCGGCCTTTTCACAGCCAATTTGTGTCTTTCTTTGTTGGATAGATCCCTAAAGACAGATGTACACAGGAAACTTTTGATCGAGTGTTATGAAAGGTTTGTAAATATTATAGATAATTACTTGGTTTCAAGTAAGTGTGCATGCAAGTTTGAGATAGATGTGTTCAATCTTCAAAACGTGATGACTCTGTTGAGAAGTTTGTGTCGGCCAAAACTTTCACATATGAGAAGTGAAGTGCAAGACAAAATGTGCGTCTTGTTCCTCGACGTGTTCCTGTCTACAATACCTTCAGAAAGACAGGACTTTTTTTCTGATCGTGTGTACACATACAATGTTTCCCAAACAGTGACATCCTGGAATCCAGATGTTTGAAAGGATTGTTGATTGAATGTCCGGAATTATCATCTGTGACTGAGAAAATTCTTCATGTACCTTCTGTACCCAATCAACAAGGATGTGTTAAGACTAAGGTAGCTCTGGTGCTAGAGTCCATGTCGGGGGATTCAGAAGGTCTCATAGATGCGATATATGAGACAGAGCATGAGGTAGATGTTGGTGAAGCTGTGCTGGAGAGGATGTTGTCGTTGTGCCAGCAACTCCTGCATTGTGGTGTTGGACTGCTGCTATGCCAGAGAGTGATTCATCCAAAGGTCAAGGTATTCCTCCGACATGCTGGACTGTTGTTTGTTGACAGGCTGGGATCTGCAGCTGTTCCATACATCAGAGATCTGACAGGTTGGTACGACAAATGCACATATTTAAGCACTCCGTTGGCTGAACAGGCAACATAGCATTTTTACGACCAGGGGCTTACTTCAAATATTTATTGGCTATGCGAGAAACTTAATTTACTGAAAACCATGTAATCATGTAATAGCAATTTCATGCGTGGCAAATTTTCAATAATTTTAAGTAGCATGGAAATTTACAAAACACTCCTCAACTCATCTGGTGTATATTGCAATAACTAGCCAATATAGTAATAACTAGATATCTAAGCCCCACAACATTAGACAGCGGTTAGAGACCTTGTACTATTTGAAATTGGTGTTGACACTGATCATATTGACACTTCTCAGTTTGATTTGTTTAATTATTTCACAACTTGTCAGAGATTGAGTGGTAAAGCACAGACACTTCAAATGTTTTCAAAACTAAAACATTTTTGTGGCAGTTACTCAACAATTATATACCTCTTCTGCCATGTCTTCAGTACTGCATGTTACTGTTTGCAATATACTGGAGATATTTGGGGTAGGTAAGACTTACAGATGGATCAAGAAGTGGTCAGGGAGTGGATAATGCAGCAGTTGTAATGGGTACTGTTGGACTGTGTTTTATTTATTAGTATTTGCACAATTTCAATATAATGTGCTGCCCCAAAAGAAATGTGTATGTGAAGCAACTTCATTTATTTGTTATCTTAGGTGCCGCTCCTCTGTCGGTTTTGACTGTCAGTATGGAGGAAGGCTGGAGTGGGTTTGGCTGGCTGGATGGTGTCACCCATCAGATCTGGTGTGGCAAGAGTTATCTCCACCTGACTCAGGAGCATGCACCAGTTGTGACTCTGGTACTGAAGAGTTCCCTTGAAGAGACTCTTGAGGAAGTGAAGGTATGTTGGATTATTTCAACACCAAAATGAACTTGAGAAATTTGACCCCCCAAACTAAACACCCCTTGCTTCTAAGTAAACACTTTACTGATCAACAAGGCATATAAAACTGATAACAGGGACGGTTCATTATAATTGCTTTTACAAAAGCGTTGATATTATTCCTTTGGTTGAAGCATGTCGTACGTGTTCCTAGCAATCACGGAAGTGTTAATACTTTGTTTGATCATAACAATATAATCTATTGATTGTCCAGGGCTGCTCAAAGCAACAAACAATCAAACACTAGACCATCTCCATCTATGCAAGTTGGTTGTATCTCCACTTAATACAAGCAGTTTCACAAATGAATAGGATATTCTTCATAGGCTCAACCCCCCAACACACCACTGACTCTGAAACACAATGATAAAGGAGACTGAGGAGTTACCTATGTCTATCTCTGCTCCCCAGGCTCTGAGCCAGACATCAACCAACACCTTACAGCTGCTGTTGGGGGATCCCCACGTCCTGCCTGGGGGAGGCTGCTGGCTCACCCATGTCGCAGCTTACCTCACGGCTAAGGTAAGCCACACTTGATGATATGATGACTAAGTCAAGACGATTTTCATTTTCAGATAATATTGTTCTTCAAAGATTTCAGTTAGAACTGGACCCAATAACCCTTTAGTGTTCGTAAGGGGCGAACAAAGGATTTGTATGTTTTTGTATACAGCCAACATGGGTCGATGCTCGCACTATCAATCACTGGATGTGTTACAGCACACCTAGATACAGCTTGAAACTGCTCAGATTGGTGTTAAGCAGCATGGAAGAAGCAAGTGAATTACACTTAGGCTACAATAAGGCTCAATCAGTTTAGAATCCTGCAAGAGATTTTTGTTGTGAACTACTTGGTTTAGTGATGGGGATAGAATTCATAGTTTCTTTCTTCCTCTTAGTTCCTTAATTACTGTAATAATAATACTTTAAAGTTGGAAAACATAGACATGATAGAAAGGAAATGATTAATTTGGACTTAAAAGAAGTATTTTATTTCTGTGTTTCATGCTTTTGATGTTACTCCTAAGATATGATACATGTTTTTGACAATATTTGTGGTTTTGTCCTGTTTATTTTGATTGACTACCTAAAAGATGTTTATAAATTGTAGCCCAGTTATAATAATTCATGCCTAAATGAATCGTTTTTGTATCCTTTAGGTTCGAGAAGACAAATCAAATCTTCTAAATGAGTTTGAGTGTACCGAGTCACAGCTGAATGCCAGCCTGGATACCTTTACCCACTGTCTTCTGTCTGTAGCCTTGAGGCTAACCTCCGACCTCAGCACTGAGACCTCTGACACGGTGTCCACAGATGCTGAACATTACCATATCTGGAAGTGTCCCAACACGGATGTATGTAACATACATTCTAAAACTAGTTCCTGTAATTGTGGATTGCTGGGGTTGGCAGAGGCTGACAAGTTTAAGTATGTTTCTGTACGTGAGGCAAGTGGACTATGGCCGAAACAGCACATTGACTGGAACAAGGTGGCCAAGGTCTCTGAGGAAGATGTGTTTCCAAGAGTGGTGGATGCTCTGGTTGTCATGAGGAATGCTCTCAAGATGGCTGTAGCTACAGCAAACACTGTCCTCAGCATCTCTCAGTACATACATGATGGCGACTAGCAGTGAGGAGTCACCACGTATAGCATCCATCATGGTCTGTTGTGCTACAACACAAGAATTGCCCTGTGTGGTCATGTAACAAAATGTTTCTTTATAACACAATTTCGTCACACCGAAGACCCAGGTTCGAATCCCCACATGGGTACTATGTGTGAAGCCCATTTCT